>NC_030851.1:18891684-18906070 GCF_000208745.1 Theobroma cacao | reverse complement strand
CTAAGAGTCGATGTACTCCTAATCCTAGTCTCCAAGCACAATCTCTGTACTTTTACCAGTGTAATTTACTCACCACTTATCAACAATGTACAATACATAATTCACCACATCAATGCTTGACCATTATAAAATCAATTCAGGCTCGGTGTATATGCATGATATGATATGCAACTAATCCGACTACCGCTTAAATGCAGTGCTGACCTAATTTGGCCTATTACCCGATTAAATGACAATTGTGTCCGATTTGGCTCCAAATTACTCCATTTCATTTCTAATATTTCAATTCACTAAATAAAATTCAGCCTAACAACCCTCACAATTCTTCTTGAAAATTTCGGCCATTGTGGTGCACTATCACTAAAAATTTTTCCATTCCATTTTCTCACCATAAATCATCATTTCATCAATTTTTCAACCAATTCACTTGATCACAAAATCAATTCATTACTTCTGCACTTCACATAGGGTTCGGCCATTGAAGGTTCATGGGGAAAATGAATTTTTTTCTTGTTGTTTTGTTTCTAAACATGTTTAACTAACTAAAAACACTAACATAACTTATAATCAAATCAATTTAACATCATTCTTTCTCCATACCCATTCCAACCAACCATGAATTCATCATGAAAAAATGTAATTTAACCATGGAAAATTAAGGAAAAATGCATGGGTAAGGTTGATCATAAGTCAAAATCAAGAAATTTTACCTTTTGTCACTTGTTTCCTTGAATTTTCACCAATTTTCCCTTAAATTTCTCCACCTAGGGTTTTTGTTTTTCTTTTCACCCTTTGTTCTTCTTTGCTCTTGGTTTGGCCGGCCATATGAAAGAAATGGGCTGATTTTTATGCCTTTTTTATAAAGAAACAATAAAATAATAAAAGCATGACACATGGCATTTTCATATTGGTTCAAATTTTAAATATTTGACTTTTAATTCTTTAATTCTCCACCATGCATTTCTCATGTTTATCCATTTCCATGATAAATAAAATCCTTTGGTCTTGACAAGTGTCGGGGTTGAAAAATTACAGATTTGCCCTCGATGTGACAAAATTACCATTTTACTCCTATACTCTAAATTATACCAAAATTAAAAATTTTCACTTATAAACCTCAAATCATGCTCCAATACTCAAATCATACTCCAATAAGTCAAATGGGGCCAAAAAAAATCTTTTTTAAAATTTTCATTTTGTCCCCAGGTGGCAAATGACCATTTTACCCCTAGATAGTGAAAATTTCGGTTTGACTCCAAATTGATCTTCGAACTCCAAATTATCATTTTGAGTCATTCCTAGACTGTGAAACTCTTAATTTCACCTTAAAATCCCTATTTTAATTAGTTTGAGGTATAAATCGACTTACTTGTACTTCTAAGCACAATATCCACTTTTAAATATTCTTTCGGGGTTGTTCAAATATACAATCACTCTATCAGTCTCAAATGTAACATGGTAGATAATTTAGGGCTAGGCTTGACAATAGAAGACCCTAAAATAATGCCAATCAGCCCTCTAAGCTCTGATGAGAAAAATACAAGCTTCCTAAAAGAAGATCGACTAGAGACTTCCATAGTCGACTACAAGTGATTGTTAGACACAAAATTCAAAAGGAAAATGGCTAGTTTCTTGCTCTAATCATCTACAACGACTCAAAGACTTCTCCAACTATAAAAAGACAATTTGAAGCATTTTAAAGTGAGCAAGAAGAAAAGAAAAAGGCTAAACTCTTGAGGATCAAAGTCTTGAAAAAAAATGACAGAAATTAAGCCTTCTTGAGCTAAAATTTCTTTCTGTTTTCACTTCCATCTTTACATCCTCTCTTTTACCCAATGGTAGGCATTCTTCCTTCATTGTACCAAACTAGCAAAATCCACTTTATAGAGGCACTATTGCTGTAGTACCCTGTATTTTGATACGGTGGCTAATAAAGTTTACGAATGCCAATTGAGATTAATTACCATGTTTAAAAGGGTAATTCAGAAGTGAACCTATGAAACCTCGATCTCCATAGACACATAACTAGAAGTAGATGCGATAATGCGGACCAGGGTTAATTTCGTAATTTCTCTCGGTGAGCTATTACGAGTGGGTTTTTTTATGCTATTAAGGTCTAAATAGGCCTAAGGAATGAATAAATGATGTTTATGATGGTAAATAAATGAAGAAGATAAAAATAATGATAATTTTCACCGTAGGAGCAAAATGGTCATTTTGCATCTTGGGTTTAAATTTTTATGTTTTCGTGAACCCGAGTATTTCTAGACTATTATGGAACTTGCTCTAGTGTCAAAAGAGTAAAAGGTTGCACAAAGGATGAGAGGAAGACAAAGTCACCATGTTAAGGGCATTTTGGTAATTTAAGTGAGAAATGGATAAACTTTAGATATAAATATCTAAAGCTCCAGCAATTTGCAACAGCTTCCAGCCATTTCTTTTTCCTTTCCCCTCTCATGTTTCTTTATCTCCATGGGAGCCTCCCTTAAAGCTTCCATAATTTTCTCTCTCTAGCTTTAATTTCATGCTTTTGAGCACTTTTTCATAGAACCTTTTGTGCTATTTCACTCTCTCACCTTAAAACCCTTAAAAATTCTTACTTCCATCTTCTTCTCATTAGCTAGACATGTAGAGAGAGAAAGTGATTTCCCTTGTTAGCTTGAAGAATTTTGAAAGAGAATTCAACTACAAAGACCATGAAGGTGAGTTAAGTTAGGGTTAAATTTCTTTAGTTGTTGATAATGGCTAACAATGGGGTTTGTGAGTGTTTTGTCATTGAGGTTGTTTATTCACTCTTAGGGTGATTAGGGTAGTGTGAATAACTAGCCATTTAATGGCAATTGGAAGCTAATTAGGAATAACCAGTGGAACTTGATTAGGAAAGAGCTTTTAGATTATATTAATGTCAATTTGGGTTGGTTGTGATGTTGTGTGTGTGTAGGTTCCAACAAGGCCTCACATGTTCATTTGGAGTATTAGTTGAGGTTAGAGTCAAGCAAAAGAATCAACAAGACCGGTGAGTGAACTTGCATATCAAAATTTATTTTGGGAGATGTAAATGTATTTGGATGAAACATTTGAATGATTGTATCCAAACTTTGTTTAAAAATGTGTGCCAGGGAACAAGCCCTCGATAAAATGCTTTGATGTTATGAAAATGTGAAATGTGTAAAAGGATGAATCCATGTGCTCTTATATTATGTTGGTATATATGTATATGAATATACGTTGTGCATTGATGAATAATGTTGTGTGAGGATGTTGAAGTGTGCAAGTAGGGAGTGCACACATGATGATGTTAGAGTGTGCGAGTAGGGAGTGCACACATGATGATGAATGCATATGTATATATATGTGTGTGTTATAGAAAGTTATGAAAATATTTGTGATTGTGTTGCAAGTTGGCATTGTTAATTACTCTCAAATTGCTTGTCATTTCAACAAGAAAATGGCTTTTGATGTAACAAGACCCAATTCAATTAAAATTCTCTGTTTCTCGCTGTAGCAAGATTCATTTTCACTGCAACAAGAAACTCTCGGGTTTTAAGGGTCACATTGGCTTGATTATTGCTGCAGCGAGAATAAATCTCGCTACAGCGAGATACTCTCGGGTTCTAGTGTAGTGCTTTCACTTAAATAAAACTTTTGACCACCTTACTCTTAGAAATGGGAAAAGTGATAAATATAAAAGTTGTATCCCTGCCTCTTATCTTTCTAATGGTCTAAAAATCAGGTCAATTGGACTTCTGTAGTGGGAGATATGATAGAAAAACTGAAACATATGCAAACTAAGACTGTTTCTCGCTGTAGCAAGAAACTTGTTGCCATGCTTGCTACCTTGCTTGATTTTGACCTATTTTTCACCCATTTAACTTCATGGGTTGATCATGGGTTTTTGCAACACTATGAGGTTATTGATCAAAGTTTGGAATGAGCGGTTTTTAGTAAGACATTAAATCAATTGCATTGTTTTTGAAACAAGTGCATCATGATTTCCAAATTCCTTCTATCAATTACTTGTTCCCTTCTTATGTTCACTCACTAAGTTTTATACTCATGCTTTTAAACTTCATGTTTTCAGATTTGGAGGTAGTTGGGACCTAGATTGAGTTGTCCACGTATACTCACCTTTTTGGTAGGTACTATGGCATCTCAGTAGTTGTACCTTCACCCACGGTCACTCCGTTGACGATCAAGGGTTTGTTACCTATGAACGCGTATATGTAATGTAATCTGCTAGGATCCATATTATAAGTCAATTATGTATATTTGATTACCAATGCCACTATGACTTGGCAAATGGGTGACATTATTTTGACATAATAAAATTGTGAGTTTTGGGTCACTATAGAATATTATTGAAATATTTTTAGTTCAGAGTTTCAATATGTGGTTTTAGAAATGATGGTTGGGAATGATGATTGGGTTTGCATAAAAAGGCTTGCTTGGGCTTAATGGGCTATGCCCATTGGGCCCATGCACCGATCATGGCCCGGTATTTGGGTTGTGACAATTGCTATCCTTATAAAGGTTCTAACTTAAATTTGAAAAGTTAGTATTGGTTTGTGGTGAACTTGTTGGAAACCATAGGTTTGTGGTGAACCCATTGAAAACCATCGGTTTGTGGTTGAATCCATTACAAACCATGGGTTATTACTGATCCCATGAAAAAGTCATTGCGAGGGTTACCGCTTCATCCCATTAAAAGCAAGAATCCTTTTTAGTGGATTGGAATTTCCTTGGTTAGCCAAAGGAGTGGATGTTGGCATTTGAAAAAGCCAAACCACTCTGAATTCTTTGTCTTGATTTACTGTTATGCTTTATAATTTATCGTTGAAATTCTATTTTAGAAAAATCACTTACCTTGATTTTAACACAAATAGGAAATTCATTTTGAAAAAGGTTTGATTTTTATCTAATATATTCATTTTTTCATTGCCTTGTTTTGCTATACTTCATTTCAAGAAAAAACATTTCATAAAGTGTTTGTGGTTTGATGCATATTCTTAACGTCTAATTTTTGATTCTTTGTTGAGTCTTTCTTTATCATCAATACACTTTTATTCTTGAAAATATTTTTCTTGTGTTACACTTATTTGATTTATACTTGAAAAACATTTAGAGCATTTCAAAAATAATTAGGCTTTATTATTTCAAAAATATTTTTCTTGTCTTTGTAAACTTGGTATGGACTTTTTTTAACTTAGTTGTTTAGGTTATTTCATTAGGATGGTTTATATTGTTATTTATGTTTGTTGGGCCATTTAACTTGTTAGTTTAATTTTAATTAGGCTTTATTATTTAAAAGGTTTGCTTTTAATTTTATTGGAAGTTAGTGGTTAAAATAATATTAGTAATAATAGGAAAGATAATAGCAATTGAGAGCATATGTATATATATATAGAATTAGGTCTGTAGCTTCTATCTTCCATGAATCAACTTTTTCTTTTTTTCAAAATTGATTTTTCACTATTGACCTTTGCTTTAAAACTAACTCCTTCTTCTCCATAATTGATTCTTCCTGTGATTAAAGAAATAGATTTTGCTTTCTTTTCATTTAAGAATCAAGTCATTCATTTTTGAAACCTTGATTCATAGGTTGGCACATTTAGTTTTGAAAAAAAAAAAGATCTTTGAGAAAATTAAGAGATATTTCTTTAAGTTCAAAAGCATGATCATCGATATTAAAAACATATTCAAACAATCAAATCACACATTGTGTGATACCTCAACTTCTATAGGCTTGTAACTAAGTATAGATGTAATAATATGAGCTTAGGGTAGTTTCGTCATTTTCTCTAATAAGCTTCCAGAAGAAAGTTTTATAATATTTTAAGGCCTAAATAGGCATAGGACAGTATAAATGATGTGTGCTGATGAAAACACGAAGAAAACTAGAAGTTTCAACAATTGTCATAATAGGGGAAAATGGTCATTTTTCACCTCGGGTTAAAATTTTAAGTTTTTATGAACCCGAGCATGTTTAGACCATTATGGATCTTGTCCCAGTGTTAAGAGAGCAAAAAGATTGCATAAAAGATTAGAGGAGAGTAAGTTAATTGATGGAGGGGCATTTTCGTAATTTTAAAGGAAAAGATAAGATTGCCTATAAATACCTTGAATTTCCAGCAGCTTCTTGAATTTTCCAACAGCTGGTCTTCTTCTTCCCTTCTCCTCTCTCACGTTTCTTCAAACTCCATGGAAGCTTGATTTTCAAACTTCCACAACTTTCTCTCTCTAGCTCCAATTTTCATGCTTTTGGTGCACCCTTCCATAAACCCTTGTGCTATTTCATCTTCTCACTTCAAAAACCTTGAAATATCTTGTTTTCATACTTTCTCTCACTAGTTGGGCATTCTAGAGAGAGAAAGAGAGAATCACTCCATTGATTTGGAAGCTATTGGAAGAGAATCCAATTACAAAGGAACCCTAGGGTGAGTGATGCACCAAGTTTGATTTTTAGCTGTAGAAAATGGCTAGTAATTGTGATTTATGAGCTGTTTTATTGTTTAGTATGTTCATTACTTTTTAGTGATTAAGATAGTGAACATAGATAGCCATTTAAAGTGGCAATTGAAAACTAGCTAAGAGATAGCTTTTAGAGTTCATAGTGTGTAAATTAATCTATTGTTTATGTTAATGTGATCCTAGGTTTTTAAGGAAGCACCATCATTCCAATTGGATCATTAGGGGAATTTGAGTCAATTAAAAGTTCTACAATCAATTGGTGAGTGGACTACCTTCAAAACTGATTTTGGGAATATGATGGATTTGACAAAGTGTTTGAATGATTTTATACAATTTTTCATGAAAATGAATGCCTTGGGAACAAGCTTTTGAGAAAAGGTTTATGTTATGAAATGTGATTATTATGGATTTCTATGTGGCTGCATTATGTTGATATACATATATGCTTGAGTATAATGTTGTGTAATTATATTGACTCGGCTATGTGCGAGTAGGGAGTGCACATAAGCCGAGGATGACCCGGTTATGTGCGAGTAGGGAGTGCGCATAACCCGGTGATGACCCAGCCATGTGCGAGTAGGGAGTGCGCATGAGCTGGTGATGATGATGATGGGATGGTGTGATGATGATGATGGGTATATATATATATATATATATGTAAATATGTGTGTTATAGGAAATTGATGGATAATGGGTTATGGTTGTAATGCATGTGAAACTTGACATGTTAAACCTTGAGAAATTGTTATGTGTTTCATATTGGTTTTGAACATTTCAAGCAGGGTGGTTTTTTCCTTGGGAGAAAGGTAAATTTTGCATTGATGCCCTGTATTTCGCTGTAGCGAGAAACTCTCGGGTTTTGAAAGGGTAGGCTGGCCGAAAACTCACTGCAGTGAGGATGCATTTTCGCTGCAGCGAGAATGACACTGTAGCTTCTCGCTACAACGAAATGCATTCTTGCTGCAGCAAGAAACTTTCTGTTTTTTGGGTTGTAATTTCGCTGCAGCGAGAAACATTCTGTTTCTGGGTAGAAATTTTTCGCTGCAGCGAGATTGAATCTCCCTGCAGCAAAAAACTTTCTATTTTGGTCTCTTATCTTGTCCAATTGCTGCCATGTCTTTCACTTCTTTGCTATCATATGGGAGCATGGACTTCTAACATTAAGGATTAAAAGAGTTAAGTTTAAAATGAGGAGGTTTAGTGAGAAACCCTCGGTCAGTTGAGAAACCCTCATTTGGTTAATAACTAAATTCCAACATCGCTGCAGCGGAAAGGCATTCTCGCTGCAGTGTAAGATTCGTTGTCGTATTTGACTTGTTTGTGTAATATTGATGGTTTCATTTTTCAAATGGTTTGTTATGTATGGGTCCTTGATTTTCAAATGATTAATCATTTAAGGGCTTGATGAGGGGTTTTCAATAAGAATAGAAATAAATTGCATTGTTTTGAAAAAAAAATGCATAATGATTTCATTAAAGATTTCTTATGGTATGCTTGTTCCCTTCCTTGTTCACTCACTGGGTTTATACTCACCATTTTCAAATTCATGTTTTCAGATCACGAGGTAGTCGGTAACTAGGACGAGGTGTCCTTGTAGACCTATGTCCATCTTTTGGTAGGTGTCTCGGCATTCAGTAGCTGTACATTCATCCAAGTCCCTCCACTGAAAGTCAAGTCTTCTTTTTTAGATGTATAGGCGAACCTAATGTACATTATTGAAATACATGTTGGAGACAATGTATGTGTATAATAAAATGAGAAATGCCAATACGAGTTGGCAACGTCTATTACTATTTTGATTTTAAGTTTTAAAAAAATGACTTAGCAGTTTATGATGGAATGATGAACACGTCGGACTATTAGGCTTGCTTGGGCTTAGTGGACTACGTCCATTAGGCCCATGCACCGATCATGGCCCGAAATTTGGGTAGTGACACATTGTCCCATTTTACATAATGGATTCCAACATTCAAATTATTGCCAGACCACATGAACCTTCTATGAATTTTCCCTAGTTTAATTTGGATACTTTTTGGCATTTGAACAGGGACATATAATAGATATGAAGGCTATTAAGTACAGACTTTATCAAAGTAACGCTCCCTCCCTTTGATAACTGTTTAGACTTCTAGTTATCCAACTTAGCCTCAAACTTTTCCACCATAGGTCTCCATACTATGTAGGAACCTTGATTAGAACCCAACGATAGTCCTAAAACCAAAAACTTTAAAATCCAAAACTTTAAAATCAAAATCTCTGATCTTTTAACCATGCTCTGATACCAAAAATAATTATCACGATCCGAATCTCTCCATCGGGCCCGTGACAACCACCGCGAAGCCTCGGCAAACATTCTTTACCCCGAATGCCGATCGAAACCTCGCAAAGCTCTCGTATCAGCTTTCGCACTTTCCCGATGAGCAATAGTTATCAAATATCGTAATTCGAAGGATTACAAGTCATTTCCAAATCAGAACATAACATATTGTTTTCTGGCTCACAGAGGCATTTTCGTCATTTTTCGTCGAAAATCTCAAAACTTGTTAAAAATGTAGTAGGTAAGCAGAAAATATATATTTAGTGATTTAAAAACAAATTAAGTATCTAAAACGTTCATTTGAAGTGAAAATTTGACCATTTGAATATAATAAAAATATTCAATAAAATTAACTATTTTCTTGTAAAATAATTTTTTTATAAAGCTATTAGTAAATAATTCTTATAGCGTAAAAGTTAATTATATTCATATTTACTATAAAGCAAATAACCAAAGCATAAAATTATTTTTACAGCAACACGTGGGCCCACATTTAACCAAAATGCATCGAAAGCTGAAAATCTACAGCTTTTGCCTATTCAAGTCCAAATGAAGGTCCTTGTCAAAGTCGGCTAACTATGGAATTCCTTAAGCCTGAAATGTGAGGAAATAAAGGTGGTGAGATTATAAAATCCTAGTGAGTAAACAGACACCATTTAAACTATCTAAAGGCGAGTAAATGGAGACGAATTAAAATATTCTTTTCCAATATATGTTTCATAATATGAATATTCAGTTTACTCAATTAATCAACATGGCTTATATATCTCACAAAACTTGGATCTTGCCAAAATCATTCCCGGGGATGCCTTGGCCTAGGCATCTGACCGAGACCACCAAGGCTATTAAATATCTTTACATCCGAAATTCTAACCATGCCTTGGCGTTGGCTGAGTCTCACTCTCACGCGGTGGTGCACGTGAAGTGCACTCAAATCTTTACCTCCAGAGAAACCCTCCACACGGCTCTCCGATCGAGGTAAGGTATATCTGATTCTGTGCCCCCTCTCTTAGGCTAGTCTACAGAACCTCCACTGCAGGGATTATGGATTATTTTATCTACCACCTGATTTATAAAATCTTTAACTGCATGACATGGCAATTTATCGCAATCTAGCCTCTCTCAAGGCTGAATACATATTATATATATAATTTTGATAGAAATAACAACTTTGCCATTCATGCTCACATAATGCTATAAGCCATAATTTAAAACACAATTTATAACACAAGCGGGCAGTCTCCAATTACTCTATTTTCAAAACCAATATTCAATTTTTCATAAAATTTATAAAATCATTTTATAAAATCTCAATTTCTCCTAAAACATAGCAATTTATCATTTAAACTCATTTTCTATAAAATCACACAATTGAATAAAACTACTCTAGATAATTAAGACGATAATAAGTTTACTCACAGTTTAAGTAGTCGATGTACTCCTAATCCCAGTCTTCAAGCACAATCTCTGTACTTTTACCAGTGCAATTACTCACCACCTATCCACAATGTATAATACATAATTCACCACATCAATGCTTGACCATTATAAAATCAATTCAGGCTCGATGTATATGCATGATATGATATGCTACTTATCCGACTACCGCTTAAATGCGATGCTGACCTAATTCGATCAATTACCCGATTAATGACAATTGTGTCCGATTTCGCTCCAAATTGCTCCATTTCATTTCTAATACCTCAATTCACCAAACATTATTCAAATAACACCAATTTTAGCATCAAAACCTTCCCATTTCTTCATGGAAAAATTTGGCCATTACAGTGTGCTAACACCGTGATTTTTCCTACTTAATTTTCTCACCATTATTCATCATTTTCTAAGCCATTTCTCTTGAAATAATAATAATCCATCTCCCACACATATCAAGGAAGATTTGGCCATGAAGATTCATGGGGAAAATGGATTCTTTTCTTGTTGTTTTGCTTCTAAATATGCTAAACTAACTAAAAACACTGACATATCTTAAAATCAATTCAATCCAATATCTTTCTCTCTCCTTACCCATTTTGACCAGCCATGAATTCATCATGAAAACATGTAATTTAACCATCGAAAATAAGAAGAAATGCATGGAAAAGGTAGATCACAAGTCAAAATCAAGAAATTTTACCTTTTGTCACTTGTTTCCTTGAATTTCCCACACTTTTCTCTTGAAATTCTTCATCTAGGGTTTGTTCTTCCTTTCTTTCCCTCTCTTCCTTGCTTGGCTGAATATTTGGAGAGATAATGGGCTGATTTATGCTGATTTTTAAGTTAAATAATAAAATATCCTAAGCTTGACACATGGCATGTTTCCATTGGTCCAAATTTTAAATATTTGATTTTTAATTCTTAAATTCTCTACCACACATTTCTCATGTTTATCCATTTCCATGATGAATAAAATCCCTTAGTATGGACAAATGTCAGGGTGAAAATTTATCGATTTGCCCCCGAGGTGGCAAAATTATCATTTCGTCCTTATACTCCAAATTATACTGAAATTAAAATTTTTCACTTCTAAACCTCAAATCATACTTCAATTACTCAAATCATACTCCAATAAGTCAAATAGAGCAAAAAAAATCTTTTCTAAAATTCTCATTTTGTCCCCAAGTAGCAAATGACCATTTTACCCCTAGATAGTGAAAATTTTGGTTTGACTCCAAATTGATCCTCGAACTCCAAATCACCATTTTAAATCATTCTTGAACTGTGAAACTCTTAATTTCACCTTAAAATTCCTATTTGAACTAGTTCGAGGCTTAATCGACTTAATGGTACCATTAGGGGCAATATCGTCTTTTAACGATTTCTCAAACTTGCTAAATATGCAACCATTCTTTTGAGCATGTAAATGACGTCGTAATTATTTTATAGAATAGGGTTTGACAATACAAATTTAAAATCTTAATTTAAATGTGTGAGAGTTAATGTAACATGTAAATTAAGTAAAAAAAATTATAATTTTAATGAAAAATAAAGATTTAAATTTATATTCTCAAGGTAAGAGTATTTAACAATAAAAAAAATTTAATTTTAGAATAAAAAATAATAAGCATAAGAATAATTATAGTTAAAAGTTGCCCTTGAAATGCCTTGATGAAAAGCTATAAGAATTGACGTAAAAGCTTATAAAGGTGGAACAAGCAAATTTAAAATCTTAACGTAAATGTGTGTAAGTTAACGTAATAAGTCAAATAAATAAAAAAAATCTTATTTTAATGAAAATAAATATTTAAATTTATATTCTCGAGTTAAAAATATTTAACAATATACAAATTTTAATTTTAAAATAAAGAATAATAAGGACAAAAATAATTATAATTAAAAGTTGCCATTGAAATGTCTTGACGTAAAATTGTAAAGATTAACGTAAAAACTCATAAAGTTGAAACACATGATTTTAAAATCCTAACACATATATGTAAGGCTTAAAGTAACATGTCAATTAAGTAAAAGAAAAACTAATTTTTGTGGAAAACAAACATTGTATTCTATAGTGTTGGGCTAGAAGTATTTAATGATATACAAATTTTAATTTTAAAATAAAGTAATAAAAATAAAAATAATTATAATTAAAAGTTCCCATTAAAAAGCTTTGACATGAAGTTGTAAAAATAAATGTAAAAGCTCATAAAGATAGAATAAGTATATTTATAATCTTAACTGAAATGTGTACGTGTTAATATAACAACTCAATTAAGTCACAACATTCTAATTTTAATGAAAAACAAATATTGAAATCTATATTCTTGCGCGAAGAGTATTTAAAGATTTACAAATTTTAATTTTGAAATAAATAATTATAAGTATAAAAATTATTATAGTTAAAGTGGCCATTGAAAAGCTTTTGACGTAAAGTTGTAAAAATTGACCTAAAAACTCATAAAGGTGAAACAATCAAATTTAAAATCTTAACGTAAATGTGTAGGAGTTAACGTAACAAATCAACTAAGTGAAAACAAAATCTACTTTTAATGAAAAACAAACATTTAAATTTATATTCTTAGACTAAAAGTATTTAACGATATGCAAATTTTAGTTTTAAAATAAATAACTAAAAAGGTAAAAATAATTATATTTAAAAGTTACAATTGAAAAGCTTTGACTTAAAATTATAAGAATTAATATAAAAACTTATAAAAATGGAAGAAGCAAATTAAAATTTTAACATAAATTTTTGAGAGTTAATATAATAATTCTATTAGTAAAAAAAATCATATTTTAATGAAAAAATATTTAAATTTATATTCTTAGGCTAAAAATATTTGACGATATACAAATTTTAATTTTTTAAATTAAGAATAATAAGGATAAATATAATTATAGTCAAAAGTAGACATTGAAATGGCTTGACATAAAGTTGTAAGAATTGATGTAAAAAGTCAAAAAGATGGAACAAGTAAATTTAAAATCCAAACGTAAATGTGTGAGAGTTAACGTAACAAGTCAATTAAGTAAAAAAAATAAATTTTTAATAAAAAAAGTATTTAAATTTATATTCACGGGTCAAAGGTATTTAACGATATATAAATTTTTATTTAAAAATAAAAATAATAAGGATAAAAATACTTATAGTTAAAAGTTATCATTGAAAAACCTTGACATAATGTTGTAAGAATTGACCAAAAACTTATAAAGGTGGACCAAGCAAATTTAAAATCCTAATGTAAATGATTAAAAGTTAATGTAACAAGTCAATTAAATCAAAATAAATATAATCTTTAAAAAAATTAAATATTTAAATTTATATTCTCAAGCTAAAAGTATTTAACGATATAAAAGTTTTAATTTTAAAATAAAGAATAATATGGATGAAAATAATTATATTTAAAAGTTACCATTGAAAAGTCTTAACGTAAAGCAGTAAGAATTGACGTAAAACTTATAAAAATTACAAAAGCAAATTTAAAATCTTAACATTAATGAGTGAAAGTTAACTGAACAAGTCAATTAAGAAAAAAAATCTAATTTTAATGAAAAGCAAACATTTAAATTTATATTCTCGGATTAAAAGTATTTAACGATTTACAAATTTTAGTTTTAAAATATAAAATAATAATGTCACTGTCACGACCCGGAACCTCCCTCAGACCCATGACAACCGCTGCGACATCCCGATTGACACTCATTATCCGAAATACCAATCAGAACCCCGCAAGGCTTACATATCAGCTTTTTTGCCTTTTCTGTGAGAAATTGTTTTTAAACATTCCATTTTAAACAATTTCCAGTAGTTTTCGGCTCAAGTAAATCAAAAGATAAAAATATTTTAAAAGGATTTATAGACAAATATTACTATTCAAAATATTGATTAAAATATAAGATTTTTACATAAAACAATATTTATAGAAATACGTGTAAGAAATCTTTTATAACTTGGAAGTAAAATAAATTCATACATACAATAATTTACAAAGTTATAATGTACAATAATAATTACAATGACAAGTGGCCCAAAATACACCAAGTATTGGTGATAGTAACCTACTGTCTGTGAGATAAAGATGTCAACTAGAATCCTCGACAAAATAAGGTATCTACAAGCTACCACAGACCTGAAATGTTTGGAAAGGAGGTAGGTGAGATTTT
>NC_030851.1:18859510-18874512 GCF_000208745.1 Theobroma cacao | reverse complement strand
ATTACGATTTTGCCCCTACACTCCAAAAATCACCAGAATTAAACTTTTTCACTTCCTATCATTAAATTATACTCCAAATAGTTAATCTTGGTCAAAAATTTCACTCCATGATCAAATTATTATCTTAGGTGGCAAAATGACGATTTTGCCCTTGAATATCAAAATTTCTAATTTTACCCCAAATGAACCCTCGAACTCCGAACAATCATTTTTAGTCATTCCTGGACTATAAAATATTAAATTTCATCCTACAATTCCTATTTGAACTAGTTCGAGGTTAAATCAATTTAAGTGTACCGTTAGGTACAATATCGAGTTTCGTCTATTCTTAGGTGCTTTTCCTAGCATAATAACATGCTACTCAGTGCATGTATGTCATGACATTTATTTATAGGGTCGGGGTTTACAAAAGTCACTCATATCTCTAATCGTTCATTGCATGCCCAATAACACTTTAGCTCTCTGACCCTTCTGGATATTATTTCAAAATCTCTCAATTACTGAGAACAATTCTTCACCTTAGTTAATCAAATTATCAATTTCATATATACATGTGTACATGCATTTTCAAATATCAACATCTCTCGTTATATATAGGGATCCATGTGTTCACATGCCTTGGATTACATTTCCCTTTATTGATCCGCATTCAAATCCTAGTTTCAATATAATAATCCTTATAGTACATGTCAACCTTCTTATTATGCTTGCGTATAACTTCATATTATTTATATCATTTCCAATCATATACTTGAGTTTTATCATGCTACATCCTCCCATCACAATGTCATTAATCACATCTCACCTACTAAATGTCACTTAAATACTTAGATTGTTTCGAATCATGCATGCTTTAAGCATTTTCAAATTTCCAATTTCCATTTTACCTTAGGAAGTTTTCATTATTAGCTTCATTATCCAAATTATCTTCCATCATCCTTTGTTCTATTATTTCATACTAATGTGACATCATTCTCCTTGGACTAATCTGTAGTTTGTACTTGGAACTGCAAGGCTTGAAATAAGGTTCTTCTTAAGTACTTTTTAACGTCAACACCAATTTCACTTCCAACTTACTGCTTCCTCTTTATAACCACATAACTTTATGCTAACTTTCACAAAATCCATAATAAAACTCCTCTTGAGCATCTCCTTGGAAATATCTATCTTAAACTTATGTCTCACCGCATGTGATCAGTTAACTTGTGACTTAGCCATTAGGCTCCTTAGTGAGTTTTAAAAATCTCACATTTCGTACTTGCCGTGTATGATTAGAAATCTCTTTTCAAAGATGTTTATACATTCCTAAAACATTTAATCCTAAAGGTATATAAATACGTACTCACCCATTCAATCACTAACTCATCTTCATAGGTTTCTAGGCTGTCACACAATTGACCTCATATTGTTACCAACCCTTGTCATTTAACTGAATCAAGGCAAAAATTACAAATTCTCATAATGACACTCTATATAAATTGGTTTTCTATACCAGTCTCGTAATTCTTCACTCATTCTTTCATCACTTAATATCTTATCTCAAGGTAGCAATCTCAAGAATTTTTTTTCAATTCTTCTTTTAATTATATGCTCATTATTGTGCCTCTCCCATCATATTCGTGCATCATAGGCGTGAGCTATTCAGAGCATTGCAGCGCTAGACAGTCAATGTTGTAGCATTGTAACTATTAGAAATTTCCTCATCCAAGCTATTTGTCTACATTCAAAATCACCACCTCTATCATTCTCAACTAGTGGGTTTCCCTTCTAGACATATATCATGAGTTCCATAAGTATAGGTACCTTCTATTTTCTTGTTGAACACACTAAGTCAAGTTAATACTTTTAACTCATGTCATCTTTTAACTTTCATCATCATTCATAAGATCCCACCTCAAAACATCATTTCCATATAGTGTAATAAATTCATAATACATATACTACCCCACACATAAGTTGCTTACTATCTACAACTTTCCTCAAATTTATTGTCATCCCTATCTAGTTATCTTCCTTGTCTTGTACTCCATTAATTTTATTGACTTTCTGTATAGTTAACTCGAAAACAACTCAGCTTCCTACTCACTTTATTCTCGCAATCCTTACTAAATCAAAATTTCATATTCCCCATGTTCCATAATTTAACTTCATTGGGTTATATTTGTGCTCAATTATTACCTCATAGTGTTATAGCATCACTGAGTAATCCCCTTCATGCTTAAATTACAATCATTAACTTAATCACGTTATATAAAGCCTGACCTTATAAAATACTTGTCATGACATACATGTGATGGATAGCATGTTTGCATGCTAGGAGAGTCCCGAAGAATTTACAAAGGTCGGTATTATACCTAGAGGTACAACAAAGTTGATTTAAGCCTCGAACTAGATCAAATAAAGATTTTAGGGTGAAATTGAAAATTTTAAAGTCTCAGAATGACTTAGAATGGTGATTCGGTGTTCGATGATCAATTTGGAGTCAAACCGAAAATTTCACTATCTAAGGGTAAAATGGTAATTTTGCCACTCGAGGACAAGATGGGAATTTTTTAAAAGATTTTGATAATATTTGACTTATTGGAGTATGATTTGAGGTTGAGAAGTGAAAATTTGTAATCCCGGTATTTTTTGGAGCATAGGGGTAAAATGATAATTTTGCCACTCCAAAGGCGAAACAGTAATTTTCCACCACCAGGACACTTGTCCAGCACATGGATTTTACCCAATATTATCATGGATAATTGAAGGAATTTATATGGTGGAGAGAGAAAGCTTAATAGTTAAGAAATAAAAATGGGCCAATGAAATGGTGACACATGGCATATTTATAACCATTAAATATTTGGCTTATAAATTAACACAAATCAGCCCATTTTCTCTTCATATGGCCGGCCAAACCAAGAGCAAAGGAAGAACAAAGGGAGAAAAGAAAAACAAGAACCCTAGGTGGGAAAATTCAAAGGAAAATTGGTGGATTTCAAGGAATCAAGCAATCAAAGGTAAAATTTCTTGATTTTGACTTGTGATCTACCTTTCCCATGCATTTCTCCTTATTTTTCATGGTTAGATTTCATGTTTTCATGGTGAAATCATGGCTGGTCAAAATGGGTATGGAGAGAGAAAGATGTTAGATTGATTTGATTTTAAGTTATGTTAGTGTTTTTAGTTAGTTTAGCATATTTAGAAACAAAACAACAAGAAAAGAATTCATTTTCCCCATCAAACATCAATGGCCGAATTTCCTAGGGAAGATATTGTGGCTGAAATTGATGATATTTCATGATATTTTGGTGATATTTGATGTTTGGTGAGGCTAGAAATTAAATGGGAAATTTTGGTGTGAAAATCTGAATTTTTACCTAATGTATAGACATGTGTGATTATTGACCTGAGACTGATAAATTGAATCTCATTCGTAGTCACTGAGGTAATTTAGATATAATTGGAGTGTAGAAAGTGAAAGAAATTGATTTGGAGTTAAATTAGAGGTTTTAGCCAATTACACTAAGAATAGTGCCAATTAGGTCGAATACCGTATTTAAACGGCTATTCAGACATTTTGCATCATATTTAGTGCATTCATATAGATTTATAGAGCCTGAAATAGTTTATGATAAATTGACACAATTTATTGAAATTCGTGTCACGTATGATGTATAGGTGGTGAGCCTTCTAACAAGGGTAAAGAGATTATGCCCGAAGATTGGGAATAGGAGAATATCGAACTCCTAGTATTGTGAGTAACCTGATCATCATTTTAATTATCTAAAGTATGTTTTAATTTGGTTTTTGTGAAATTGTATGAAAATGATTTTAAATGGTTGATTTTAGGTTTTATAAACAAAAATGAGTTTAAATGAAAATATTTTATAAATTGTCTTGAAACGAAATAATGATTTTGAAAATAGAGTAATTGGAGACCACTGATATGTTGTAAATTTAAAATTTAATTGATGGCTTATGCTATTGTGTTGGCATGACTAGTTAGGCTGTGTTTTATGAATTGTATGAATTGTTTTATTTTACCCTTGCAGGCTAGGTAGTAATATATTAGCCTTGTCATGCTGTCAAAATTTTATTGTATGGTAGGTTTGATCTGCTACAGTGGGCTGGGTTCTGTGGCCTAGCCTATTAGAGGGGCACGAAATCTTGTTATATTTTACCTCGGTTGGAGAGGCGAGTAGTGTCACGACCCGAAACTCTCATCGAGCCCGTGACAATCGTCGCGACATCTCGATCGACATTCATTACCTGGAATGTCAACCGGAACCCCGCAAGGCTCTAATATCAGCTTCTCATTTCCCCTGTGGGTAACTGTTGCCAAATACCACATTCTAAAAGATTTTAAACTGTTTTCAACTTAAATAAATAAAATAATAATTTTTGTCTCACAAGGGTATTTTGGTCATTTATCCCAAAAATCTCAAAATCAATTAAAAATATAGTATGTAAGTGGAAAACACATATTTCATAATCAAAAATAATTTTGGATGTCTAAAAACATTCGTTTAAAGTGGAATTATGACTGTTATAATAAAATAAAAATATTAAATAAAATATTCAATTTTCACATAAAACCATATATTTAAGAACATTGCATAAATATTTTTTACAGCATAAAAGCAAAATAAATTCTTACATACCGTAATACAGATAACCAAAGTATAGAATTTAATTTACAGTGACACGTGGGCCCACAAATGACCAAAAGTATCAAAAGAAATGAACTTACAGTTTTTGGATGTGGCAAGTTCAACTGTAATCCTCGCCGATATCAGTTATCTACAATCTATTCTGAGCCTGAAATGGGTGGAAAGGAGGGTGGTGAGATTATAAAATCCTAGTAAGTAAACAAACATCACTCAAAATATCTATAGTTGAGTAAAATGAGACAATTAAAACATTTCATCAAACTGTAATTTATCATCTTTCAACTTATTTCAACCAAATGAAATCAATTTATTTAAAGCAAGAATCAGTATGGCTTATGAATTTCTTAAAAAACTTGGCTCATGCCAAAAATTATTATCATACTCAGTTATCTGGGATACCTTGGCTGAGGGCTATCCCAACTAAGTCCGCCAAGGCTATTAGAAAGTCATGTTTTTATTTTGAAAACATAGCCGTTCCTTAGTGTTGGCCGAGTTCCCCTTCACGTGGTGGTTTGGCTTGAAGTGAACTCTAAAAGTTATACCTCGGGAGTTACCCTACTCGCCTCTCCAACCGAGGTAAAAATATAACAGGATTTCGTGCCCCTCTAATAGGCTAGTCCACAAAACCCAGCCCACTGCAGCAGGTCAAACCCACCATACAATAAAATTTTGACAGCATGACAGGGCTAATATATTACTATCCAGTCTGTAAGGGTAAAATAAAGCAATTCATACAATTCATAAAAAAACACAGCCCAACTAGTCATGCCAATACAATAACATAAGCCATTAATTCAATTTTAAATTTACAACATATCAATGGTCTCCAATTACTCTATTTTCAAAATCGTTATTTCGTTTCAAGACAATTTATACAATATTTTCATTTAAACTCATTTTGTTTACAAAACATAAAAATTTACCATTTGAACTCATTTTCATAAAATTCACCAAAACCGAATAAAAACATACTTTAGATAATTAAAATGATGGTAAGGTTACTCACAGTGTCTAGAGTAGAGATTTTTGAAATGCTCAGACTACTGGTCCTTGGATGCAATTCCGTTGCCTATATCGGAGGACTCACCACCTTGACATAGTACAAAATCGAAAAATTCACCACATTGGTACTAAATTGAAATTAAACTAATTTAGACTACTAATGCTTGATATGGAATGCAAAAATGTCTAAATTTTTGCCTAAACGCGGTGTTAACCTATTTCGATCTTTTACCCGATAAATCGATATACTCGTCCGTTTAAACTCCAAATTAATTTTTTTTTTCAGTTTCTATCCCTCAATTGCACCCAAATTGACTTAATATCCCTCAATGTGATGCAAATTATCAATCCCGTAGCAAATTACGAAAATACCCCTAGTGGGTAAAGATTCGTATTTTTGCTCTGAAAATTCTCATTATTTTTCTAGGCTCATAATTCATCATAATTCCTCAAATAAACATCAAGATCAGCAGCCAATATTCTCCTAGAAAATTTGGCATAATGGGTTTCAATGGGAGAAAATTATATCTCTAGCTTATTGTTGCTATATTTCAATATAACCTAACTAAAATCACTTAATTCAATTAAAATTAACCAAAACTCAAGATCAAAACTCATCCATGGAGGTTTGGCCAGCATGGGTGTCCATACCCACTTTCTAATTTTGCGCGGAAATGAGAAAAAAATGCATGGGTAGTGAAAATCACAAGGAAAATCAATGAAATTTACCTTTTTAATGCTCGATTTCTTGATTTCTCTTGATTTTCCCCAAATTTTTCAGCTAGGGTTCTTATTTGTTTTCCCCCTTTTCTCTCCTGGTTTGGACGGCTTGAAGAAGATGAAAATTCTGGAAATTTTGACCCTTTTAAAGGCTAAAATAATATAATATTATTTTATTCATTTTTTTAATGTTTTATTAATTCCTTAAATTCTAGCCATCCATTTGTTTCCAAATTTTCACCATACACTTGTCCCACATATCCATAGCTTAGATAAAATTCTCAGACTTATCCAAAGTCTTGGTGGAGTAATTTTTGAAATTTACACTTTTGCCCCCGTAAAAGTCAAAAATTACATTTTTACCCCAAAAACTGAAAAATTGCCCATAGACATATTTTTCATCCCTTATACTCATACCATTCTCCAATTTGTCAAATTTGATCTAAATTCTCTCAAAATCTCAAATTTTATCTACAAGTGGTAAAATTACGATTTTGCCCCTACACTCTAGAAATCATCGAAATTAAACTTTTTCACTACCAAACCCTCAAATTATACTCCAATAAGTCAAATGGGGCCAAAAAAATCTTTTCTAAAAATTTCCATTGTGTCCCTAGGTGGCAAATGACCATTTTACCCCTACATAGTGAAAATTCCGATTTGACTCCAAATTGATTCTCGAACTCCAAATCACCATATTAAACCATTCTAGGACTTTAATATTCTTCATTTCATTTTAAATTCTCTATTTGATCTAGTTCGAGGCTTAAATTAACTTAATTGTACCATTTGGTATATTGTCGTCTTTTAACGAATTTTTTTTCCGGGCTTTCCAAGTATGCAAGCATATTGTCAATCATATGAATGACATGGCAAGTATTTTATAAGGTTGGGCTTGACAAGTAGGTTAACTCCCGAGGTATAACTTTTAGAGTTCACTTCATGCCAAACCACCACGTGAGGGGGAACTCGGCCAACGCCAAGGAACGACTATGTTTTCAAACTAAAACATGACTTTATAATCTCAGTTGGGATAGCCTTCGGGCAAGGTATCCCTGATAACTGAGTATGATAATAATTTTTAGCATGAGCCAAGCTTTTAAGAAATTCATAAGCCATACTGATTACTTGATTTAAATAAATTAATTTCATTTGGTTGAAATAAGTTGAAATGTGATAAATTACAGTTTGATAAAATGTTTTAATAGTCTCCCTTTACTCGCCTTTAGATATTTTAAATGATATTTGTTTACTCACTGGGATTTTATAATCTCACCACCCTTATTTCCACCCATTTCAGACTCAGAATAGATTGTAGATAACCGATATTGGCGAGGACTACAGTTGGACTTGCCACATCCAAAAACTGTAGGTTCATTTCTTTTGATACTTTTAGTTATTCATGGGCCCACGTGTCACTGTAAATTAAATTTTATAGTTTGGTTATCTGTATTACAACATGTATGAATTTATTTTGCTTTTACGGTGAAAAAAATTTATTTACACAGTGTTCTAAAAATATTGTTTTATTAGAAAATTGAATATTTTATTTAATATTTTTATTTTATTCTAATACTCATAATTTCATTTTAAAGGAATGTTTTTGTCACGATCCAGTACTCCCCTCGAGCCCGTGACAACAGCCGCGGTGTCCCGGTAGACATTCATTACTCGAAATGTCAACCCGAAACCCCGCAAGGCTTTACTATCAGTTTTTCATTTCCCTTGTGAGCAACCATTGTCAAATATCGTGTTCTAAAAAAATTTTAAGCTATTTCCAACTTTAAACAAATAAAATATTAATTTTCGTCTCACAGGGGTATTTTGGTCATTTTTCTCAAAAATTTCGAAACTAGTTAAAATGTAATATACAAGTACAAAACACATAATTCATATTCAAAACGAGTTTAAAAGTCTAAAATCTTCATTTAAAACGAAATTACTGTTATTTGAATATAATAAGAAAATAAAAGAAATATTAAGTAAAATATTCTATTTTCTTATAAAACAATATTTATAGAGCTATACGTGAATAAATTTTTTATAGCGTAAAAGCTAAATAAATTTATACATACTGAAATACAGTAAGCCAAAATATTTAATTTAATTTACAATAACAAGAGGGCCCCCGAATAAACAAAAGTAAAGAGGACTGTGAACCTACGGTTTGGAAAATGCAGATCCAATGGTAGTCTTCGATGAGATCAGCTATCTACAGTCTATACTGAACCTGAAATGGGTGGAAAGGAGGGTGGTGAGATTATAAAATCCCAATGAGTAAACAGACATCATCATAAATATCTAGAGTTGAGTACATGGAGACAATAAAGTAAATCATCGTAAATTGGGTCACAGCATTAGAATACATTTCATTTAAAATACGTAAAGAGGCTTATGAATTTCATAAAAACTAGGCTTGTGCCATAAATCCATTCTCAGGGACACCTTGGCTGAGGCATCCTACCGAGACCGCCAAGGCTATTAAAATTTACATTTCACATAAATCATGTTTTTGTTTTGAAAACATAGCCGTTCCTTGGCGTTGGTTGAGTTCCCCCTCATGTGGTGGTTTGGCGTGAAGTGAACCTTAAGCTTTATCCCAAGAGATACCCTACACACCTCTCCGTTCGAGGTAAGAATATAATGGGGTTTACCGTGCCCCTTTAAAAGGCTGGTCCACAGAAACCCCCTACTGCAGTGATTAATTAATATATAATCCACCATACAATAAAACTCAATAACATGATGTGGCAATTTTGTAATTCGCAGTCTTTCAAGGCAACCAAACAATTCGTATTTCAATACAATTGCCAACTAGCCAATCATGCCCGATTTATCATAAGCCAATCATTTTAAACAATCAAATTGCCACAATTAACAGTCTCCGTGTACTCTAGTTTTCAAAATCACTATTAATTTCAAAACAATTTATAATTTAATTTTTTTAGAACACCTTTATTTATAAAACATGAAAATTTACCTTTTTAAATCCATTTTTTCATAGAATTAATGAAATCATCTAAAAATCACCCTAGATAATTAAAATGACAGTAAGTTTACTCACAATGTCTAGAATGCAGACTTTCGAAACACTTTGTCTACTAGTCTTCGGATGCAATTTCCTTGCCTTTATCGGAGGACTCACCACCTTGACATAGTACAAAATCAAGAAATTCACTAAATTGGTACTAAATTGAAATTAAACTAATTTAGACTATTAATGCATAATATGGAATGCAAAAATGCATTGGTAACTATCTAAACTCGGTATTGACCTAATTCGTCTTATCACCCGATTAAATTATTAACGTGTCCAATTTAATCCCAAATTAATTTTTTTTAGTTTCTATACCTCAATTGCACCCAAATTGACTTAATGCCCCTTACTGTGGTGCAAATTATCAGTCTCGGTAGCAAATTATGAAAATAGCCCTAGTGGGTAAAAATTCATATTTTTGCTCCGAAAATTCCCATTATTTTTCTAGGCTCATAATTCATCATTTCTTAATCAATTATCCTAGAATGAAAATCAAACTCATCCTCACTCATACATGGTAAATTCGGCCATTAATGGTTGTGCGAGAAAATAAATTCTTTTCTTGTTGTTTTGTTTCTAAATATGCTAAACTAACTAAAAACACTAACATAACTTAAAATCAAATTAATCTAACAACTTTCTCTCTCCTTACCCATTTTGATCAGGCAACAATTCATCATAAAAACATGTAATTTAAGCATGGAAAATAAGGAGAAATGCTTAAGGAAAATAGATTTCAAGCTTAAGTTGAAAAATCCTACCTTTTTCACTTGTTTTCCTTGATTTTCCACACTTTTTCTCTTGAAATTCCTCACGTAGGGTTTGTTCTTCCTTTCTTTCCCTCTCTTCCTTGCTTGGCCGAATATTTGGAGAATAATGGGCTGATTTATGCTGATTTTTAAGTTAAATATTAAATTATCCTAAGCTTGACAGATGACCTTTTCTTATTGGTCCATTTTTAAAATTTTAAAAATTTAAACATTTTATCTCCACCACATGATTAGTCAAAGGTCAAAAATGAGGATAAAGGAGGACCATGTGCTGGAAAAATATCCTGGTAGTGGAAAATTACAATTTTGCCCCTAAGGTAGCAAAATTACCATTTTACCCCTATACTCCAAATTATACTGAAATTAAAATTTTTCACTTCTAAACCTCAAATCATACTCCAATAAGTCAAATTATACTCCAATAAGTCAAATGGGGCCAAAAAATCTTTTCTAAAAATTACCATTTTGTCCTCAGGTGGCAAATGACCATTTTACCCTTGGATAATGAAAATTTCGATTCGACTCCAAATTGATCCTCAAGCTCCGAATTACTATTTTGAGTCATCCTTGGACTGTGAAGCTCTTAATCTCACCTTAAAATTCCTATTTGATCTAGTTCGAGGATTAAATCAACTTTGTTGTACCTCTAGGTACAATACCGACTTTTGTAAATTTTTTGGAACTCTCCTAGCATGCAATCATGCTATCATCACATGTATGTCATGAATAGTATTTTATAAGGTCGGGCTTTACAGTTTTAGACATCCAAATTTATTTTTTATTTCGAATTATGTGTTTTGTACTTGTATATTACAATTCAGCCGGTTTTAAAATTTTTAGGGAAAAATTACCAAAATACCCCTGTGAGACTAAAATTATTATTTTGTTTGTTTTAAGTTGGAAACAGTTTAAAATCTTTTAGAACGTGGTATTTGGCAACAGTTACTCACAGGGGAAATGAGAAGCTGATATTAAAGCCTTGTGGGGTTCCGGTTGACATTTTGGGTAATGAGTGTCAATCGGGACGTCACGATGGTTGTCTCGAGCTCGAGGGGAGTAACGGGTCTGACACGTTATCCATTTTGAATGTCATTTATAACCTTATTGCTTCCTTCTATAACTTCTTTTAATAATTATATTACCAATTTATCCCTGTTATACTAAAAGTTTCCTATACATATCCAATTATTTAAACAGCTACTTTACATTCCGTTCGAGTCATACAAATAGAAGCCACTCCTAACTCCTTTGTACAGATAACTACTATCTCTTTTACACTACATCTACCTAGAGTTAAAGTAGTACAAAATCTTACGAAAATATTACATATCATTGGGATCATCATCTTAATCTGATCTTATCAAAAAATTCTACTCCGAATCTTTCTTAGGATTTTCTTCCGGGTTCTCCTCCTCTTGAGATTTTCTCCTTTGTTCCTCAATCTAGGCTTGTTGTATTCTCCTATGTTCGTCATCACTTATCGGTGCAGCATTTCTTCCACAACTAGAAGGAAAATGTCGTACAACTATCACGCCCTTCCTAATACGAATATCTCCCCTTGCAATTGCCTTCCTCATCCATTGGCTATGGTACTCTTCAGATTGTTTCAAAAAAAAATCTCTTTCAGTTTTTGGAGTATCGGAGCTACTCTCACTTTCAAATTTCTCGTTATTCTCAAAGCTTTCCTTATTACGAACCCATTCTGCTAAGTTCGGAGGAATTCTATTATTAGGAATTCAGGATGGACCACTTTCCGAATTACTTGGATTAGGGCGCCATTTGCTTCTAGCCGTAGAATCTAGAGATCCCTCGCTAGTACTATGAGGGGTATCGGGACTACCACTTTTTCTAGACATGGTGTATATGTCACCAGTGCACCTCAAAACCTATCTACAACCAAGTAGTAATTACTTAATCAATTATACATCGCAAGAGTAGGTAGGTTTCTATATGTAGAGGTATGTGTTCTATTTGATTTGACCTAACTTAACTTAACTTATCTTAACTTAACTGGACTTGGGGTCACACTGACACTGTAAATTTTAAAACAGCTTTAAAACAACTTTAAACCAGCTTTAAACCCAAAAACTCTGATCTTTAAAACCAAAAGTTCTTATCTTTAAAACCAAATGCTCTGATACCAACCGAATTCTTCCATCCCTCTGGACGCCGGTGGCATTCAATGGTACCTATTAGAGCACTCGGCAAGGGGTGCACCTCACTTTTGGTGGGTGCGGAGCAATCCCTTCCCTCCCCTTCCAAGCTCCTAGGCGGAGAGTCATACTTCGCCACAGATCATATGCGAGAGTTCCCAAGAATAAGGTTATCTTTCCCTTTGCTCTGATACCAACCGAATTATCATGACCCAGAACTCCCCTCGAGCCCCTGATAACCGTCGCGGTGCCCCGATGGGCACTCATCTCCCGAAATGCCAACCGAAACTCCGCAAGGCTTAATATCAGTTTCTCATTTCCCTCGGTGAGTAACCGTTGCCAAATATTATGTTCCAAAAGATTTTGAGCTATTTCCAACTTAAAACAAATAAAATAAAAGTTTCGTCTCACAGGGGCATTTTGGTCATTTTTCACTGAAAATTTTTGAAACTAGTTAAAAATTTAGTAAGCAAGTACTAATCGCATAATTCACAATCAAAAATAAGTTTAAGCACCTAAAACCTTTATTTAAAATGAAATTATAATTACTTAAATATAATGAGAAGATAAAACAAAATATTCAATAAAATATTTTATTTTCTTATAAACAGTAATTTTAGAGTTATACGTAAATACTTTTGTAACATAAAAGCAAAATAATTTCATTCATACTGTGACACAGTAAACCAATGCATTTAAATTAATTTAATTTAATTTATAATATCAACCGAGCCCACGAATGACTAGAAGTGAGGAAAACGGTGAACCTACAGTTCGAAGGACGCAAGTCCAATGGAAGCCCTCAATGGAATCAGCTATCTACAGCCTACTTTGAGCCTGAAATGGGTGGAAAGGAGGGTGGTGAGATTATAAAATCTCAGTGAGTAAACAAACATCATTTAAATCAGTTAAAGCCGAGTAAAAGGAGACAATTAAAATATTCCATCATTTTAAGTATTTCACAAGTTGAAAATTTATCCCAACCCATGCAAACGATTGTATTTCATTTAATTTCTCATTAAGGCTTATGACTTCCATAAAAATTTGGCTCATGCCATCAAATAGTACTCGATGACACCTTGATCAGAGGCATACATTTGAGCACGCCAAAGCTGTTAAAATTTTGTATACACGTAAAACATATTTTTCGTTTGAGAAAAATACAGTCGTTCCTTGGTGTTAGCGGAGTTCATCATCACGAGGTGGTTCGGCGTGACGTGAACTATAACCATACCTCAAGAGATACCCTACGCGCCTTTCTGACCGAGGTACATATATATCCGGATTCTGTGCCCCTCTAATAGGCTGGTCCACAAAACTCGCCCACTGCAGCAAGCTAAACCCACCATACAATAAAATTCAATAACATGATATGGCAATTATTGTAATTCATACCCTTTCCAGGCTAAATATATATTTCATATATTTCAACACAAATATCAATTCAGCCATTCATGCAAATATTGTCATACGCCATTCGATTTCAAATCATAAATTTACAATATAATAAGTGATCTCCAATTACTCTATTTTTCAAAATCATTATTCGATTTCAAGATAATTTATAAAATCCTTTCATGTAAATACATTTTGTTTATAAAACACAAAGATTTATCATTTAAACTCCTTTTCATAAAATTTCACCAAAACCGAATAATAACACACTTTAGATAATTAAAATGATAGTAAGGTTACTCACCTCACAATAGCGAGATTTCTACGTCGCTATTGATTCGTATACGCATACAATTATTCCTAATTGCC
This sequence comes from Theobroma cacao, assembly GCF_000208745.1. Classification (NCBI taxonomy): domain Eukaryota; kingdom Viridiplantae; phylum Streptophyta; class Magnoliopsida; order Malvales; family Malvaceae; genus Theobroma; species Theobroma cacao. The sequence continues at coordinate 18,860,411 of NC_030851.1, read as the reverse complement.
CGTCACCTACTTCGTTCAACACGCTTTCCTAGCAACCATTTAAATTCAATACATTTAGTGTCAAACCCTGTTCTATAAAATAATTACAATGTCATTTACATGCTCAATAGAATGGTTGCACATTTAGTAAGTTTGAGAAATCGTTAAAAGACGATATTGCCCCTAATGGTATCATTAAGTCGATTAAGCCTCTAACTAGTTCAAATAGGAATTTTAAGGTGAAATTGAGAGTTTCACGATCCAGGGATGACTCAAAATGGTAATTCGGAGTTCGAGGATCAATTTGGAGTCAAACTGAAATTTTCACTATCCAAGTGCAAAATGATCATTTGCCACTTGGGGACAAAATGAGAATTTTAGAAAAGATTTTTTTGGCCCCATTTGACTTATTGGAGTATGATTTAAGCATTGAAGTATGATTTGAGGTTGAGCAGTGAAAAATTATAATCCTGGTATAATTTGAAGCATAAGGGTAAAATGGTAATTTTACCACCCTAGGGGCAAAATTGTAATTTTCCACCACCAGGACATTTGTCCAGCACATGGTCTTCCCTTATCCTCATTTTGACCTTTGACTAATCATGTGGTGGAGACAAAAGGTTTAAAATTTTTAAAGTTTTAAAAATGGACCAACGAAAACATACCATGTGTCAAGCTTATAATATTTTATTATTTAACTTAAAAATCAGCATAAATCAGCCCATTATCTCTCCAAATATTTGGCCAAGCAAGGAAGAGAGGGAAAGAAAGGAAGAAGAAACCATAGGTGAAGAATTTCAAGAGAAAAAGTGTGGAAAATCAAGGAAAACAAGTGAAAAAGGTAGGATTTTTCAACTTAAGCTTGAAATCTATTTTCCTTAAGCATTTCTTCTTATTTTCCATGCTTAAATTACATGTTTTC
>NC_030851.1:18855829-18857639 GCF_000208745.1 Theobroma cacao | reverse complement strand
TAATTGAATTAAGTGATTTTAGTTAAGCTATATTGAAATATAGCAAAAATAAGCTACAGTTATAATTTTCTCCCATTGAAACCCATTATGCTGAATTTTCTAGGGGAATATTAGCTGCTGATCTTGATGTTTATTTGAGGAATTATGATGAATAATGATGAATTATGAGCCTAGAAAAATAATGGGAATTTTCGGAGTAAAAATACAAATTTTTACCCACTAGGGGTATTTTCGTAATTTGCTATCGGGGACTGATAATTTGCACCACATTGAGGGACATTAAGTCAATTTGGATGCAATTGAGGTATAGAAAACTGAAAAATATTAATTTGGAGTTTAAACGGATGCGTGTATCGATTCATCGGGTAAAAGACCGAAATAGGCTAACACCGCATTTAGGCAAAAATTTAGACATTTTTGCATTCCATATCAAGCATTAGTAGTCTAAATTAGTTTAATTTCAATTTAGTACCAATGTGAATTTCTCAATTTTGTACTGTGTCAAGGTGGTGAGTCCTCCGATAAAGGCAAGGGAATTGCACCCGAGGACCAATAGTCTGAGTATTTAAAAAATCCCCACTCTAGACACGGTGAGTAACCTTACCATCATTTTAATTATCTAAAATATGTTTTTATTCAGTTTTGGTGAATTTTATGAAAATGAGTTCAAATGGTAAATTTTTATGTTTTGTAAACAAAATGAGTTTAAATGAAAATACTTTATAAATTGTCTTAAAACGAAATAACGATTTTGAAAATAGAGTAATTGGAGACCACTGATATGTTGTAAATTTAAAATTGAATGTGGCTTATGTTATTATATTAGCATGACTGGCTAGGCTGTGTTTTTTATGAATTGTATGAATTGCTTTATTTTACCCTTACAGGCTTGGTAGTAATATATTAGCCCTGTCATGCTGTCAAAATTTTATTGTATGGTGGGTTTGACCTGCTGTAGTGGGCTGGATTCTGTGGACTAGCCTATTAGAGGGGCACGGAATCGTGTTATATTTTTACCTCGGTTGGAGAGGCGAGTAGGGTAACTCCCGAGGTATAACTTTTAGAGTTCACTTCACGCCAAACCACCACGTGAAGGGGAACTCGACCAACGCCAAGGAACGACTATGTTTTTCAAATAAAAACACGACTTTCTAATAGCCTTGGCGGACTCAGTTGGGATAGCCCTCGGCCAAGGTATCCCAAATAACTGAGTATGATAATAATTTTTGGCATGAGCCAAGCTTTTTAAGAAATTCATAAGCCGTACTGATTACTTGCTTTAAATAAATTGATTTCATTTGGTTGAAATAAGTTGAAAGATGATAAATTACAGTTTGATGAAATGTTTTAATAGTCTCATTTTACTCGATTTTAGATATTTTGAGTGATGTTTGTTTACTCACTGGGATTTTATAATCTCACCACCCTCATTTCCACCCATTTCAGGTTCAGAATAGATTGTAGATAACTGATATCGGCAAGGATTACAGTTGAACTTGCCACATCCAAAGACTGTAGGTTCATTTCTTTTGATACTTTTGGTCATTCGTGGGCCCACGTGTCACTGTAAATTAAATTCTATACTTTGGTTATCTGTATTACGGTATGTAAGAATTTATTTTGCTTTTACGCTATAAAAATTATTTATGCAGTGTTCTTAAAATATCGTTTTATGTGAAAATTGAATATTTTATTGAATATTTTTATTTTATTATAACAGTCATAATTCCATTTTAAACGAATGTTTTAGACATCCAAAATTATTTTTGATTAAGAAATATGTGTTTTCCACTTACATACTATATTTTTA
>NC_030851.1:18849817-18852178 GCF_000208745.1 Theobroma cacao | reverse complement strand
TGATTCCTATTTGAACTAGTTCAAGGTTAAATCAATTTAAGTGTACCGTTAGGTACAATATCGGGTTCATCTATTCTTAGGTGCTTTTCTAGCGTAATAACATGCTACTCAATGCATGTATGTCATGACATGTATTTATAGGGTCGGGTTTTACAATAATCCTTATAGTGGAGGTTCTATGGACTAGCCTAAGAGAGAGGGCATAGAATCAGATATACCTTACCTCGATCGGAGAGCCGTGTGGAGGGTATCTTTGGAGGTAAAGATTTGAGTGCACTTCATGTGGACCATTGCGTGAGAGTGAGACTCAGCCAACGCCAAGGCATGGCTAGAATTTCAGATGTAAAGACATTTAATAGCCTTGGTGGTCTCGGTCATATGCCTAGGCCAAGGCATCCCCGAGAATGATTTTGGCAGGAGCCAAGTTTTGTGAGATATATAAGCCATGTTTATTAATTGAGTAAACTGAATATTCATGTTATGAAACATATATTGGAAAAGAATATTTTAATTCGTCTCCATTTACTCGCCTTTAGATAGTTTAGATGGTGTCTGTTTACTCACTGGGATTTATAATCTCACCACCCTCAATTCCCCACATTTCAGGCTCGGGATAGCCGGTAAATAGCCGATTGCATCAAGGACTTCAGTTAGCCTTACATCGACAAAACTGTAGGTTCACAGACTCGCACCTTATTGGTTAGTTTGGGGCCCACGTGTCACTGTAAAAGTAATTTTATGCTTTGGTTATTTGCTTATTAGTATATATGAATATAATTAACTTTTACGCTATAAGAATTATTTACCGATAGCTTTATAAAAATTATTTTACAAGAAAATAGTTTATTTTATTGAATATCTTTATTATATTCAAATGGTCAATTTTTCACTTTAAATGAACGTTTTAGATACTTAATTTGTTTTTAAATCATTAAACATATATTTTTTGCTTACCTACTACATTTTTAGCAAGTTTTGAGATTTTCGACGAAAAATGATGAAAATACCCTTATGAGCCAGAAAATAAAATGTTATGCTCTGCTTTGGAAATGACTCGTAATCCTTCGAATTATAATATTTGATAACTATTGTTCACCGAAGAAGTGCGAAAGTTGATACGAGAACCTTGTGAGGTTTCGATCGGCATTCGGGGTGAAGAATGTCTGTCGAGGCTTCGCGACGGTTGTCACGGGCTCGATAAGAGTTCCAGGCCGTGACATTTAGTGCATCAATTCTACTTTTTTCTCTCTCTCATTCTGTCATAAATCCACTCACCTAATTCACATCTTAATACATTTTTACTATAATTGATTGCATCCTTCGTTCACATAATTCTTTAGATTATTAATACCGGTAACTTATTTATGGTATTAAGTGCCTATTTCAACCTTCTAAGCAACTTAGATTTATTTCATATCACCAACTAACCAATGCATAATTAAATAAAATAAGCTAGCCTCCATATAGTCCAATTTTATAATAAGTCATGGAAAAGAGTAAAGAATTTTACCCAATTAACCTAGGTTGGCCCAAGTCTCCACTTTCCTTTTCTTTTGGACTTTTCTTCCTTTGGTGTTTTTGGGTCCTTATTTATGGACTTCTCCCATCTCTTTTTAATTGGACCATGCCCATTCTTCCTTTATTGGACCATGTCTAGTTTTCCTTTATTGGACCATGTCCATTTTTCTTGCTTGTTGGGCCATGCCTATTTTCCTTTCTTGTTTTTTTCTTTTTTTTTCTTTTCTTTCTTTCTTCCACCGTCCAGCAGCCCTTGTTATCTTTCTTTTTTTTCTTTTCACATGCACAAACCGTCCCACTTTCTTCCTCTCTCTCCCTCTCACCACCAGCCACACTTTCTTGCCTTTTATCTTTCAATTTTTCAGCAGCTAATGTTGCTTATATTAGCTCCAAAATCAACAGCTAAGCTGCTTTATTTCTCCTCAAAAAAATCAGCAGCAAGGCTGTACTTTCCCTCTAAAAATTAGTAACCAAAACAATAACAATTAACCACCAAAACCACACCTTACAAGCTTCAAATTCTGCTGCAAAATTTTACACTTTTTGGCCTCCAAAACCAGTAGCAAAGCTGCAACTTCTAACCCCCAAAATCAGCAGAAAAATAGCTCCTTTTCCTCTCTAAATGGTGGCAAAACCAGCCCCTTAACTCAGCTCTCTCCCTCCTCTCACTTCCTCTCTCATGCTCGGCTTTCTCTTCCTTTTTTTTTCTTTCTCTCGGCTATTTCTTTCTTCTTTCTTTCCTTTGCTCTTTTGTTTCTTTTTTCCTCTTTTACTCTCCTTCAACCGACCTCTTTTCTTCTTTGTCTTCTTTACTTAGCTTACTCAATCATATATATATATATA
>NC_030851.1:18824475-18849406 GCF_000208745.1 Theobroma cacao | reverse complement strand
TCCTTTTTTTATGCATCTAAAAATTTCAATTTTCATCTAACTTTCTTTCTCGGTGTGTGTACCACCTAAATATAAAAATTACACATCAACGCGGTATTACCATAATATTTAAATATTTACTTATCCGCGTTGGTTCGACTTAATAAAACACGCAAATTTCACTTTTGTCGCTTATTTCTACAAAAATTTACTTGTATTTCTTCTCCCCCACTTGGATCAACCATATGATCCTTCTTCATAACTAATTTCGACACTCAGTTAAATATTAATATTTTAATATTATTTTATTCTAAAAATTTTATCTTGTCTCTTTGGTTGCCAAAGTTCCTTATTATACTTCAATTGACCTCCGAATCACCCTTTTTATCTCTTAAATTCTTTTCTGATAAAATATTATTATTTTATTGTTATTTACTCGTGTGCGAAATATTTTATCATAAACTATTCTTTTCATCTTTTATCACTTTTAAACATTTTAATTGACCTCAATTTGCATCCGATCAACTTTATTGATCACTATATCAAAGTATGGGGTATTTCAAATAAGGATAAAAATAATTATAATTAAAAGTTAGTATTATGTAAAGTTGTAAGAAATAACATAAAAACTTATAAAGGTGGAACAAACAAATTTAAAATCTTAATGTAAATGTATGAGAGTTAAAGGAACAAGTGAATTACGTAAAAAAGCTCTAATTTTAATAAAAAAGTATTTAAATTTATATTCTTGGTAAAAATATTTAATGATATAGAAATTTTAATTTTAAGATAAAGAATAATAAGGATAAAAATAATTATAGTTAAAAGTTGCTATTGAAAAGCCTTGATGCAAAGTTGTAAGAAATGAGATAAAAGCTTATAAAGGTGGAACAAGCAAATTTAAAATCTTAATCTAAATGTATGAAAGTTAATAGAATAAGTGAATTGTGTTAATAAGCTCTAATTTTAATTAAAAATAAATATTTAAATTTATATTCTTGAGCTAAAAGTATTTAATGATGTACAAATTTTAGTTTCAAAATTAAGAATAATAAGGATAAACATAATTATAATTAAAAGTTACCAATGAAAAGTCTTGTCATAAAGTTGTAAAAATTGACTTAAAAACATACAAAGGAGGAATTAACGTAAATTTGTGAGACTTATGGTAACAAGTCAATTAAGGCACAAAATTCTGATTTTGATGAAAAATAAACATTTAAATTTATATTATCAAGCTGAAAGTATTTAATGGTATACAAATTTTAATTTTAAGATAAAAAGTAATAAAGATAAAAATAATTATAGTTAAATGTTACCATTGAAAACCTTTTAACGTAACATTGTAAGAATTGATGTAAGAACATATAACGGTAGAACATGCAAATTTAAAATCCTAATGTAAATGTATGACAGTTAATATAACATGTCACTTAAGTAAAAAAAAAAAATCTAATTTTCATGAAAAATAAATATTTAAATTTATATTCTTGAGCTAAAAGCATTTAACGATATATAAATTTTAATTTTAAAATAAATAATAATAAGGATAAGAACAATTATATTTAAAAGTTGCCCCTGAAAAGTCTTGACATAAAGCTATAAGAATTATTGTAAAAACTTATATATGTTGAACAAGGAAACTTAAAATTTTAACATAGATGTATGAGAGTTAACTTAACAAGTCAAGTAAGTAAAAAAAATCTAATTTTAATGAAAAACAAACATTTTAATTTAAATTCTCTCGCTGAAAATATTGAATGATGTAGAAATTTTAATTTTAAAATAAAGAATAATAAAGATAAAAGTAATTATAGTTAAAAGTTATGATTGAAATGTCCTAACATAAAACTGTAAGAATTAACGTAAAAAAGTCATAAAGGTGGAACAAGTGAATTAAAAATCATATGTATATATGTGAGAGTTAATGTAACATGTCTATTATGTAAAAAGAATCTAAATTTTGTGAAAAACAAATAATTTAATTGATTTTGTTGGGCTAAAAGTATATAATGATGAGCAAATTTTAATTTTAAAATAAAGAATAATAATAATAATAATAATAATTATACTTAAAAGTTGTCATTGAAAAGTCTTGACCTAAAGTTGTAAAAGGTGACATAGAAACTCATTAAGGTGGAACAAGCATATTTAAACTTTTAATGTAAATGTGTGCACATTAACGTAACAACTCAATTAAGTAAAAAATTCTTATTTTAATGAAAAAACAATCATTTAAATTTATGTTTTCGGGCAAAAAGTATTTAACGATTCACAAATTTTAATTGAAAAATATATAATTATAAGGATAAAAATTATTATAGTTAAAAGTTGCCATTGAAAAGTTATTAATGTAAAGCTGTAAGAATTAACGTAAAAACTCATAAAGGTGAAACAAACAAGTTTAAAATCCTAATGTAAATGTGTGGGAGTTAACTTAACATGTCAAGTAAGTAATAAAAATCTAATTTTATGAAAAAAATAAACATTTAAATTTATATTCTCAGGCTAAAAGTATTTAATGATATGCAAATTTTAACTTTAAACTAAATAATAATATATATAAAAATAATTATAGTTAAAAATTACAATTAAAAAGTCTTGACGTAAAGCTATAAGAATTAATATTAAAACTTATAAAGGTGGAACAAGCAAATTAAAATTGTAACGTAAATTTGTGAGAGTGAATGTAACAAAGAAATGATGTAAAAAAATCAAATTTTAATGAAAAGCAAACATTTAAATTTATGAAATAAACTATAATCATGATAAAAATAATTATAGTTAAAGGTTGGGATTGAATTGTTTTAACATAAAACTGTAAGAATTGAAGTACATACTCATTAAGATGGAACAAGCAAATTTAAAATCCAAATGTAAATGTGAGAGAATTATCATAACAATTCCATTAAGTAAAAAAAAAAAAAATCTAATTTTACTAAAAACTAACATTTAAATTTATATTCTCGATCTAAAAGTATTTAATGATATACAAAATTAAATTTTAAAATAAAGAATAATAAGGGTAAAAAAATTATATTTAAAAATTATCATTGAAAAGCCTTGATACAAAGTTGTAATAATTGACGTAAAAATTTATATAAGTGAAACAAGCAAATTTAAAATTTTAACATAAATGAATGATATATGCCTCACGCCATATATGAATGATCTTCTAATCTCTCACATGTTCCTGTAAACGTTCCATTCTAATGACTACTTATCTATGCTTCCATGGTGCCTTTACATGATTATTTGCCCATAACACTATATTAGCTAAACAACTTTAAAATAAAATTACTCATATAATTATTATAAATTAGAAAAGCTTCAGGAACTGCTAGTAATTCAGTTAAATTCAAGTCTCCAATTCCAATTGATTTGAAAAATTTAACTTTAACCAGCCCATTGCTATCACGTAATAACCCACCAATCCCAGCTTGACCCTAATTATTGGAAGATGCACCATCAACATTAAACTTCAGCCAACCCTCCAATGGAGCATACCATCTTATATTTGGTCCTTTTTTAGTACATTGCTGCTCTCTTGAAATGTTCTTAGGACATCCAATCAGATCCCCAATTGAGTATTTAATACCTGTCCATCTAGCTTTAGTCCATATAGCTATTCTTAACTTTATGAGATCAAATTATTCCATTAAATACCATATCGTTCTGTTCTTTCCAAATGGACCAAGCAATAGTGTAAAAATCTATTTTCGAAACATTACCTCTATCACCACTAGAGATCAAAGTGTACCATTCCAAAAAGAAGCTCTGTGGGTTATTAGAAAATACCACACTAAATTCCCAATTATAGCACCACATGTTACAAAATTTCCAAGTCTTAAATGATTGAGAGCTAACATAACAAGTCAATTAAAAAAAATCTAATTTTAATGAAAAGTAAATATTTAAATTTATAATCTCATGCTAAAAGTATTTAACAATATAAAAAATTTAATTTTAAGATAAAGAATAATAAGGATGAAAATAATTATAGTTAAAAGATATTATTGAAAAGCTTGCCGTAAAACTGTAAGAATTGACATAAAAACTTATAAATGTGTAAGAAACAAATTTAAAATCTTAACGTAAATGTGTGAGTTAACATAAAAAGTCAATTAAGTCACAAAATTCTAATTTTTATGAAAAACAAACATTAAAATTTATATTCTTGGGTTAAAAGTATTTAACGATATATAAATTTAATTTTAAATAAAGAATAATAAGGATAAAAATAATTATAGTTAAAAGTTACCATTGAAAACCCTTTAACATATAGCTGTAAGAATTGATGTGAAAACATATAATGGTAGACCAAGCAAATTTGAAATCTAGACGTAAATATGTGAGACTTAAAGTAACATGTCAAGTAAGTAAAAAAAATATAATTTCAATGAAAAACAAACATTTAAATTTACATTCTCAAGGTAAAAATATTTAACGATATACAAATTTTAATTTTACAATAAAGAATAAGAAGGATAAGAATAATTATAGTTAAAAGTTACCTTCGAAAAGCCTTAATGTAAAGTTGTAAGAATTGACGTGAAAACTTATAAAAGTGGAATAAGCAAATTTAAAATCTTAATGTAAATGTGTGAGAGTTAATATAATAAGTTAATTATGTAAAAAAAATCTAATTTTAAGGAAAAATAAATATTTAAATTTATATTCTCGATTAAAAAATTTAACGATATACAAATTTTAATTTTAAAATAAAAAATAATAAGGATAAATATAATTATAGTTAAAAGGTGCCATTGAAATGCCTTGATGTAAAACTGTAAGAATTAACGTAAAAACTCATAGAAGTGAAACAAGCGAATTTAAAATCCTAACGTAAATGTGTGAAAGTTAACGTAACATGTTAATTAAGTAAAAAAAAATCTTATTTTTGTTAAAAACAAACATTTAAATTCATATTGTCAAGGTAAAAGTATTTAATGATATGCAAATTTTAATTTTAAAATAAAGAATAATAAAAATAAAAATAATTTTGGTTAAAAGTTGTCATTGAAAAGCGTTGACGTAAAGTTCTAAGAATTGATGTAAAAACTCATAATGGCAGAACAAACATATTTAAAATCTTAACATAAATGTTTATGCATTAACATAACAACTCAATTAAGTCACAAAATTCTAATTTTAAAGAAAATAACATTTAAATTTATATTCTCGGGCGAAAAGTATATAATGATTTGCAATTTTTAATTTTAAAATAAATAATTATAAAGATAAAAATTATTATAGTTAAAAGGTTCTGTTGAAAAGCCTTTGACGTAAAGCTATAAGAATTAGCGTAAAAACTCATAAAGGTAGAACAAGCAAATTTAAAATCCTAACGTAAATGTGTAAGAGTAAACGTAACATGTCAATTAAGTAAAAAAATCTAATTTTAATAAAAAACAAACATTTAAATTTATATTAACGAGTTTAAAGTTTTTAATGGAGTACAAATTTTAATCTATAAAGGAATAATAGTAAAGATGAAATTATTTATGGTGAAAATTACAATTGAAAAACCTTGACATAAACTTGTAAGAATTAAAGTAAAAAATTATAAAGTTGGAACCATTATTGTCAAATTGTTGACGTAAATGTGTGAGATTTAATGTAACAAGTCATAACAATAAATTGAATTGAATTAAATTTGTTAGATATAACGTTAATATTGAAAAAGAATAATATTCTTATATTTGAAGGTAAAAAATAGAATAAAAGTAAACATTAAATAACATTTAAACAAAATAGATAATTTCAAAAATTATTTACATTGTTAACGTGCAATGGATAAGTTTAAAAATTATATATGTTGTTCACCTACTAACCTGTTATACAACTTTTTATTATTTTTTAAAAATTATATTAATTGATCTTACAATAAGGTTAGACTTATTGTAGCGGTCACCCTTTACCTTGCTTACGTATAAGATAAGCAATTAGTTGTGCGTTATTGGATTAAATGAACAATTTTTTTCATAACTTTAGGTTTCAACCAAAAACTCATAATGGGATTTATTTTATCTCCTTATATTTAGATTCATATCAATGTCTAGATTTTCTTTTTATTACATAAGGAAAGATCAAATTTGGATTCAACACTTTGAATAAGGATACATGCAACAACTACTTGAGTGTTCATCAATGTCTAAAATTGAATTCAAAATTTCAATATATATATATATGTATATATATATATATATATATATATATATTCTTAACTTAGTTNAAATTACTAATATATATATATATGTATATATATATATATATATATATATATATTCTAACTTAGTTCAATTATTTTCTCAATATTTTATATGCTTCATAAAACAAAAAAAAAAAAGGCCATATCCTTGTAGCACTTGAAATGCCCCATACTTTGATATGGTGATAAATAAAGTTGGTCGGATGCGAATTGAGACATAATAAGGAACTTTGGGAGCCAAAGAGAAAAGATAAAATTTTTAGAATAGAATAATATTTTATTAATAAAATAATATTAAAATATTAATATTTAACCGGATGTCAAAATTAGTCATGAAGAGGGATCATATGGTTGATCCAAGTAGGGGAGAAGATGTCAAGCCTGACTCTATAAAATACTTGTCATGACATACATGTGATGGATAGCATGTTTGCATGCTAGGAGAGTCCCAAAAAATTTACAAAAGTCGGTATTGTACCTAGAGGTACAACAAAGTTGATTTAAGCCTCGAACTAGATCAAATAGAGAATTTAAGATGAAATTAAGAATATTAAAGTCTCAGAATGGTTTAATATGGTGATTTGGAGTTCGAGGATCAATTTGAAGTCAAACCGGAATTTTCACTATCTAAGGGTAAAATGGTAATTTTGCCACTTGAGGATAAAATTGGAATATTGGAAGAAGTTTTTGATCAAGATTGATCACATTTGACTCATTGGAGTATAATTCGAGGTTGATAAGTTAAAAAAGTTATAATCCCAGTATTTTCGGAGCATAGGGGTAAAATGATAATTTTGCCACCTCAGGGGCAAAATTGTAATTTTACGCATCCGACACTTGTCCAGCACATGGATTTTATCCAATATTATCATGAATAATTGAAGGAATTTAAGTGCTGGGGAGAGAAAGCTTAATAGTTAAGAAATTAAAAATGGACCAATGGGATGGTGACATGTGTCAAGTTAATATCCATTTATTTTTTTTAGCTTTTAAATCAGCAAAAATCAGCTTATTTTCTCTTCATGTGGCCGGCCATAGCAAGAACAAAGAGAGGAAAAGAAAAACAAGAAACCTAGGTGGGAAAATTAAAGAAAAAGTGTGGGATTTCAAGGAATCAAGCAATCAAAGGTAAAATTTCTTGATTTTGACTTGTGATCTACCTTTTCCATGCTTTTCTCCTTATTTTCCATGGTTAGATTTCATGTTTTCATGGTGAATTCATGGCTGCCTAAATGTGTATGGAGAGAGAATGAAGTTAGAGTGATTTGATTATAAGTTATGTTAGTGTTTTTAGTTAGTTTAGCATATTTAGAAACAAAACAACAAGAAAAGAATTCATTTTCCCCCATCACCATTATTGGCCGAATTTCCTAGGGAGGATATTGTGGCTGAAATTGATGATATTTCATGATATTTGGGTGATATTTGATGTTTGGTGAGGCTAGAAATTAAATGGGAAATTTTGGTGTGAAAATTTGAATTTTTACCTAATGTATAGACATGTGTGATTATTGACCCGAGATTGATAAATTGAATCTCATTCACAGTCACTGAGGTAATTTAGGTAAAATTGGAGTGTAGAAAGTGAGAAGAATTGATTTGGAGTTAAATTGGAGATTTTAGCCGATTAGACTGATTATAGTGTGATTTAGGTCGAACATCACATTTAAGTGATTAATTAGACATTTTGCATCCCATCCCATCGCATACATTCATTTAGATTTAGAGAGCCTGAAATAGTTTATGATAAATTGACACAATTTATTGAAATTCGTGTCATGTATGATGTATAGGTGGTGAGTCCTCTAACAAGGGTAAAGAGATTGTGCCCGAAGACCGAGAATAGGAGTATATCGAACTCCTAGTACTGTGAGTAACCTTACCATCATTTTTATTATCTAAAGCATATTTTTAATCGATTTTGATGAAATTTTATGAAAATGAAATTAAATGGTAAATCTTGAGTTTTACAAACAAATTGTGTCTACATGAAAAGATGTTATAAATTGTTTTAAAATTGAATGATGATTTTGAAAAATAGAGTAATTGGAGACCACTTGTTATGAATTAAATTTATGAATCTAATGGCTTATGACAGTATTTGCATGAATGGCTGAATTGGTATTGGTGTTGAAATATATGAAATGTGTATTTAGCCTTGAAAGTCTGTGAATTATAATAATTGCCATGTCATGCTAGAATGAATTTTATTGATTGGTGGATTATATATTAATTAATCACTGCAGTAGGGGGTTTCTGTGGACCAGCCTTTTAGAGGGGCACGGTAAACCCCATTATATTCTTACCTCAAATGGAGAGGAGCGTAGGGTATCTCCTGGGGTAAAGCTTAGGGTTCACTTCACGCCAAACCACCACGTGAAGGGGAACTCAGCCAAAGCCAAGGAACGGCTGTGTTTTCTTAAACTAAAAATATGTTTTAGGTATATACAAAATTTTTAACAGCCTTGGCGGGCTCGAGTGTACGCCTCTGATCAAGGTGTCATCAAGTATATTTGATGGCATGAGCCAACTGTTTATGAAAGTCATAAGCCCTAATGAGAAATTAAATGAAATACAACCGTTTGCATGGGTTGGGATGAATTTTCAAATTGTGAAATACTTAAAATGATGGGATATTTTAATTGTCTCCTTTTACTCGGCTTTAGCTGATTTAAATGGTGTTTGTTTACTCACTGGGATTTTATAATCTCACCACCCTCCTTTCCACCCATTTCAGGATCAGAGTAGGCTGTAGATAGCTGGTTCCATCGGAGATTTCCATTGGATTGCATTTTCCAAACTGTAGGTTCACAGCTTCTTTAATTCTAGTTATTGTAGGCCCACTTGATATTGTAAATTTAATAGTTTATTGTGCTACAGTATGATTGAATTTATTTATTTTTTGTTACAAAAAGTATTTACGCATAACTCAAAAATTTCTGTTTATAAGAGAATAAAATATTTTAGTGAATATTTCATTTTATCTTCTTATTATATTCAAATAATTATAATTTCATTTTGAATAAAGGTTTTAGATGCCTAAACTTATTTTTAATTGTGAATTATGCGATTGGTACTTGTTTACTACATTTTTAACTAGTTTCAAAATTTTTAGTGGAAAATTACCAAAATACCCCTATGAGACAAAAAATTTTATTTTATCAGTTTTAAGTTGGAAATAGCTCAAAATCCTTTAGAACATAAAATTTAGCAACGGTTACTCACCGGGGGAAATGATAAACTGATATTAAGCCTTGCGGGGTTTCGGTTGGCATTCCGGGATATGAGTGCCCATCAGGGCATCGCGACGGTTGTCACGGGCTCGAGGGGAGTTCCGGGTTGTGACAACACTCTTAGCTGTGGGTGATATGGTAAGCCTATATCACTCCTTATGCTACTATCGCTGGCAAATTTGGGTTCATTTTTGTTCATCATATCGATGAAACATTGGTTCCACGGCAAGGGCTCTGTGGGAGTGCTCCAGTCTCCACCATTGTTAGTTTTGCCATTACTAGTTTTGGTTGTTTCATTTATATAAGGCCTTAGGGAGGAAGAGGAAAATGTGGAATAGGAAAGGTGTTTGCGAGAGCAAAAGGAGCATGTTGGAAAAATTCAATCCGTTCGTTTATCTCTATCTTTTCATCCACAAACAAAGACAACCCATTCAGTTCATTAAGGTTAAGCTCATCAAGCCCTTTGCCTTGATTGATTTGATGCATGAGATAGGCCATCTCAATTTCCTTATTCCTCTTTTCGCACTTCATCAATTATTCTTTGGCCTTCTTAACCTGCTCTTTGAGGCAAGTTTCTTAGTTCATCATTTTCTATAGTCACTCTAACTCGGACAAGCTTTGGAATTGTGCAAGCTATTGTTGTACCATGTCATGTGATGGCCAGATCATTGGCTAGATTTCGTTTAGGCCATAGATGATGGCACAAGCATGGACATTGCATAAAGTAGATAGCTCACTCATTTTCTTCAATAATCCTAGCCTCATTTTCTTGAGGTTGACTCGTCTAACATTGTCATTCGCTATCTATTCAAGCTTTGCCTTTTTTTTTGTCATGGTTATTGCTCCACAAATGGCAAGACTATTTTTTTCTTAAACAACATATTTCTAATAGGGGGAGAAGAAGAGAATTTGGTTGCTTGAATGGTAGCCAATGAAGACTTTATATTGTGCAAGAGATGGGAAAAATCATTGAAGAACTGTGTTGGTAAATGATGTTGTCAAGGATAATTTGGAGATTAAAAGAATAATTCTTTACAAGTTAACAAATCCAGTCATCAAGATTCTATGAAAAATGATGGATGGTGAGAGAATTTAATTTGTTGCTCACTATGGTAAGATAATTCATCATTATTCAATTATGTCTTATGTATATTATCTAGACTAATATTGAAAACATTGAGTTATTAAATTATTTGAATTTGTGTGAATTATTAACCTTAAAGGTTCTATTTCTTCATCGGTGTGCTAGTTTGAATATATATTCAAATGTATTTTAATGATAAAATTTCACAAAAAATTTCATTTATTCACCTTAATTATTCATAATAAAAAGTATAAAACATTATATTAATCAATTGATGGATGAATCTTCTAATTAAGAGGATATCATATTATCTTGGATGATCATGATGGTGGAAAATTATCATGTTTGAAAAAGACCTATACATGATAGTTGTCATTCAGATATAATCTAATCATCAGATTTGACAGTAGATTTTATCTGTGCATCAAATTCATAACAAAAGTATATTACTTAATTGATAACTCTATGATATAGAGTTATTTTTTGTCACGACCCAAATTTCGGGCCATGACCGACGCATGGGCCCAATGGACGTAATCCACTAAGCCCAAGCAAGCCTATTAGTCTGACATGTTTATCATTCCATCATAAACTGCTAAGTCACATTTCATAACTTAGAATCAAAATAATACTACACATTCCCATCTTAGGAAAGAAACAAGTGTATATACATTTGTCTACAACATGTATCTTAATAATTTACATTAGGTTCGTCTATACAGAACAAAATAATACTCGACTTCCAATGGAGGGACTCGAACGAATTTATAGCTACTGAATACCGAGACACTTACCAAAAGATGGATATAAGTCTACAAGGACACCTCATCCTAGTTACCGACTGCCTCGTGATATGAAAACATGAAGTTGAAAACGGTGAGTATAAACCCAGTGAGTGAACAAGGAAGGGAACAAGCAACAACAAAGGAGAATTTAAAATCATGATGCACTTGTTTCAAAACAATGCAATTTAGTTCCATTCATATTAAAAACCCCTCATCAAGCCCTTAAATGATTAATCATTTGAAAATCATGAACCCATACATAATGAACCATTTGAAGAATGAAAGTTTTAATAATACGCAAGCAAGTCAAATACGACAACGAATGCCTTTCCGCTGCAGCGACGTTGGGATTTGGTTATTAACCGAACGAGGTTTTTTCAACTGGCCGAGGGTTTCTCACTAAACCTCTTCATTTTAAACTTAACTATTTAATCCTTAATGTTGGAAGTCCATGCTCCGATATGGTAGCAAAAAAGTGAAAAATGGGGCAACAATTGGACAAGATAGGAGGCAAAAATAGAAGGTTTTTCGTTGCAGCGAGATTCAATCTCGCTGCAGAGAAATTGTAACCCAGAAACAGAAGGTTTCTTGCTGCAGAGAAATTGTAACCCAGAAACAAAAGGTGTCTCGCTACAGCGAAATTCAATTGATGAAACAGAGAGTTTCTCGCTGCAACGAGATTCCTTTTCGCTACAGCAAGAAGCTACAGTGACTATCTCGCTGCAGCGAGATCCAGTTCTGGTGAAGGTTCTCAAACTCGAGAGTTTCTCGCTGCAGCGAGATGCAGGGCACCAAATGAAAATTTCCCTTTCTCCCAAAGAAAACCACCCTATTGAAATGTTCAAAACCAATAAGAAATACATAGCAACTTTCCAAAGTTTAACATACCGAATTTCACATGCATTACATCCATATACATAACTCATAAATTTCTTATAACACACATGTTTACGTGTGTATACATATACATATACCCATCACCATCATGCACACCATCCCATCATTCCCAGCTCATGCGCACTCTTACTCGCACATGGCTAGGTCATCACTGGGTTATGCGCACTCCCTACTCTCACATAGCTGAGTCAATATCATTACATAACTATGTATTCACATATATATATATATATATCAACACAATGTGGTAGTGCATGAATCAATAATAGTCACATGTCACAACATGGAGACAATCTATCAAAAGCTTGTTCCTAAGGCACTTGTTTTTATGAAAAGCTTGATAATTCATTCAAATGTTTGGCAAATACATTATATCCCCAAAACAAGATTTGAATGCAGTTCACTCACTGGTATATTGTTGAGCCTTTCACTGACTCTAATTTCCCCTAATTGTCCAAATGGGATGATGGGGCTTCCTTGGAACCTACCATCGCATTAGCATAAGCAATAGGTTAATTCACACACTATGAACCCTAAAAGCTATCTTTTAGCTAGCTTTCAATTGCCACATTAAATGGCTATCTATGTTCACTATCTTAATCATAAAAAGGTAATGAACATACTCAACAATAAAACAGCTCTTAATCTAAATTACTAGCCATTTTCTACAGCTAAAAACTGAGCTTAGTTCATCACTCACCCTTGGGTTTCTTTGTAGTTGAATTCTTTTCTAATAGCTTCCAAATAAATGGGGTAATTCTCTCTTTCTCTTTCTAGAATGCCCAACTAGTGAGAGAAAGTATGGAAATAAGCTTTATCAAGGGTTTTGAAGTGAGAGAGTGAAAGAATACAAGGGTTCTAGTCAAAAGGGCTCAAAAGTATGAAAACTAGAGCTAGAGAGAGAAAATCATGCAAGCTCCATATCAAGCTTCCATGGAGGTTTTAAAGAAACGTGAGAGGGAAGAAGGAAGAAGAAGACAAGCTGTTGGAAAATGGGAGAAGAAGCTGTTGGAAGAAGGATATTTATAGGCCAAACTTATCCATTCCCTTAAAATTATGAAAATACCCTTGACTAGTTAGCTTGTTCTCATGCAACCCTTTGTTCAATCTTTTTACTCCTTTGACACCGGGACAAGGTCCATAATGGTCTAGACATACTCGAGTTCATGAAAACTTAAAATTTTAACCCGAGGTAGAAAATGACCATTTTGCCCCTATCATGAAAATCGTCAAAGTTTTGGTTTCCTTTCCATTTTACCCCTAATTTCACCATCCATTTATGCCTTAGGCTTACTTAGGCCATAATATTGTTTAAAACTTACTTTTATGGGCTTACTCAGGAAATGACGAAATTACCCCTGATTAGGGATATCGCGTATATTACTAACTACGAGTCTATAAAGGTCAAGGTCTCACATTTTTTCTCATTTTAATTATTAAAAATAGCTCAGTCCTTGAGTTTTTAAGTTAATTTTAGATAGTTTTTATGTTTTTCGTTATTTAGTTTAATGCATGTTGAATTATTTTAATTGGAATAATTTGATCTCATTTTCATGTCAAAAATCATAATTTGAGAAATCACTGATTTAGTTTCTATTTTGAAGGTTCTCAAGTGTATAAAGCTTCATGGAAGTGAAATGTGCAAAAATGGATAGGTGTAGAATGTTCTAAATATGCTGTGGTATTTTAGGTATAACTTACACTGCGAAAATTTAATTGATGGGATCTTTGGACCACTGGAAAGCTAAGAGTAAAGGATACAACTTTGTTGCTTATCACTTTACCTAGCTTTGATTGGAAGGTAGTCAAATGCTTGTTGAAGTGGAATTACTACACCAAGAGAGCAAAGTGAAGATAGAACACTTAAGAGCTGCGGTGTTGAAAAGACTTTTAAGTATCTTTCAAAACAAAACTGTTAAGGGCTGCAGCTTTCAAAATTAGAGCCATGGTGCTAAAGCCATTTTCCAAAAATAAACATGTTATGGGGATTTTGGAAATCAAGTTATTTTGAGCCTATTCGAGGGACCTTTTTCAGAGGATTCTCAAGAAAGGATGGCAGCAACTATTCTGAAGATTTGGTGCCAAGAACAAACCAAGAAAGCAAGAGAGATTGAGAAAGATTCAAGATCAAAAGCTTTAACCATTAGTTTTTTTCTCTACTTTTGTGTTTCTCTTATTTTCTTTGACTTGGACTCACGGCTAAATTTCTTTGAATAATGTTTTATTTGAATATTATGAGCTAAATTATCTTTCTAGGATTACGATGGATTTCAACATGCAGTCTAAATATTAGTTTTTCTTTATTTATCATGAATGGGCATAGTTTTTTTTATTCAAATATGTTCTTTATGCTTTTAATTGCCTGATCAACAATTAACTACTTTATGAATCTAATTGAGACTCGACAAAGAGATTTTAAATTGGATTAAGATTTGAATAGTGTATGTTCACATCACTAAGGTAATTTGATCCGCGATTTGTGTAGACATAAGCCAATTGCCATACATAACCAAATTAGGACACTAGCTTAATGAACCTTATTTGATTGTTTCCTATAGATATACAGTGACCCAATTAAGTTAGGTATTTGTGCAAGCATCTTGATATAGACTTGTACATAGCTTTAGATTCTAGGTTAGTAAAACCACCTATGAATGTATATAATTAGAGAAGCTGGTATCAGAAAAAATGTTGAATGAACCCACGATCCTAAGTTTTTAGCCTATTTCCTTTCTTTAATAATTTTAATTTTTGTTAGTTAATTTAGTGTTTACATTAATTTAGTTTTAATTAATTTTCTGAAAATTTTAGTTACTTGAATAGGATTAATTTGTCATAATTTTAGTACTTAATGAAGATTTAGGAACAAATCTTTGTGGGAATGATACTCTACTTCATTACTATATTACATATTTACGATAACGTACACTTGCGTGAGAAATAGACAACAAGTTTTTAGCTCCGTTGTGAAGGATTTGCTTTCCTATTTATTTACGAATATTAAAATTCAACAAATTAATCTTAATTTAAGTTTTTCTTATTTGTTTTTCAGGTTTGTTTCGTCGTTGTATAAGAAGAGAAAAAAGCTTGAAAATTATACCGTTTGATCTAGAGATTGAGAGGACATTCCGAAAACTTCGACGAGAAAATCAACAAGGTTTTGCTCAAACAAATACGATGGTTGATTGATAGGGTAAGTAGCAAATCCAAGAGCGAGTAGCAGCTAAAAATCATTGCTCAAAGGATTATGCTATTCCATTAGTGCAAGGAATTCCATCGTGCATTCGAAAGCCAGCTATTCAAGCCAACAATTTTGAGATCAAGCTGGCCATTATCACCATGATTCAAACCTCAATCCAATTTGGGGGTTTCTAAATGACGATCCAAATGGCCATATTTCAAACTTCTTGGAGATATGTGAAACTTTTAAACACAACGGTGTCACAGATGATGCAATTCATTTAAGGCTTTTCCCTTTTTCATTGATGGATAAAGTTAAAGCATGGCTGAATGCACTCCTTTCTATGTAAATAACAACATGGGATGATCTTGCTCAAAAGTTGCTTGCTAAGTTCTTTCTTCCAACCAAGGTAACAAAAATGAGGAATGATATCACATCATTCATGCAACAAGATTCTGAATCATTGTATGCGGTTAGGGAAGGATACAAAGAATTATTTTGATGTTGTCCTCATCATGGTTTTCCAAAGTAACTTCAAGTGCAGGCAATCTACAATGGCTTGAGTGGTCATGTTTGAACCACCATTAATGCTGCTGCTGGAGAAGCTTTAATGGCTAAATCAATTGACGAGGCATACGATTTATTGAAAGAGATGGCTGCAAATAACTACTAGTGGCTAACAGAGTGATCAATGTATAGGAAAGCAATTAGAGTTCATGATGTAGATGCCATTTTGGCACTATCCGCATAAGTAGCAGTTTTGACTAAGACACTTGAATCTTTTGGTACTAACTCCATTTAAAGTCCTTTTGTAGCTTGTGAGTATTGTGGAGATGATCATGCAAGCCATCAATGTCCAAGTATGATAGAAACAGAGTAATTTGTAAGGAACAAATAATAGAATAACCGTTACTCCAACATTTACAACCTAGGGTAGAGGAACCATCCAAACTTCTCTTAGGCTACTAATCAAGCAGCTCTCATTTAGAGTCAAGCAGCATTACTTTGAAACTTTGAGACTCAGGGTGGTCAACTTGCCAATTTATTAAACAATAGAGCTCACAGAACACTATCTAGTGATATAGAAGCAAATCCGAGGAAGAAAGGTAAGGAACATGTCAAGGCCATCACTGTAAGAAGTGGTAAAGAGGTTAAAAGTAACCCAAACCAATCTGAACAGAAAGACAAGTGAGGACCAGATTGCTAGTTCTAGTAAAGAATGTCAAGAGAAGGAGACCAAGGCAACACTACCACCACCATCTTTTCCTCAACGCTTCAAAAAGCAAAAAGAAAAGAGCCAATTTTGTAAATTTATAAAAGTGTTTAAAAAACTTCACATCAACATTCCATTTGTTGAGGCGTTGGAGCAAATGCCTTTATATGTCAAATTTTTTAAGGATATTTTATCCAAGCAAAGGAGGTTGGGTGAATTTGAGATGATAGCACTCACTGAGGAGTGCAGTGCAATCGTTCAAAACAAGCTCCATCTAAAGCTTAAGGATCCAGGCAATTTTACTATTCCATGCACAATTGGTGCTTTATTTTTTGCCAAGGCCTTGAGTGATTTTGGGGCAAGTATTAATTTGAAGCCTTTGTTTATTTACAATAAGTTGGGTTTGGGGGAAATTAAGCCCACAAGTGTGACTTTACAATTAGCAGATAAAACTCTCACATATCAGAGAGGTATAGTAGAAGATGTGCTTATAAAGGTGGATAAATTCATATTCCTAGCAAACTTTATAGTTCTTGATATGGATGAAGATAGAGAGACCTCTATTATCCATGGAGACCTTTTTTATGCACTGCTAAAGTACTCATTGATGTAGAGAAAAGAGAACTTACCTTAAGAGTACAAGATCAAGAGGTAACATTCAACATTTTTAGAGCATTAAAGTTTACTAATGATCATGATGAGTGTTTTGCAGTTAGTGTGGTGGATAAGGTGAGCAATGAAGTTTCCATGGAAAGTCATCCTAATGACCCACTTGAAGCATCATTGGTTATTGAATCTATAATAAATGATGAGGAGGTCATAAAGTGTGTAAATGCATTCAATGCCCCATTTCATGTTTTGGGAACTCAATTTGAGTTGTTAGATTTGTCTACTTCTTTATCCTCACCAATGAAACCTTCGATTGAAGAACCTATTCAATTGGAACTCAAACCATTGCCTAATCATATGAGGTATGCATATCTTGGTGACTCATATACTCTTCTTGTTATTATTGTATCTGATCTTACTAATAAGCAAGAAAATAAGTTGCTGAGAGTTCCAAGAGAGCATAAAAAGGCATTACTTTGGATAATCGTAGATATAAGGGGAATAAGTCCTACAATATGCATGCATAAAATTTCATTGGAGGATAATCAGAAAGCCACTATCGAGTATAAAAAAGATTAAATCCAATCATGAAGGAGGTGGTAAAGAAAGAGATAATCAAGTGGCTAGATGTTGGCATTATTTATCTTATTTTGGATAGTGAGTGGGTAAGTCCGGTGCAATAAGTACCAAAGAAAGGTGGGATGACAGTGGTTGCAAATGAAAACAATGAGCTCATTCCCTTAAAGAAAGTCACTAGATGGAGAGTGTACACGAATTATCAGAAGTTAAATAAGGCCATAAGAAAATATCATTTCCCTTTACCATTCATTGATTAGATGTTGGACAGCCTAGTTGGCAAATAGTACTATTGTTTCTTGGATGGGTACTCAAGGTATAATCAGATTGCCATAGCACCAAAAGATCAAGAGAAAACAACCTTCACATGTTCCTATGGTACTTTTACCTTTAGGAGGATGCCATTTGGACTGTGCAATGCTCTAACCATATTTCAATGATGCATGATGGCTATCTTTTTAGATATGGTGGAGAAAACATTGGAGGTATTTATGGATGATTTCTTGGTATTTGACAATAATTTTGATGAAGGTTTGTTGAATCTTGACAAGGTGTTGAAAAGATGTGATGAAACAAACTTGGTGCTAAATTGGGAGAAGTGCCATTTTATGGTACAATATGGCATTGTTCTTGGTCACAAGGTGTCAAGCAAAGGTTGCAAGTGGACAAAGCAAAGATAAAGACCATTGAAAAGCTTCCACCACTAACTACTGTAAAAGGTAATAGGAGTTTCCTTGGACACGCTGGTTTTTATTGATGATTCATCAAGGATTTTCCTAAAATGCTAAACCCTTGTGCAATATCTTAGAAAAAGATATCCCATTTAAATGTGATGATGCAAGTCATGGGGCATTCATAGAATTGAAAAAGAATTTGACATCTGCACCCATTATTGTAGTTCCTGATTGGTCACTTCTAGTTAAGCTTATGTGTGATGCTAGTGACCATGCTATAGGTGCAGTGTTAAGGTAGAGACAGGATAAAATTTTTTATTCTATATATTATGCAAGTAAAAGCTTGACTTAAACTCAAATGCATTACATCACCACTAAGAAAGAATTATTAGTTATTGTGTATGCATTTGACAAGTTTCGTTTATACTTGGTTGGTACTAAAGTTATTATTTATACTGACCACTCTACAATTAAGTCTTTGATTGCTAAAAAAGATGTCAAGCAAAGACTAATAAGATGGATTCTGTTGCTACAAGAATTCGATTTGGAAATCAAGGACAGAAAAGGTTCAAAAAATCAAGTAACAGACCTTTTGTCAAGATTTGAGCACGACAACCAAGGCAAGGACTTAACTTTGATCAATGAGACTTTCCCTAAAGAACAATTATTACGTGTTGGTCAAAACAATTTACCATGGTATGCTAACTATGTCAATTTCATTGTACGTAAGCTTCTCCCTCTAAAGTTAACTTCTCATGAAAGAAAAAAATTTCTGCATGATGTTAAATTATATATGTGGAATTAACCATTTGTTTTAAGCAATATGCTGACAGAATGATAAGAATGTGCATTCCGAAAGAGGAAGTTGAAAGTGTGTTGAGACATTATCACTTTTCAGAATATAGGGGCCATTTTGGAGGAGACAGAACAACAGCCAAAGTTCTTCAATCAGGTTTGTATTGGCCAACACTTTTCAAGGATGCTCATAAGTTTGCCTTGCATTGTGATAGATGCTATCGAGTGGGAAACATTTCAAGAAGACATGATATGCTGCTCAATAACATTCTTGACGTGGAAGATTTTGATGTCTGGAGAATTGATTTCATAGGACCATTCATATCCTCCTTCAACAATCAATACATCTTGGTGGTTGTTGACTATGTTTCAAAATGAGTGGAAGCCTTAGCTTTGCCTATAAATGATGCTAAGGTGGTGATGAAATTTCTGAAAAAGAGCATTTTCACTAGATTCAGAACACCAAGAGCTATTGTGAGTGATGAAGGGAGCCACTTTTGTAATAAGTATTTTAGAGAGTTACTTGAAAAGTATAGAGCATCACACAAGGTGGCCACAGCCTATCACCCTTAAACGAGTGGACAAGTTGAAGTGTGTAATCGGGAAATCGAAAGGATTCTAGAAAAAGTGGTATCTCCGACAAGTAAAGATTCGGCCAGTAGACTTGATGATGCACTATGGGCGTATAGAACCCTTATAAAACTCCAATAAGTATGTCCCCATATCAATTGGTATTTGGAAAACATGTCACCTTCTAGTTGAATTGGAGCACATTGCATTTTAAGCCATCAAGAAATTAAACTTTGACTTGGAAGTAGCGGGTGAGAATAGTTTGCTTCAATTAAATGAGATGGATGAACTCCGCTTGGATGCTTATGAAAATGCCAAAATATACAAGGAAAAGATGAAGAGATGGCATGATATATAAATATTAGATTGATTTTAAAAATATTATGTAATAAATATTAAAATAACATATTATCATAGATTAATTTCAAATTAACATAGGTCCTTGTGCCAGTCATGAAGCTTTAGAAATGGGTTGTGACAATAACTTATTTCCAAGATCATGTGAAAAAAATGAAGAAGAAAATAAAGAGTGAAAAAAGTTTGTAAGAATTGGTGGTTACTATTTAGAATAAATCCATCCTAATGAATATTTTCAAACCATCTCTCCAAACACTTTTGTAACTTAAACTGCTCAAATAAAAGCCACTCAAGAGCTTATAATTCAAGCAAAAGTTTCAAAATTTCATCAACCTTATTATGTGACACCTAAGGGTAATAATCTTTGTCTATGAATTAAATAATTGGTTGATTGGCAAACAAATTCTTAGCTCTTAGAATGTACAATTTGCATAAACGATCCTTGCCCTTTCCTTTAATTAATATTTTGGCTTCTCCCAAACTAAAATGCAACATATTAACAATATTAAAAAAGTCATATTTTTATTAAAAAAGAAAGGCTTTTTTTAAGTCTAAACTTTCAAAACTACATTTTGTTTAAGAAGGAAAGATTCAATTTAAACTTTTGAATAGTAGATGCATGCACTTATCATTGAGTCAAATAGCTAGCTGTCAAAATAAAAAAGTTACCCTTTTTCTTGCTTACGTTTAAGATAAGCAATTAGTTGTGCATTATTGCATTAAACAATTATTTTTCATACCTTTATATTTCAACAAAAAACTCATAATTGGATTTATTTTATCCTTTTATATATAAATCCATATCTATGTTTAGATTTTCATTTTTGATATAAGGAAGGATTGAATTTGAATTCAACACTTTGAATAAGCATACATGCACCAACTTTTTGAGTGTTCATATATGTCCAAAACTGAATCCAAATTTCAATATTATATATATATATTCTAAGTTAGTTCAATTATTTTCTCAATATTTTATATGCTTTATAAAACAAAAAGAAGGCAAGAAGATTATGTTTATTGAATCATAAAAACATTACGTTTATTAAATCATAATTTACTTGAAACTAAACAACAAAATAACAATTGGCCAATAAAGGAAACTGAATTAGGTATTACTCATAAATTCATGAATATGACTTCCTATGGATACAAGATGCAATTAAACAATGAAGCGAATTAAATTCATGGATAGAAATAATTTGGTCAGATTTTCTAATCAAGTGGCAATTTAATATCCATACCAACGCAACTGCTATTACCTTCGAAATGCTAGAGAGATGGTAGCCCAACTCACTTTTTTATAGAGTTGATTCCTAAGTGTCCACTTAAAGGGTGCAATCCTAGCCCTATATCATTCCTAAAAAGGCGAAAATTGTTACCTCCAATTGCACTCCCATGATGAAACCCCACATCACCTGCACCTTGGGGTCTAAAATATGTAGGAGGTCACCCTATGTTAGTAGCAACATTGATGTTGCTAGCTAACGAGTGTATTGGTAGCCCTAGATCATCTGTAGCACTCCCAACTAGTAGTTGATATGGTAGTGGGTGATAAGGTAAGCCCATATCACTTTTCATGCTACTATTGCTAGCAAATTTGGGTTCATTTTTGTTCATTATATCAATGAAACGTTGGTTCTATAGCAAGGGCTCGGTGGGGGTGCTTTAGGCTCCACCATTTCCAATATTGCCACTACTAGTTTAGACCGTTTCATTTACTGTAAGGCCTTGGGGAGGAAGAAGAAAATGTGGCTAAGGAAGGGCACTTGTAGAAGTAAAAGGAGCAGTTTGGAAAAACTCAATTCGTTTGCTAATCTCTTTTATCTTTTCATCCATAAACAAAGATAACCCATTCAGTTCACTAAAGTTAAGTTCATCATGCCATTTGCCAGGAGATGGGCCATCTCAATTTCCTTATTCCTCTTTTTGTACTTTATTAATTGTTCTTTGTCTTTCTTAACCTGTTCTTTGAGGTAGGTTTCCTAGTTCATCATTTTCTTTAGTCACTCTAACTCGGACAAGCTTTGGAATTGCACAAGTTGTTGTTGTACCACGTCATGTAATGGCCACACCATTGGCTCGATTTCGTCAAGGCCATAAATGACAACACAAGCATTGACACCGCATAGATCGGATAACTCACCCATTTTCTTCAATAATCCTACATATTTTTCTAGAGGCTAACTCTTCTGGCATTGTCATTCGCTATCCATTCAAGCTTCACCTTTTTTTTTGTCATGGTTATTACTCTGTAAATGGCAAATCTCTCTTGTTCTTGAACTATATATTTCTAATAGTGGGATAAGAACAGGATTGGGTTGCTTGAATGGTAGCCAATGAGAACTTTATATAGTGTGAGAGATGGGAAAACTCATTAAAGAGTTGAGTTGGTAAATGATGATGTCAAGGATAATTTAGAGATTTAAAGAATAATGCCTCATAGGTCAGCAAAACCACTCATCAAGACTCTATGACAAATGATAGATGGGAAGAGAATTTAATTTGTTGCTCACTATTGTAAGATAATTCATCGTTATTTAGTTATGTCTAATGTATATTATCTTGACTAATATTGAAAACAATTACGTTATTAAATTAGTTGAATTTGTCTGAACTATTAACCTTAAAGCTTCTATTTCTTTCATGGTGTGCTAGTTTATATTCAAATGTATTTTAATGATAAAATTTCATAGAAAATTTCATCTATTCACCTTAATTATTGATAATTAAAAAGTATAAAATAATATATTAATCAATTAATGGATCAATTGTTTGATTAAGAGAAGATCATATTATCTTTGATGATCATGATGGAGGAAAATTATCACATGCGAAAGAGATATGTACATGATAGCTGTCATTCAAATATAATCTTATAATCAGATTTGGTAGTTGATTTTAGTTGTCCACCAAATTCATAAAAGAAAAGTATATTACCTAATCAATCAATCTTTCAAAACAAGCATGTATTATCTCAAATGAACACAATTATGCACATGTTTTAGAGTGGTGAAATATTACCATGTTCATAGGTAAGATAAGCACGCCAGTTTTGATTCAAATGTATTTTAATTAATAGTCAAACTTGACAAAAGATCTCATCTATTCACCTAACTCCAAGACAAAAAGGTATATTAATAAATTGATTACTCTTCTAAAACAAGTGCTTATACATTATCCATGACGAATATCATTCTATGCCACATTTTACGATGGCAAAAAATTATTCTAATTCAAATGAGATCCGATATGCTAGTTCAAGACTCCATTTGGTAACTGAAAGATAACTTGTTGAAAGAAACTCTTTTTTGTGTACAACAATTTAGTATATTTGGATTATCTTGTGGGAAATATTTTCCACCATCACTAATCTTAAAAATGTTACTCCATTTTCAACAAAACTTTTATCATGGCACCATAAAAATATCAATGCTCATTAATTATGCATAACATTCAACGCATTATTTTAAATTGAAAAATATTATATATAAATATTAAAATAATCAAAGCATACACATAGATAAAAGTTGTCATGCTACATAATAAAAGCATCCTACATATATAATTAAAAACATTCAATCATTATCCAATAATAAACCAAAATTATTTATTTTAATTGAATATTTATTAATCAATAATTATAATTTTGAATTACAATTAACATAGATTAATTTAAAACAAACATATTAATCTAGTAACAGTTTCTCATACAACACAATATTGGTAAATGCAAAGTTCAAAGCTAAAAAATTAACCTTTTCCTTTAAGCTTAGCTCAGCCACATTGATCTGTCTAGCTACTAATAGAGTTGACTTCTTTATGCAACCATTAATATAGGAGCTGTGTTGTTAGATATTTGTAGATATTTTATTCTTTATTGACCTCTAAAAGAAATGACAAAAGAAAATAGTTCACCAAGAATTGAAATAGACCATGAACAAGATCAAATTAAAATGAAATAACATGAAAAAAATAATGAGCAAGACAAACAAGATGCTCGTGTCTTAACGAACCATGTCATGTAAGAATAAGGTATTAAAAGTATAAGGATAAAAGACCATACATGCATTATTATTTAAGGTTATATTTTTGCAAAAGCTCTAACCCCATTACTTGTCCTCTTCCCCTATTCACTTATGTATCGTTTATGACTCACATGTTAGTTTCTCATTTTTTTGTTGCAGATCAGTGATAATAGATTAGTCGCTCATGTCAAGCCCTACTCTATGATATACTTGTCATGTCATTCATGTACTTGATAGAATGTATGCATAAGTGAATGTATCGAAAAATCGTTAAAAGTCGGTATGTACCTAGTGGTACAATTAAGTTGATTAAAGCCTTAAACTAGGCCAAATAAAGATTTTACGATGTATTTGAGAGTTATTGAATCTTAGAATGTCCTAATATGGTGATTCGAAGTTCGAGGATTGATTTGGAGTCCAATCGAGAATTTTCATAACGTAGGGGCAAAATGGTCATTTTGCCATCCAAGGGCAAAATTGGAATGTTGGATGAGATTTTTGATCAAGTTTGACTATTTGGAGCATAATTTGAAATTGTGGAGTAAAAAATTTCAATTCCGACATTTTTCGAGTATAAGGGCAAAACGGTCATTTCACGTGTCCATGAGGACGTAATTGAAATTTTACACCACCATGACACTTGTCAAGCCCATGAATTTCACCTATTATCACTTTATACTTTGGATAATTATGGGATTACATGTGGTGGTGTGAAATTGCTTAATGGTTAAGTTTTTAA
>NC_030851.1:18817715-18820731 GCF_000208745.1 Theobroma cacao | reverse complement strand
ACTTTACTTTCATGTGCGAAAAATTATTTACGAATATTTCTATAAAAATTTATTTTATGAGAAAATAGAATATTTTATTTATTATTTTTGAATAGTACTAGTTGTCAACAATTTGCTTTCAAATGAACGTTTTAGATACTTAATTGTTTTTAAATCATTAAATATATATTTTCTGCTTACCTACTACATTTTTAGCAAGTTTTGAGATTTTTGACGAAAAATTACGAAAATACCCCTGTGAGCCAGAAAATAATATTTTATTGTTCTTATTTAAAAATGACTTATGATTTTTTTGAAATGCGAGATTTAATAACTGTTGCTCACCGGGGAGATGCGAAAGTTGATGCTAAGCCTTGCGAGGTTTCGATCGACATTCGGGGTGAAGAATGTCTGTTGAGGCCTCGCGGCGGTTGTCACGGGCCCGATGGGGAGTTCCCGGTCGTGACAGATATTGTGCCCGAGGACCAAGAATAGGAGTACTCCAAACTCCTGCTATAGTGAGTAATTAGACTTTCATCTTAACTATCTAAAGTAGTTTATACGCGTTTTTATGTTTTAAAGAAAAATGAATTTAAATTACAAACTATTATGTTTTATAATTAAAGTGTTGATTAAACGAAATGAGATTTATAACTTGTTTTGAAATTGAATACTGGTTTTGGAAATTGAGTAAGTGGAGATTGTATACTTGTGTTATATATATGTTTTGACATATGGTTTGAATTGATGGCTTATGACAATGTGAAGGCAAGCATGGCTGGATTTGTGTTTGTGTGGAATATATGAACTGTTTTGCTTTGCCTTGATAGGCTGGTAATATTATATTAGCCATGTCATGCTGTCGGAAATTTTATTGAATTGGTGGGTTATTTGATTAGCTTACTGCAGTGGGCGGGTTTCCGTGGACCGGCCTATGAAAGGGGCACGGTAAACCCCATTATATTTTACCTTAGTACGAGAGGCGCGGAGGGTATCTCCTAAGGTAACGTTAGAGTTCACTTCATACCGAACCACCACGTAAAGGTGAAACTCAGCCAATGCCAAGGAATGGCTGTGATTTTAAATGTAAAAAAAATGAATTTATTTTAACAGCTTTGGCAAACTCGGTTGGATGCCTCGGTGCAAGGTGTCACCGAGTGCAAGTTTTTGGCACGAGCCAAGTTTTTACGAGAATCATAAGCCTTGTTGATTTTTATGAAATGAAATTGATTTATATGAAATGAAATGAGATTTGATGTTATGAATCATATTATGATGAGATATTTTAAATTGTCTCCATTTACTCTGCTTTAGATGTTTTAGATGAAATTTGCTTACTCACTGGGTTTATAAAAACTCACCCCTTCTTTCCACCCATTTCAGGCTAAGGGCAGTCTGTAGACCACTGATTATGTCGAGGGTTTGCTTTTGGGTTTGCACCTTTAGAAATTGCAGGTCTATAGTCTTGTACATATATGTTTATTTTAGGGGCCCACATGTCATTGTAGAATATTTTGTATACCTAGCTGCGTGTGCCACTGTATGTATGAATTTATTTTGCTTTTACGCTACAAAAACTAATTACGCAGAGTCCTATAAATATTATTTTATAAGAAAATGAAATATTTTATTTAATTTGAATAGCTATAATATCATTTTAAATTGATGAATTAGACAACAAAACTTATTTTTAGACATGAAATGGATACTTATTACCCGTATATCATATTTTTACAAGGGTTAGAAAATTTTGGGTAAAATGACCAAAATACTCCTATGTAGTAGAAATTACTTTTTGATTGTTTTTGATTTGAAATTGGTTTATATTTCTTTAAAACATGGTATTTAATAACTATTGCTCACAGGGAAGAAGTAAAACTGATGCGAAAGCCTTGCGAGGTTTCGGTTGGCATTCTGGGTAATGAATGTCAATCGAGACATCACGGCAGTTGTCACGGGCTAGATGGGAATTTTGGGTCGTGACAGCTCATGTCACGGAGACATGATCCGTTCCTTTTTTGATAAGTGATCTAGCGTCGCTTTTAGCCTAAAGGTCGTTTCATGTTCCGCCAATGAGTTGATCTTTTATTTATATTTATGTTATGACTTTTAAACATGTTATGGAGTTATGGCCTTTTAAGGCATTGCCCGTAATTTAATGATTTATGTTTTTCATGGCCAAAGGCCCAATTAAATGCCAAGGTGCAATTCCATGTTTAAGAAATGATTTCTAAATTATGTTTTTAAATGCTTTTATATATGTCTGTGAGCATTCCCACACGTTATAAGGTAGCATTCCATAATGATGTGATGGTGCAATAGACAGTTTATGTAAAGCTCGACCTTATAAAATACTATTCATGACATACATGTGATGATAGCATGATTGCATGCTAGGAGAGTCCCAAAAAATTTACAAAAGTCGATATTGTACCTAGAGGTACAACAAAGTTTATTTAATCCTCGAACTAGATCAAATAGGAATTTTAAGGTGAGATTAAGAGTTTCACAGTTCATGGATGACTTAAAATGGTAATTTGGAGTTTGAGGATCAATTTGGAATCAAATCGGAATTTTCACTAACTAGGGGCAAAATGGTCATTTGTCACTTGGGGACAAAATGGGAATTTTAAAAAAGAATTTTTTGGCCCCATTTGACTTCTTGGAGTATAATTTGACTTATTGAAGTATGATTTGAGGTTTAGAAGTGAAAAATTTTAATTTCGGTATAATTTGGAGTATAGGGGTAAAATGGTAATTTTGCCACCTCAGGGGCAAATTGTAATTTTCCACCACCAGGATATTTTTCCAGCACATGGTCTTCCTTTGTCTTCATCTTTGACCCTTGACTAAACATGTGGTGGAGATAAAATGTTTAAATTTTTAAAATTTTAAAAACGAGCCAATGACATGATGCCATGTGTCATGCCTTTATTAATTTATTATTTTCCTTTTTAAAAGGCACAAAATCAGCCCATCTTCCACCCCATGGCCGGCCAAACCAGCAAGAAGAGAAGAGAAAACAAAAACAAACCGT
>NC_030851.1:18798984-18806663 GCF_000208745.1 Theobroma cacao | reverse complement strand
CTTAATATTTCTTTTATTTTCTTATTATATTCAAATAACCATAATTTCGTTTTAAATGAAGATTTTAGACTTTTAAACTCATTTTGAATATGAATTGTGTGTTTTGTACTTGTATATTACGTTTTAGCCAGTTTCAAAATTTTTGAGAAAAATGACCAAATTACCCTTGTGAGACGAAAAAATTAATATTTTATTTGTTTAAAGTTGGAAACAGCTTAAAATCTTTTAGAACACGATATTTGACAATGGTTGCTCACAAGGGAACAGAGAAACTGATAGTAAAGCCTTGCGGGATTTCGGATTGACATTCCGGGTAATAAGTGTCTACCGGGATACCGCGGCGGTTGTCACGGGCTCGAGGGGAGTACCGGGTCGTGACAGTTTACATGATATATGAAATGAATGCTTAATGCTTTTCATGATCGTGTAGTATATATATGAATGTAAGAGGCTTGCTTGGGTTTATACCCATCTAAGTCCTAGTATCAGTCATAAACCCTTGGAAATGGGTTGTGACAATAACATATTTCCATGATCATGTGAAAAAAATAGGAAAATAAAAGAGTGAAGCGAGTTTGTAAGAATTGATGGTTACTGTTTGGAATAAACCCATCCTAATGAATATTTTCAAACCATCTCTCCAAACACTTTTGCAACCTAGACCACTTGAATAAAGGCCACTCAAGAGCTTAAAATTCAATCAAAAGTTTCAAAATTTTATCAACCTTATTATGTGATACCTAAAGGTGATAATCTTTGTCTATGAAATGGTGAATTAAATAATTGGTAGATTGGCAAAAAAATTCTTAGTTCTTAGAATGTACAATTTGCATGAGTGATCCTTGGCCTTTCCTTTTAGTAATATTTTGGCTTCTTTTAAACTAAAAAGCAACGCAGTAACAATAATATTTTTATCACAAAAGAAAGTTTTTTTTAAGACTAAACTTTCAAAATTGTAATTTTTTAGAACGAAAAATTCAAATTAAATTTTTGAATAGTAGATGCATGCACTTATCATTGAGTTAAATGGTTAACTATCAAAATCAAAAGCTACCCTTTTTCCTGCTTACGTTTAAGATAAGTAATTAGTTGTGCATTATTCCATTAAAAGAACAATTTTTTTAATAACTTTCGATTTCAACAAAAAACTCATAATGGGATTTATTTTATGCCTTAATATATAGATCCATATCTATGCTTAGATTTTCTTTTTATATATAAGGAAGGATTGAATTTTAATTCAACACTTTAAATAAGAATAGATGCACCAATGACTTGAGTGGTCATCTATGTCCAAAATTTAATTCAAATTCCAATACTATATATATATATATATATATTTCTAAGTTAGTTCAATTATTTTATGAATATTTTATATGCTTTATAAAACAAAAAAATGGAAAAAAGATTATGCTTATTGAATCATAAAAACATAACATTTATTAAACCATAATTTACTTGAAACTAAACAATAAAATAACAATTGGCCAATAAAGGAAACTAAATTAAGTCATACTCATAAGTTCATGAATATCACTTCTTATGGATACACTATGCAACTAAACAACGAAGCCAATTAAATTCAAGGAAGGAAACAGTTTGGCTAGATTTTCTAATTAAATGGCAATTTGATATCTCTACCAATACCACTACTGTTACCTCTAAAATGCCAGAGAGGTGGTAGCTCCAACTTACTCTCGACGAAGTTGCTTCCTAGGTGTCCACCTAAAAGGTGCAATCCCAACCCTATATCACTTTTAAAAGGGCCAAAATTGCAACCTTAGACTGGACTTCCATGATAAAGACTCACTTCACTTGCACCATGGGGTTTAAAATCTATAAGAGGCAACCCTATGTTAGTTGCAACACTAAAGTTGCTAACTAATAAATGTATTAGTAGCCCTAGATCATCTGTAGCACTCCCAGTTAGTGGGTGATATGGTAAGCCCATATCATTCATTGTGCTGCTATTGCCAGCAAATTTGGGTTCATTTTTGTTCATCATATCGATGAAATATTAGTTCCGTAGTAAGGGCTTGATGGGAGTGTTTTAGTCTCAACCATTGAAGGTTTTACCATTGCCAGTGTGGGTTGTTTCATTTACTGTAAGGCCTTGGGGAGGAAGAGCAAGATGTGGATTAGGAAGGGCGCTTGTAGGAGCAAAAGAAGCTTGTTGGAAAAACTCAATTTGTTTACTAATCTCCTTTATCTTCTGATCCATAAACAAAGACAACCCATTCAGTTCACTAAGGCTAAGTTCATCAAGCCCTTTACCTTGATTAATTTGATACATGAGATGGGCCATCCCAATTTCCTTGTTCCTCATTTTGCACTTCATCATTTGTTCTTTGACCTTCTTAACCTATTCTTTGAGGTAGGTCTCTTGGTTCATCATATTCTTTAGTCGCTCTAACTTAGACAAGCTTTGGAATTGTGCAAGTTGTTGTTGTACCACATAATGTGACAGCCACACTGTTGGCTCAATTTCTCTAGGCCATAGATGATGGCACAAGCATTGACACTGCATAGAGTGGATAGCTTACTCAATTTCTTCAATAATCCTAACCTCTTTTTCTTGAGGTTGACTTTTCTGGCATTGCTATTCGCTATTCATTCAAGGTTCACCTTTTTTTCTTGTCATGGTTATTGCGCCTTAAATGGGAAGCCTCTATTTTTCTTGAACTATATATTTCTAATAGAGGGAGAAGAAAAGAATTGGGTTGCTTGAATGGTAGCCAATGTGGACTTTATATTTCTAAATGATGCAGTCAAGGATAATTTGGAGATTAAGAGAATAATACCTTACAAGTTAGCAAATCCACTCGTCAAGAGTCTATGATAAATGATAGATGTTTAATTTGTTGCTCACTAGGTTAAGATAATTCATCGTTATTCAATTATGTTGAATGTATATTATTTGGACTAATATTGAAAACAATTTAGTTGTTAAATTATTTGAATTTGTGTGAACTATTAACCTTAAAGCTTTTATTGCTTTCATGGTGTGCTAGTTTATATTCAAATGTATTTTAATGATAAAATTTTGCAGAAAATTTAATCTATTCACCTTAATTATTCATAATAAAAAAGTATAAAATAATATATTAATCAATTAATGCATCAATCGACTGATTAAGAAAAGATCATATTATCTTGGATGATCATGATGACGGAAAATTATCATGTGCGAAAGAGACATATACATGATAGTTGTCATTCGGATATAATCTAATGATTAGATTGGATAATAGATTTTATCTATCCAGCAAATTCTTAACAAAAGAGTATATTACCTAATCAATCAATCTTTCAAGACAAGCGTGCATTATCCTAAATGAAAATTATTATGCACATGTTTTAAAGTGGTGAAATATTACCATGTTCATAGGTAAGATAAGCATACTAGTTTTGATTCAAATGTATTTTAATTAATAGTCAAACTTGACAAAAGATCTCATATGTTCACCTAACTCCAAGACAATATGGTATATTAATTAATCGAGTTGTCTTCTAAAATATGTGCCTATATATTATCCATGACGAATACTATTCTATGCGACATTTTATGCTAGTGTAATATTATTCTAATTCAAAAGAGAGACAATATGCTAGTTCTAGACTCCATTTGGTAATTGAAAAATAACTTGTTGAAATAAAATCTTTTATGTGTACAACATTTTAGTATATTCGGATTATCTTGTGAGAAATATTTTCCACCATCATTCATCTCAAAAATCTTACTCCATTTTCAACAAAACTTCTATCATGACAACAGAAAAATATCAATGCTTGTTAATTATGCAAGACATCCAACGCATTATTTGTAATTTGAAAAATGTTATATATAAATATTAAAATAACTTAAAACATACACATAGATTAAAATTATCATGCTGCATAATAAAAGCATCCTACATATATAATTAAAATCATCCAATCATAATCCAATAATAAACAAAAATTATTTATTTTAATTGATTATTTGTTAATCAATAATTATAATTTCAAATTACGATTAACATAGATTAATTTAAAATAAACATATTAATCTAGAAGCAGTTGCTCATACAACACAAGATCAAAAAAGGCAAAGTTCAAAGCCAAAAAATTGACCCTTTCTTTTAAGCTTAGCTTAGCCACATCGATTTGTCAAGCTATTAATAGAGTTTATTTCTTTGTGCAACCATTAATATAGGAGTTGTGTTGTTAGTTATTTGTAGCTATTTTATTTTTTATTAACCTTTTAAAAAAATGACAAAAGAAAACAGTGCACTAAGAATCAAAATAGACCATGAACAAGATCGAATTAAAATGAAATAGCATGAAAAAAATAATGAGTAAGACAAACAAGATGCTTGTATCTTAACGTACCATGTTGTGTAAGAATAGGGTATTAAAAGTTATATGGGTAAGAGACCCTACATGCATTATTATTTAAAAGTTATATTTGTGCAAAAGCTTTACCCCATTACTTGTCCCCTTCCCCTATTCACTCATGTAGTCTTTGTGACTCACACGTTAGTTTCTCATTTTTTTGTTATAGATCAGTGATAATAGATTAGCTACCTGTGTCGTGGAGACGTGATCCATTCTTCTTTTAATAGGTGATCTAGCGGCTAGTTGCAACTTAAAAGTCGTCACATGTTCCTCTGACGAGTCGGTCTTTTTTTTATGTTAATGTTATGATGTTGAACATGTTATGGAGTTGTAGCCTTTCGAGGAATTACGCATAATTTAATGATTTATGCTTTTCATGGCTAAGGGCCTAGTTGAGCACCAAGGTGCAAATCCATCATTAAAAGATTATTTCTACACTATGTTTTGAAATGCTATTATATATGCATGTGAGCGTTCCCGCATGTTCTAAGGCAACAGTCAATAACGATGTGATGGTGCCACAGACAATTTACATGATATATGAAATGAATGCTTAATGCTTTTCATGATCGTTCAGTATATGTAAGAATGTAAAAGGCTTGCTTGGGTATAGCGGGTTATACTTGTCTAGGTCCTTGCATAGATCATAGACCCTTAGGAACAGGATTGTGACAATAACTTATTTCCAAGATCATGTGAAAAAAAAAAGTATAAGAAAATAAAAGAGTGAAAAGAGTTTGTAAGAATTGGTGGTTATTGTTTGGAATAAACCTATTCTAATGAATATTTTCAAACCATTTCTTTGAACACTTTTGTAGCTTATACCACTCGAATAAAGGCCACTCAAGAGCTTAAAATTCAAGCGAAAGTTTCAATATTTCATCAACCTTATTATGTGATACCTAAGGTTGAAAATCTTAATCCAGGAAATGATGAATTAAATAATTGGTTGATTTGCAAAAAAATTTTAAGTCCTTAGATTATACAACTTGCATGAGCGATCCTTGGCCATTCCCTTAGTTAATATTTTGGCTTCTCTCAAACTAAAATGCAATGTATTAACTATCAAGCCTAGCCCTAAATTATCTACCATGTTACACATGAGACTGATAGAGTGATTGTATATTTGAACAGCCTCGGAAGAATATTTAAAAGTCGGTATTGTGATTAGAAGTACAAGTAAGTCGATTTATACCTCGAACTAATTAAAATAGGGATTTTAAGGTGAAATTAAGAGTTTCATAGTCCAGGGATGACTTAAAATGGTAATTCAGAGTTCGAGGATTAATTTGGAGTTAAACCGAAATTTTCACTATCTAAGGGCAAAATGGTCATTTGCCACCTGAGGACAAAATGAGAATTTTAGAAAAGATTTTTTTGGCCTCATTTGACTTATTGGAGTATGATTGGAGGTTTAGAAGTGGAAAATTTTAATTTCGGTATAATTTGGAGTATAGAGGTGAAATGGTAATTTTGCCACTCGAGGGCAAATTGGTAAATTTTCACCCCCAACGCTTGTCAAGACCAAGGGATTTTATTCATCATGGAAATGGATAAACATGAGAAATGTGTGGTGGAGAATTAAAGAATTAAAAGTCAAATATTTAAAAAAAATAGACCAATAAGAAAATGACAAGTGTCAAGCTTAGAATATACTATTATTTAGATTAAAAATCAGCATAAATCAGCCTATTATCTCTCCAAATATTCGGCCAAGCAAGGAAAAGAAGGAAACAAAGGAACAACAAACCCTAGGTGGAGAATTTCAAGAGAAAAAGTGTGGAAAATCAAGGAAAACAAATGAAAAAGGTAGGATTTTTCAATTTAAACCTGAAATCTATTTTCCTTAAGCATTTCTCCTCATTTTCCATGGTTAAATTACATGTTTTCATGATGAATTCATAGCTGGTCAAAATGGGTATGGAGAGAGAAAGATGTTGGATTGAATTGATTTTAAGATATGTTAGTGTTTTTAGTTAGTTTATCATTTTGAAAAGCAAAACAATAAGAAAAGAATCCATTTTCCCCATGAATTATCATTGGCCGAATCTTCCTTGATGTGTGTGGGTGATGGATTGTTATTATTTCAAGCGAAATAGCTTAGAAAATGATGAATAATGGTGAGAAAAATTAAGTAGGAAAAATCACGATGTTAGTGCACTATAATGGCCGTAATTTTTCATGAAGAAATGGGAGGGTTTTGATGCTGAAATTGGTGTTATTTGAATAATGTTTGGTGAATTAAGGTATTAGAAATGATATGGAGCAATTTGGAGCCAAATCGGACACAATTGTCATTTAATCGGGTAATAGGCCGAATTAGGTCAGCACCGCATTTAAGCGGTAGTCGGATAAGTTGCATATCATATCATGCATATACACCGAGCTTGAATTGATTTTATAATGATCAAGCATTAATATGGTGAATTATGTATTATACATTGTGGATAGGTGGTGAGCAAATTACACTGGTAAAAGTACAGAGATTGTACTTGAAGACTAGGATTAGGAGTACATCGACTCCTAGAACAATGAGTAAACTTATTATCGTCTTAATTATCTAGAGTAGTTTTATACAATTATGTGATTTTATAGAAAATGAGTTTAAATGGTAAATTGCTATGTTGTAGGAGAAATTGTGATTTTATAAAATGATTTTATAAATTTTTTGGAAAATTAAATACTGGTTTTGAAAATAGAGTAATTGGAGATTACCTGCTTGTGTTATAAATTGTGTTTTAAATTATATGGCTTATAGCAATATGTGAGCATGAATGGCAAAGTCGGTATTTGTATCAAAATTATAAACACTATGTATTCAGCCTCGGGAGGCTAGGTTGCGATAAATTGCCATGTCATGCAGAAAAAGATTTTATAAATCAGGTGGTAGATAAAATAATCCATAATCCCTGCAGTGGAGGTTCTATGGACCAGCCTAAGAGAGGGGCATAGAATCAAATATACCTTACCTCGATCGGAGAGCTGTGTGAAGGGTGTATCTAGAGGTAAAGATTTGAGTGCAATTCACATGGACCATCGCGTGAGAGTGAGACTCAGCCAACGTCAAGGCATGGCTAGAATTTCGGATGTAAAGACATTTAACAGCCTTGGCGGTTTTAGTGGGATACCTTGACGAAGGTACCCGCGAGAATGATTTTGGTAGGAGCCAAGTTTTGTGAGATATATAAGCCATGTTGGTTAATTGAGTAAACTGAATATTCATGTTATGAAACATATATTGGAAAAGAATATTTTAATTCGTCTCCATGTACTCGCCTTTAGATAGTTTAGATGGTGTCTGT
>NC_030851.1:18747968-18797904 GCF_000208745.1 Theobroma cacao | reverse complement strand
ATGTAGTATATATATATATATATATATTTCTAAGTTAGTTCAATTATTTTCTCAATATTTTATATGCTTTATAAGACAAAAAGAAGGCAAGAAGATTATGTTTATTGAATCATAAGAACATTATGTTTATTAAATCATAATTTACTTGAAACTAAACAACAAAATAACAACTAGCCAATAAAGGTCATACTCATAAATTCATGAATATGACTTCCTGTGGATACGTGATTAAGCTAAACAATGAAGCTAATTAAATTCAAGGAGAGAAATAGTTTGTCCAGATTTTCTAATCATATGGCAATTTGATATTCCTCCCAACGCAACTACTGCTGGCTCCGAATTGTCAAATAGGTGGCAGCCCTAACTCACTCTTGACAGAGTTACTTCACTTAAAGGATACAGTCCCAGCCCTATATCACTCCTATAAAGACCAAAATTGCTGCGTCCAACTAAACTCCCATGATGAAGCCCTATGGCGTCTAAAATCTGTAAGAGGCAACCCCATGTTAAGTACAGCACTGAAGTTCCTAGCTAAGGAGTGAATTAGTAGCACTAGATCATTTGTAGCATTCCCAGCTAATAGGTGATATGGTAAGCATATATCTTACCATATCACTCCTTATGCTACTATTGCCAGCATATTTAGGTTCTTTTTTGTTCATCATATCGATGAAACATTGGTTCCATAGAAAGGGCTCAATGAGAGTGCCTCAATCTCAACCATTGCCGATTCTGCCACTACTAGTTAAGGTTGTTTCTTTTACTTAAGGCCTTAAGAAGGAAAAGGAAGATGTGGATTAAGAAAGGCATTTGTAAGAGTAAAAAGAGCTTGTTGGAAAAACTCAATCCTTTTGCTAATCTACTTTATCTTCTCCTCTATAAAGAAAGACAACCCATTCCGTTCACTAAGGTTAAGTTCATCAGGCCCCTTGCCTTAATTGATTTGATGCATAAGATGGGCTTGATTTGATGCATAAGATGGGCCATCTCAATTTCCTTGTTCCTCTTTTTTGCACTTTATCAATTGTGCTTTGGCCTTCTTAACTTGCTTTTTGAGGTAGGTTTCTTGGTTCATCATTTTCTTCAGTCACTCCGACTCGGACAAGCTTTGGAACTGTGCAAGCTGTTGTTGTACCATGTTAGGTGACAGCCACACCATTGTCTCAATTTTGTCTAGGCCATAGATGATGGCACAAGCATTGTCACCGCATAGAGTGGATAACTCACTCATTTTCTTCAATAATCTTAACCTCTTTTTCTTGATGTTGACTCTTCTAGCATTGTCATTTGCTATCCATTCAAGCTTCACCTTCTTTCTTGTCATGGTTATTTCTCAACAAATGGCAAGTCTCTCTTTTTCTCGACCTACTTCTAATAGAGGGAGAAAACATAATTAGGTTGCTTGAATGGTAGCCAATAAGGATTTTATATA
This sequence comes from Theobroma cacao, assembly GCF_000208745.1. NCBI lineage: Eukaryota > Viridiplantae > Streptophyta > Magnoliopsida > Malvales > Malvaceae > Theobroma > Theobroma cacao. The sequence continues at coordinate 18,796,472 of NC_030851.1, read as the reverse complement.
GTAAGAGAGATGGGAAAAATCATTGAAGAGCTAAATTGGTAAATGATTGTGCAATGATAATTTGGAGATTAAGAGAATAATGCCTTACAAGATCCACTCGTCAAGACTCTATAATAAATGATGGATGGTAAGAGAATTTAATTTGTTGCTCACTATGGTAAGATAATTCATTGTCATTCAATTATGTATGATGTATATTATCTAGATTGATACTTAAAATGACTATGTTATTAAATTATTTTAATTTGCGTGGCCTATTAAACTTAAGGCTTTTATTTCTTTCATGGTGTTCTAGTTTATATTCAAATGTATTTTACAGATAAAATTTCACAAAATATTCATCTATTCACCTTAATTATTAATAATAAAAAGGTATAAAATAATATATGAATTAATTAATTGATCAATCTTCTGATTAAGATAAGATCGCAATATCTCGGATGATCATGTTGGTGGAAAATTATCACTTTCGAAATAGACATATACATGATACTTGTCATTCGGATGTAATCAAATGATCAGATTTGATAGTAGATTTTATCTATCCACCAAATTCATAACAAAATAGTATATTTCCTAATCAATCAATCTTTCAAGACAAACAGGTATTATCCCGAATGAACATTATTATACACACATTTTAGAGTGGTGAAATATTACCATGTTCATAGGTAAGATAAGTATGCTAGTTTTGATTCAGATGTATTTTAATTAATAGTCAAACCTGATGCATGATCTCATCTGTCCACCTAACTCAAAGGTAGAAAGGTATATTAATCAATCGATCAGTTTTTTAAAATAACACCTATATATTTTATCTTTTTATATATAGATCCATATCTATGTTTAGATTTTCCTTTTTCATTGTTAGCTTATCCAATCAAGCTCGATGATGCCATGGCTGTTACTTTAAGCTTTTTCTTCAAGATCTCTCAAAGGTGATTAAACTTACAAAACTTGAGAACTTACTCTGGGACCAATTCTTAGAAAGATAAACGTAAAGTAAGACTACCAAGAAGGAGGTAAATTAGTTGTTAAATAAAAATTCCTCATTTTTCAAAAAACTTTGATGAAAAAGCAGAAATATGAGAGAATAGAAATAACAAAACAGAGAATGAAGTTAGTGAGTGAGGAGTAGAAAAATAAAAAGTAATCAGCAAGATTTTATAGAGGTTCGACCTTTTAATGCCTATGTTCTCTCCCTTGATATCACAAGGAGTTTGAACCCATTATCAGCTTGCCTTTTTAATAAGATTAGGCATAATCTTTACAGTAAGCCTTTTGCAGGATCAAGCGTAACCTCTACAATATGTCTTTTGCAAGATTAGGAATAACCTTTACAACATGCCTTCTGTAGGATCATGCAAAACCTCTATCAAAACATTGCCTTTTCAAGTTCAAGCACAACCTTTACACAAGATGTAGCCTTTTAAAAGATCAGGTAAAACCCCTCTACCTTTTGCTTGGATGTAAACTAATGCAACAGTAGATTCTAATGAATCTCCAACTCAAAACCTCTAGAAAGGTTGATAAAAAATTATAGGATCAGAAAAATGAGAGCTTTTTCAAAGATATGAATAATCAAGGAGGTTTTAGCTTAAGAAAGTATCAATTGAAGGATAAAAACGTGATTTTTAGGCTTTGCTCTTGCTAAAAGATAGGAACTTTCTACTCATAGCTTTTTATCTTGTTTTTCCACTCTTTTCTTCTTCAAAGACGATTCAAATTTATTCAAAATCTCTCAAAATCCTTACTTTAATATTCTCAAGGTAGGTATTTATAGCCTCTATGATTTCTTGCCCGTTGGAATAAAATTTGAATCATTTCTTGTACATTCTAGCCAACTTGCATAATTCTGTCGCATATGTAGAATCCGTTCTTTGCCTTTGAGTTGTTGGTTCTTCACAAAGTCTGGAGCTTTTTGTCTTTAAAGAATCAAGTCTTATATTTTTAGATGTCAGTTCTTCTACAACTAGGGTCAAAGGTGACACCTTTGCAATATTAGAGAATTGATTCTTCTACCTCAAAGTGTCGGTTCTTCACTATGGTCTGACGCCAAAATTTGAATTTAAGCTTGGTTTTTGTCGCTTTAATCTTGTCCAGTTGTACCATCTCTTCCTTAGTCACCAAGTCTTTGAATTTTTCTTTCAGTGCTTCAAGAACTTATATCTTCTCCATGTAGAATCAATTCTTTTTTCTTTGCATTTCTACCTTTTGCATTCTGTCTCTCTAGAATCAATTCTTTGTCTCTAAGGTGTTGGTTTTTCACAAATCCTAAAGCTTCTGTCTGTTAAGAATACTTATTCTTTTCTTAGAACCGGTTCTTTACTAATGATCTTTGCTTAAGAACTGACTTCTCCTTTTTCAGAATCAATTCTTTTTGTGATAAAGAAATAGATTTTGCTCTCTTCTCATTTAAGAATTAAGTCTTTTCTTTTTGAAAATTTAATTCTTAGGCTGGCACTTTGAATTTTAAAAACAACAAACTTTGAAAAAACCAAGAGATATTTCTTTAAGTTCAAGAGCATGATCATTCACATTCAAAGCATGTTCAAATAATCTTAGCCTTTCAATATATCTTTCTTTTAAATTTAGCTTCAACACTTCTTTGAGAATTTTCTTCATATTCAAAAGTATCTTTAATTTATTTTCAAAGCTCATTAAGTTCAAACAATTTTGTCATTTCAAAACAAGAATAAAGCTAACAAATTATTGTAGTTAAATGTTACCATTGAAAAGCCTTGACGTAAAGTTATACGAATTGACATAAAAGCTTATAAAGGTGGAACAATCAAATTTAAAATCCTAATGTAAATGATTAAGATTTGACATAACAAGTCAAATAAGTAAAAAAATCAAATTTTAATGAAAAGTAAACATTTAAATTTATATTTTTGGGTTAAAAGTATTTAACGATATACAAATTTTAATTTTAAAATAAAGAATAATAGGCATAATGTCATGACCCGGAGCTCCCATCGAGCTCGTGATAACTGCTACGACGTCTTGATAGACATTCATTACCCGGAATGTCAATCGAAACCTCGTAAGGCTTAACATCAGTTTTTCTCGCTTCCCCTGTGAGTATTAGTCACTAAAATTATGTTTTGAGAGATTATAAACTATTTCCAAATCAAAACAATAGAAAAACAATTTTTTTTCTCACGGGGGCATTTTGGTCATTTTTCCTCAAAAATCTCAAAATCCGCTAAAAATGTAGTATGTGAGTACAAAACACATAATTCATAATCAAAAATAAGTTTAAACATCTAAAACCTTCATTTAAAATGAAATTATGATTATTTGGATATAATAAAAAAATAAAAGAAATATTCAAAAAAATATTATATTTTCTTATAAAACAATATTTTTAGAGTTATAGGTAAATAATTTTTTGCAGCGTAAAAGCAAAATAAATTCATACATACTATAATACAGTAAGCCAGAGTATTTAATTTAATTTACAATAACTAGTGGGCCCCGGAATAACCAAAAGTAAGGAAGACTGTGAACCTACAATTTGGAGGATGCAAATCCAATGGTAGCCTCGATGAAATCAGCTATCTACAGCCTATTTTGAGCTTGAAATGGCTAGAAAGAAGAGTGGTGAGATTATATAATCCCAATGAGTAAACAAATACTATCTAAAATATCTAAAGCTAAGTAAATGGAGACAGATAAAATAGTTTAACATATTGTAATTCATCACCTTTCAACTTGTTTCAACCAAATAAAATCAATTCATATAAATCGAGTAATCAACATGGCTTATGAATTTCTTAAAACTTTGGCTCATGCCAAAATCATTCTTATACTCAGTTATCAGGGATACCTTGGCTGAGGGCTATCCCTACCGAGACCGCCAAGGCTGTTAAAAAAATTTATGTATGCATAAATCATGTTTTCATTTTGAAAATATAGTCGTTCCTTGGCGTTGGCTGAGTTCACCCTCACGTGGTGGTTTGGCATGAAGTGAACTCTACAGTTTTAACCTCAAGAGTTATCCATCTGCGCCTTTCATACTGAGGTATGAATATAATAGGGTTACCGTGCCCCTCTAATAGGCTGGTCCGCGGAACTCGTCCACTGCAGCGACTAATTTATAACCCACCAGACAATAAAATTTGCAATAGCATGACAAGGCAATTATTTTATTTTACAGCCTCTAAAGGCAAATTAACAGTTCATACATTTTCAACACACATACTAATTCAACCATTCATACAAATATTATCATAAGCCATTCAATTCAAACCATGATTTATAACACAACAATTAGTCTCCAATTACTCCATTTTCAAAACCATCATTCAATTTCAAGACAATTTTATAAAATCATTTTCATTTAATCCCATTTTGCTTATAAAAATAAAGATTTATCATTTAAACTCATTTTCCATAAAATCACAAAATCAGATAAAACCACTTTAGATAATTAAGATGATAGTAAGGTTACTCACTATTTCGGGAGTCGAATTCCAAGTACTCCGATTCTTGATCCTTGGGTACTATCTCTTTACTTTTGTCAGAATGCTCACCACCTAGACATACATGACACATAATTCAATATATTGTGTCATACCATTATAAATCTATTTCAGGCTCTTTACTAATGCATGAATTGGGATGTAAATTGTTCGAATTATTCTCTAAACACGGTGTTCTACACAAATTCAATTCTGTACCTAAATTAAACGGTATTGGCCTAATTCGATCTATCACTCGATTAATTGGCCAATACGTCTAATTCAACTCTAAATAATTTCATTTTTCTCCCAATACTCCAAATCATCAAACACAAATTAAATAACTTGAAATATGGCAAAATCATCTTCACATTTTCTCTTAGGAATTTCAGCCATGGTGAGTGCATCAACACTATGATTTTTTCTACTTGATTTTCTCACCATAATTCATCATTTCCTAACCAATTTACTTGAAATAAAATCAAAATCATCATCAATATTCCACATGGAGAATTCGGCTAATGATGGGTGATGGGAGAACATGAATTTTTCTTGCTTGATTTTCATGCTACACATCACTAACTAACTAAAAACACTAAAATATCTCAAAATCTAACCAAATCAAGCATCAAAATCTCTCTCTAAGTGTTCAGCCAGCAAGATACCCATCATGAAATCATGTGATTCAACCATCGAAAATGCAAAATAATGCATAGGAAAGGTAGATCACAAGCTAGAATTGAAAAATCTTACCTTTTGTCACTTGTTTCCTTGAATTTTCACACTTTTCCCTTGAATTTTTCCACCTAGGGTTTTTGTTCTTCTTTTCTTCCTTTGTTCTTGCTATGGCCGGCCATATGAAGAGAAATGGGCTGATTTTGTGCTGATTTTTAAGCTAAATAACAAATGGATGAAAATTTGACACATGTCACCATTCCATTGGTCCATGTGTCATACTTACCCATTAAGCAATCTCTCTCGACCATATAAATTTCTTCAATTATCCATGATAATATTGGGTAAAATCCATGTGCTGACAAATGTTGGGTGGTGTAAAATTACAATTTTGCCCCTAGGTGGCAAAATGACTATTTTACCCCTATGCTCGAAAAAATACCGAAATTAAAATTTTTCAATTCTCAAATTCAAATTATGTTCTAAATAGTCAATCTAGATCAAAAATTTCTTTCAACATTCCAATTTTATTCTCGGGTGGCAAAATGACCATTTTGCCCCTAGATCATGAAAATTCCAATTTGACTCCAAATCGGTCATCGAACTCCGAATCACCATTTTAAGTCATTCTGGGGTTTTAAAATTCTCAATTTCATCTTAAAATCTCTATTTGGTCTAGTTCAAGGCTTAATTCAACTCAACTGTACCATTTGGTACATTGTCGTTCTTTAACGATTTTTGAGGTACCCAAGTAAGCAAACATGTATTCTTATGTAAGAATGGCATAATAAACATATTGTAGAGCTGGGCTTGACAGATAAAAATTAATTATAGTTAAATGTTATCATTAAAAAGCCTTTATATAAAGCTATAAGAATTGACGTAAAAACTTATATAGGTGGAACAAGCAAACTTAAAATCTTAACGCAAATGTGTGAGAGTTAACATAAGATGTCAATTAATAAAAAAAATCTAATTTTAATAAAAAACATTTAAATTTATGTTCTTAGGCTAAAAATATTTAATGATATACAAATTTTAATTTTTAAAACAAAGAACAATAAGGATAAAATAATTATAGTTAAAAGATTGCATTGAAATGTCTTGACGTAAAACTGTAAGAATTGAAATAAAAACTCATAAGGATGGAACAAGCAAATTTAATATCCTAATATTAATGTGTGAAAGTTAACGCAACAAGTCAACTAAGTAAAAAAAATCTATTTTTATTAAAAAATAAACATTTAAATTTATATTCTCAAGCTAAAAGTATTTAACGATATAAAAGTTTTAATTTTAAAATAAAGAATAATAAGAATAAAAATAATTATAGTTAAAAATTACCATTGAAAAGCCTTCACATAAAGTTGTAAGAATTGACCTAAAAACTTATAAAGGTGAAACAAGCAAATTTAAAATCCTAATGTAAATGATTAAAAGTTAATGTAACAAGTCAATTAAGTAAAAAAAACTCTAATTTTAATGCAAAACAAATATTCAAATTTATAATCTTAGGCTAAATGTATTTATTTTAGAATTACACAATTTATTGCTTAATGCCATAGTATTGCTTAGTGCCATAGTAAGAAAACTATGGACTTTTATGTTTACAATAATAGAAAATATATAAAATAAATAAAAATTCTAATCTTATTCTTGGTAGACTTAAGGATATCCATGAAGATAAAACATTTTTGAATATTTAGTCAAAAAAGCATTAAGTCTTTAATGCTCAATGACCAATATTCAAACAGTAGTCCACACATGAACAAACAACGATTCAGACATAGGTAAAAGAAAACAAAAATTGGGCTACATAGTTTCCTTATACATCCACACTACTTGTCCACAAAAAGACACATAGGCCACATGTTTGCTACAATACTAATGTTTGTCTGAAAAACAATCATGTAATTTGCTCATGTTTGAGCCCTTTCCCCATGTCCACTCCTAATGTCCTACTTTTAACACCATTTCAGCTCCCAACAGCCCAAATATTAGCTGTCTTTGCTACATAACAACCATTTCCTAGAATTTGAAGAATTCGGGACTTTATCGTAACCAAGAGTTCTATTTTAATTGCAACAAGATATCTTTAATGCAGATAGAAATCCTCTTGCTTACAATAATACCTTATTCTTCAATTTGAATCAAGTTAGACCTTCTCATAATCCTTGTTTTTCAAAATGTGTCAACCACACCATTTGCCTTCCTCAATACATGAGTAATTTTCTAGCATTTAATTTTTTCCTGTAATTGTTCCATCTAAATAATAAGCTGCCTATAACTTTATGGTGCCTCCCCATGATTATTGGACCACAACAATACATTAACTGAGTCACTTTCAATCTACAAATTCAATGGACAATCATGCATAAACTCCACAACTATAGTGAAGGCCTCTTATATAACCAGTAATTATGCTGAATTAGAACCACCATCCCTACTGCCTTTCAAAATTTAGCCTTGATCACTCCTAAATTATTTTAAAGCACGCCTTGAATACTAACTTTACCAAAGGTACTCGAATGGTCTCCATCTACATTAAATTTCCACCATCCCAAAAAAGGAACACCCCAAGTGGCATTCAATCATTTTCCTACATGTAAACTGTCTCTAAAAGATTCTCAAGAAATCGAATCAAATCCTCAATCATAATTTTTATATGTGGCCACTTAGCTTTAGCCAATATAGCCAACCTTAGTTTAATGAGATCAAATAAATTACTTATATCCCATGATTTTCCATTAAATATCATATCTTTTTGAAACTTCAAAATAAACCAAGTAATGGCATAAAAATCTAATAGCCACACATTACCTTTATCACCTTCTGTGTTAAAAAGATAAGCTTAAAGCAAAACTATTAAGAAGAGGGTGAATTGGTGGTTAAGTAAAAAATCCCTCTATTTCAAAAATGAGTTTAAATATGGAAAAATGAAGCAACAAATTATGGCATAAACTTAATGAATAAAGAGTAGAAAAGTAAAAAAGACTCAACAGGATTTTTATAGAGTTTCGACCTTTCAATGCCTATATCGCCTCCTTTGATAGCACAAAGGAGTTTGAATCCACTATCAGCTAGCCTTTTCAATAGGGTCAGGCGTAACCTTGACAACATGCCTTTTGCAAGATCCAGCATAACCTCTACCAAGAACTGAGTTAAAGCACAACCATTAAACTGTTAGTGTAAGCCTTGCAAACCAATCAATTTTATGCTTGTAAAACACTATATTAATTAGACATATTTCATGTTAAATACATTGTGGACATTTCATTTAATGTATGAGGTATTTCTTTATCCATGATTTTATTTATGAAGAGCTATGAGAGACTTATGTAGATAAAGTCCTTGGAACAAAATGGCCTTGCAAAGAAATTATAAAGGTTATAATTATGAGATTCTTATGCATCAAAGCCTTGTTCCTAAATATGTTCTTGGTCATTGTATTGTCAAGAATAAGGGCATTGATAATGCTCAAAGGCTAGTACATGCTAAACTTCCTTACTTTAGAAGTAAGCAATTGATCTCATAAGTTGAAGTATGTGAGATACTTTGGGATAGTATGTGGGTGCTTGTTAAGGAACAAGTTCACTGAACATGACTCGTTTTGAGAGCTCCATTTGGTATTTCACTCAAGTGTCTATGGAAATACTCTCATGTGTCAGTAGTGTAAGTAATCCTTACACTTGTGATACCAAGTCATCTTGTATGTGAACTGTTATGCTTTGATTTCACCTCTACGTGTCTGGAGATGACCAAATGCTTAAACAGGGTGCTTTTGGGTGTGGCATGAAGCATGCGAAGATGAATGAGTAGTCTAGAGAGGATTCATCACCCCAAGTGATTTGAAGGGGACATATCTCATTTGCTCCTAGCTTATATTGATTAAAAGTCCTTGGCCAAGGCAATCTTGATAGGTCAATATAGAAGGTGCGGGACTAATGTGGATAAGTTAGAAAGTAGATACCTATCACGATCCAATTTTCGGGCCATGACCGGCACATGGGCCCAATGGACATAGCCCACTAAGCCCAAGCAAGCCTATATATGTGACTCCATTCATCGATTTCATCATTTGTTCTTGCCATTGTATTTCGTAATTCTTGCTAATGAGTATTTCAAAACTTTTCTATCGATACCATATATTCACATTTATATGATTCAGAATAATGTCATCCGTGCCATTACATAGTGGCAACATTAAACAATATAAACATCTATTACTTAAGACATATACACTTCTTAACAATTTACATCAGGGCACGTGTGTTCAACAAAAAGGACTCTAGACTTCTAGCGGAGCAACTATAGCGAAGGTGCAGCTACGGAATGCCATTGATACCTACCAAAAGAAGGATACAAGTCTACGAGAACACCTCGACCTAGTTACCGGTTACCTCTTGATATGAAAACATGAAGTTGAAAATGGTGAGTATAAACCCAGTGAGTGAACAAGAAGGGAACAAGCAAACAATAAGGAGTGTTTACAAAATCATGATGCATTCATTTTTCAAAACAATGCAATTTGTTTTAGTTCTTATTAAAATCCCTCATGTAAACCCCACATGAGTAAATCACTTTATGAAAAGGGTGCTCAACAAAGGATTTGGATAGTGAAAACTTTAATAGCATTCATACGAATAAGGTCAAATAAACGAAAGGTCCTCGCTACAGCTAGAATGAATTTTCACTACAGCAAAGTTAAGATTGAAGTTATTAGCCGAACGAGGGTTTCTCACCACACCTCCTCATTTCAAACTTAACTAATTAATTTCTTAATGTTAGAAGTCTATGCTTAACTATGGTACCAAAGAAGTGGAAAATAGGATAGGAACTGAACAAAATAAGGAACAAAACAGAAAGTTTTTCGCTGCAGCGAGAATGAATCTCACTGTAGCGAAATTTATGCCAAAAAACAGAAAGTTTCTCGCTGCAATGAGATTCCGACCATATTATCCCTCCAAACCCGAGAGTTTCTCGCTGCAGCGAAAATCATTCTCGCTGCAGTGAGAAACAGAGCACCAAAGAAATATTTTCGTTCTTTCAAGAAAAAGGCCATTTTGCTGAAATGATAAAACCAACATGAAACACATAAAGATTTCCAAAGTCCAACATGCCAAATTCATGTGCATTTCAACCATAAACCATATTCATGAGTTTTCATTCTCTAAACATATATACATATACATACATGGATAAATACTAATACAACTATCATCTCATCCAGCTCATATGCATCTCCCCACATCGTGCACATAGCCGGAGTCATCGTGTGCATCCCCCCACATTGTGCACAATTAGTGCCATCGTGTACATCCCCCCACATCGTGCACATGGGCACTTTCATCATCCAACACCTTCAACACCGTCATCACCGGCATGTGCATCCCCCCACATCGTGCACACGCACGGTTATCATTATCACACAATGTTAGCCATCAATGCACAACATATATGTATATCAACATAACGACATAGACCAAGAATCCATAATAGCCACATGTCATATATAAAGACAATAATCAAAAGCTTGTTCCCAAGGTACCCATTTTTAAGAAAAGTTGAATAAACTCATTCAAAAGCATTGTGCAAATACATTCACATTCCCAAAATAGTTTTGAAATGCAAGTTCACTCACCGGTATTTTGTTGAGCCTTTAGCCGACTCTAACTCCCCTAATGGTCCAATTGAGGCTGTGGGACTTCGTTGAGACCTATCATGCACAACAACATCACCATTACCCCAACTTGGCATTAATACTGTTCCAAAACTATTTTCTAAATTGGGTTTTACTAGTCATTCTTAACTAGTTCCCAACTACCATTAAATAGCTATTGTTTGCAATACTCTAATCACACTTAAATGAATAACAATCCCAACAAATAAACTCTCACAAATCTAATTACTAGATATTCTCAACACTTTAAACTCAACTCCAATTTACTACTTACCTTGATAGCTTTGTAACTTTGAAATTCTTTCCAAAAATTTTCCAAGCTATTATGGGAGTTCTCTCTTTCTCTCTCTAAACACCTAGCTAGTGAGAAAAAGTATGAAAGTGGGATTTTTCAAGGGTTTTAAAGAGAGAGAGTGGAAGAGCACAAGGATTTATGAAAGAGTGCACCAAAAGCATGAAAAGTAGAGTTATTTTGAGGGAGGTTATGGATGTTCATATCAAGCTTCCATGGAGGTTAGAAGAAGCTGCTGGAAATTGGGAGAAGAAGCTACTGGAAGAAAGAGATATTTATAGCCCAAGCTTATCTTGTGAGACCTCGACCTTTATAGGCTCGTAACTAGGCATAGACTCAATAACACAAGCTAGGGGTAATTTCGTCATTTCCTTAGTAAGCCCCTAAAAGTAAGTTTTAAACAATATTAAGGCCCAAGTAGGCTTAAGGCATAAATGAATAATGAAAATATGGGTAAAATGATGAAGGAAATAAAAATGGTGATGATTTCCACGGTAGGGGCAAAATGGTCATTTTTCACCTCGGGTCAAAATTTTTAAGTTTTCAAAAACTTGAGCATTTCTAGACCATTATGGACTTTATTTCAGTGTCAAAGGAGTAAAAAGATTGCATAAAGGATTGGAGGAAAACAAGCTTATTTATGGAGAGGCATTTTGGTAATGTAAGTGGAGTGGATACGCATGGGCTATAAATATCTCTTTCTTTTAGCAGCTTCTTCTTCTTCTTCCTTTTTCTCTTTCACTTTACTTCCAACCTCCATGGAAGCTTGAGATGAACCTCCATAACCTCCCTCAAAATAGCTCCACTTTTCATGCTTTTGGTGCACTCTTTCATAAATCCTTGTACACTTCCATACTCTCTCTTTAAAACCCTTAAAAAATCTTATTTCCATACTCTGTCTCACTAGTTAGGTGTTTTAGAGAGAGAAAGAGGAAGTTTTATTACTAGCTTGAAAGTTTTTGGAAAGAATTTCAAGCACAAAGCTACCAAGGTGAGTAGTACACTAGAATTGAGTTTTAATGTTGAAAATGATTAGTGTTTAGACCTGGGGGTGATTTGGTAGTTGGGGTTGTTCATTCACTTTAGAGTGATTAGGATGGTGAACATAGATGGCCACTTAAGTGGCAATTTGAAAGCTAGCTAAGTGAAAGCTTTTACAATTTGTAAGTATGTGGCTTCAATTAATGGTGATGCTAATGTGATAATAGGTTCCAACGAAGCCCCATCGCCCCATTTGAACAATTAGAGAAGTAGAGTCGACTAAAGGTTCAACAAGATACCGGTGAGTGAACTTGCATTTCAAAACTGTTTTGGGAATGTGAATGTATTTGTACAATGCCTTTGAATGAGTTTATTTAACTTTTCTTAAAAATGGGTACCTTAGGAGCAAGCTTTTGATTATTGTCTTTATATATAACATGTGGTTGTTATGGATTTTTGTTCTATGTCATTGTGTTGATATACATGTATATTGTGCATTGATGGCTGACATGGTGTCAAGCCCGACTCTACAATATGTTTATTATGCCATTCTTACATAAGAATGGATGTTTGCTTACTTGGGTACCTCAAAAATCGTTATAGGACGGTATTATACCAAACGGTACAATTAAGTTGAATTAAGCCTCAAACTAGTTCAAATAGAGATTTTAAGATGAAATTGAGAATTTTAAAACCCCAGAACGACTTTAAATGGTGATTTAGAGTTCGAGGACCAATTTGGAGTCAAATTAGAATTTTCATGATCTAGGGGCAAAATGGTCATTTTGCCACCCGAGGTTAAAATTGGAATTTTGGAAGAAGTTTTTGATCAAGATTGACTATTTAGAACATAATTTGAGTTTGAGAAGTGAAAAAATTTAATTTCGGCATATTTTTCGAGCATAGGGGTAAAATAGTCATTTTGTCATCCAAGGGCAAAATTGTAATTTTACAGCACCCAACATTTGTCCAACACATGGATTTTACCCAATATTATCATGGATAATTGAGGAAATTTAAGTGGTGGAGAGAGATTGCTTAATGGCTAAGTATGACACATGGACCAATGGAATGGTGACATGTGTCAAATTCTTATCCATTTATTATTTCCTTATAAATTAGTAGAAAATCAGCCTATTTCTCATTCATGTGGCTGGCCAAAGAAGAACAAAGAAAGAAAAGAAAGAACAAGAACCTTAGGGTGAAAATTCAAGAGAAAAATTGGTGGATTTCAAGTAATCAAGTAATCAAAGGTAAAATTTCTTGATTTTGACTTGTGATCTACCTTTCCCATGCATTATTTTGCATTTTTCATGGTTGAATCACAAGATATCATGAAGGATTCATGGCTGAACGAATTTAGAGAGAGAAGATTTGATGGTTGTTTTGGTTAGATTTTAAGATATTTTAGTGTTTTTAGTTAGTTGGTGATGTGTAGGATGAAAATCAAAAAAGAAAAATTCATTTTCTCCCATAACCCATCATTGGCCAAATTTTCCATGTAGAGTGTGGATGATGATTTTGATTTTATTTCAAGTGAATTGGTTAGGAAATGATGAATTATGGTGAGAAAATCAAGTAGGAAAAATCATAATGTTGATGCACCCACCATGGCTGAATTTTCCAAAAGAAAATGTGAAAATGATTTTGCTAGATTTTATGCTATTTGACTTGTGTTTGATGATTTGGAGTATTGGGAGAAAAATGAAATTATTTAGTGTTAAATTGGACATATTGGCCAATTAATCGAGAGATAGATCGAATTAGGCCAATACTGTATTATTTAGATACACAATTGAATTTCTGTAGAGTACCGTGTTTGGACGATAATCCGAACAATTTGCATCCCATTTCATGCATTAGTAAAGAGCCTGAAATTGATTTATAATGGTATGACACAATATATTGAATTATGTGTCGTTTATTGTGTATAGGTGGTGAGCCCTCTAACAAGGGTAAAGACATTGTGTCAGAGGATTGAGAATAGGAGTAATTCAAACTCTTGATACAGTGAGTGACCTTATCATCATCTTGATTATCTGAAGTGAATTTTAATTCATTTTTGTGAATTTTATGGAAAATGAGTTTAAATGGTAAACTTTTAGGTTTTATAAACAAAATGTGTTTAAATGAAATGATTCATAAAATTGTTTTAAAATTGAATGATGGTTTGAAAATAGAGTAATTGGAGACTGTTTTTATGTGTTGTAAATTAATGATTCCAATTGATTGGCTTATGGCAATATTGTCATGAATGGTTGATTTGATAAATGTGTTGGAAATGTATAAATTGTTGATTTGCCTTGAACGGCTATAAAATAAAATAAAATAATTGCCATGTCATGCTATTGCAAATTTTATTGTATGGTGTGTTTAGCTTGCTGCAGTGACCGGGTTTTCTGTGGACCAACCTGTTAGAGGGGCACGAAATCTCGTTATATTTTACCTCGATTGGAGAGGCGAGTAGGGTAACTCCTGAGGTATAACTTTAGAGTTTCACTTCATGCAAAACCACCACGTGAGGGTGAACTCGGCCAACGCCAAGGAACGGCTATGTTATCAAAATAAAAACATGATTTATGCGTACATAACTTTTAACAACCTTGGCGGACTTGGTTGGGATAGCCCTCGATCAAGGCATCCCTAATAACTGGGTATAAAAATGATTTTGGCACGAGCCAAAGTTTTAAGAAATTCATAAGCCATGTTGATTACTCGATTTATATGAATTGATTTTATTTGGTTGAAACAAGTTGAAAGGTGATGAATTACAGTATGTTAAATTATTTTATCTGTCTCCATTTACTCAGCTTTAGATATTTTAGATGGTATCTGTTTACTCACTAGAATTATATAATCTCACCACTCTCCTTTCCACCCATTTCAACCTCAGGATAGTCAGTTGATAGCTCATTTCGTTAAGGACTACAGTTAGACTTGCATCCTCAAAAACTGTAGGTTTACCTCTTTTGATACTTTTGGTCGTTCGTGGGCTCACGTGTCACTGTAAATTAAATTTTATACTTTGGTTATATGTATTACACTATGTATGAATTTATTTAGCTTTTACGCTATAAAAATTATTTACGTGTAACTCTATAAATATTGTTTTATAAGAAAATAGAATATTTTATTAAATATTTTTATGATATCCAAATAATCATAATGTCATTTTAAATGAAGATTTTAGATGTTTAAACTTATTTTTGATTATGAATTATGAGTTTTGTACTGGCATACAACATTTTTAACAGATTTCGAGATTTTTGAGAAAAATTTGTTTTTCTATTGTTTTGATTTGGAAAATGTTTATAATCTCTCAAAACATAATTTTAGTGACTAATACTCACAGAGGAAGCAAGAAAAAATGATGTTAAGCCTTGCGAGGTTTCGATTGATATTCTGGGCAATGAATGTCTATCGGGACGTTGCGGCGGTTGTCACGGGCTCGATGGGAGTTTTGGGTCGTGACACATGGTGTGATAATGATAACCGTGCATGTGCACGATGTGGGGGCATGCACATGCCGGTGATGACGGTGGTGAGGGTGTTGGATGATGAAAGTGCCCCTATGCACGATGTGTGGGGATGCACACGGTGGCACTAATTATGCACGATGTGGGGGGATGCACACAATGGCACTAATTGTGCATGATGTGGGGGAATACACACGATGACTCCGGCTATGTGCACGATGTGGGGGGATGCACATGAGCTGGATGAGATGATAATGGTATTGGTGTTTATCCATCTATGTATATGTATATATGTTTAGAGAATGAAAACTCATAAATATGGTTTATGGTTGAAATGCATATGAATTTGGCATGTTGAACTTTGGAAATCTTTATGTGTTTTATGTTGATTTTGTCATTTTAGCAGGATGGCCTTTTTCTTGAAATAACGAAAATATTTTTTTGGTGCTCTGTTTCTTGCTGCAGCGAGAATGATTTTCGCTGCAGCGAGAAACTCTCGGGTTTGGAGGGGTAATGCTGGCCAAAATCTCACTGCAGTGAGAAAGTTACTGAAGCTTCTCACTGCAATGAGAAACTTTCTGTTTTATGGCATAAATCTCGCTACAGCGAAAAACTTTCTATTTTGTTCCTTATTTTGTTCGGTTGCTGACTATTTTCCACTTCTTTGGTACCATAGTTGAGTATGGACTTCTAACATTAAGGAATTAATTAGTTAAGTTTGAAATAAGGAGATTTGGTGAGAAACCCTTGGCCAGTTGAGAAACCCTCGTTTGGCTAATAACTTGAATCCTAACTTAGCTGCAGTGGAAATTCATTCTCGGTTATTTAACTTGATTCGCATGAATGCTATTAAAGTTTTCACTCTCTAAATCCTTTGTTGAGCATGGACCTTTTTCATAAAGTTATTTACTCGTGCGGGGTTTACATGAGGGGTTTTAATAAGAACTAAAACAAATTGCATTGTTTTGAAAAAAATGAATGCATCATGATTTCGTTAAACATTCCTTATTGTTTGCTTGTTCCCTTCCTTGTTCACTCACTGAGTTTATACTCACCGTTTTCAACTTCATGATTTTAGATCAAGAGGCAGCCGGTAACTAGGTCGAGGTGTCCTCATAGACTTGTATCCATCTTTTGGTAGGTATCAATGGCATTCAATAACTGCACCTTCACTATAGTTCCTCCGCTAGAAGTCTATAGTCCTTTTTGTTGAACACACGTGCCCTAATATAAATTGTTAAGACGTGTATATGTCTTAAGCAATAGATGTTTATATTGTTTAATGTTGCCACTATGTAATGGCATGGATGACATTATTTTGAATCATATAAATGTGAATATATGGTATCAATAGAAAAGTTTTGACATACTTGTTAATAAGAATTACGAAATACAGTGGCAATAACAAATGATGAAATCGATGAATGGAGTCACATAGATAGGCTTGCTTGGGCTTATTGGGTTATGTCCATTGGGCCCATGCGCCGGTCATGGCCCGAAAATTGGGTCGTGACATATTCACTCCACTTAAATTACCAAAATGCCCTCATAAGTCAACTTGTTCTCCTCCAATCCTTTATGAAATCTTTTTGCTCCTTTGACACTGAGCCAAGGTCCATAATGGTCTAGAAATGCTCGGGTTCATGAAAACTTAAAAATTTTAACCCGAGGTGAAAAATGACCATTTTGCCCCTATAGTGAAAATCATCACCATTTTTATTTCCTTCGTCATTTTACCCATATTTTCATCATTCATTTATGCCTTAGGCCTACTTAGGCCTTAGTATTGTTTAAAATTGACTTTTAGGGGCTTACTAAAGAAATGACGAAATTACCCCTAGCCCGTGTTATTACGTCTATGCCTAGTTACAAGCCTATAGAGGTTGAGGTCTCACAAAACTGAGCCAGGCTTTCTATCTATCTAGGAAATATGATGAAAGGATCGAATTAGACTAAGATAATGTACACTAAAAGGTTAGTCAAATCATATTGACTCTCTTGACATTTGGGTGGTCATGATGTATTGTTAGATGTCGCTCATGATATATAAATATAAATATAAATTCTTCATTGAATTAATTTATATTTATTGCCAACATGTTGGGAACCTAATGGGTCACACACATAAGGTGAATTGTCGAAATTAATTTGAGTTCAATTGGATGTGATCTAATTGATTTTATAGAGGCTTAATCCAATTAAGTATCAGGCTAAATCAAATATGATTTGATGGAGTATTAAATAAAGGCCCAATTAGCCCAAGACATTTTATAATTCTTATTGGTTATAAAGTAGGTCAATTAACTCTATAAAAGAATCCCTTAGCCACCTCTTGTAGATAAGAGAGTTCTATTTTATTTTCTCATGTATTGAGATAGGATCATAGCCAAAAAGAGAGAAACACAAGCGAGCTCAAAGTTGAGAGTTTGCTAGTACAAACTTCAGCTTAGGGATTCAGACACTCTTAGTGAAGAGATTTCGGCAAATCACTATGTGAATCACCATTAGCGGTAGNTAGCCACCTCTTGAATATATAGAAGAGTTTTGTTTTTATTTTCTCTTGTGTTGAGATAGGATCATAGCCAAAAAGAGAGAAACACAAGCGAGCTCAAAGTTGAGAGTTTGCTAGCACAAACTTTGGCTTGGGGATTCACACACTCTTAACGAATAGATTTCGGCAAATCACTATGTGAATCACCATTAGCGGTAGGATAACTATGCTACTACGGTTTGATAAGTCCTAGTTGGTGTAAAAAAGTTAAAATGAAAAGCCAAGGAGAACTCCACCAAAGAAAGTAGACTTTCAAGTATGTCAAAATCTCTCTTGTGGTTTTTCTTTATTAGTTTCAATTAAAGTGATCTATGGCTTGGGGGATTAAAATTTTAGTAATATTCCGCTACGTATGAGTTGTCTTAGCATGATTTAAATCCCCAACAGTGGTATCAGAGCCTCCTTTAATTGATTTTATCTAGTTTTATGTTTAGTTGTTGAAGATTACAAAAACTGTTTTGTTTATATGTCGATTTGATGCAAAGTTTGAAAAAATTATTTAGAATAATTCTGAATTGATTTTTTCAAAACTAATTTATGTTTCAAAAAGGCCTTTAAAGTCTTGATTTATGGATTTACAATCTAGATTTAATAAGTCCTTAAAGATTTTATAGATTTGTTTTAAGAGAATCCAAATCTAAAAAATTTGGCAGCATAATGTGATCTGCTTTGGAAATTCTTTTGAGGGACTTAGAGAAGGAGTCTGTGCTTGATTTTTGGAGGGTAGAAGGTTAATGGGATGATCTCAACCTATGAAAATTTGGTTGGTGATCTGATGATGCTTTTACACAAACAGTTTGCTATAATTATATTATTGTATGACAAGGACATGCAAAATCATGGCAATATGTATTCCGAATTTGCTAAGGTTTTGACAGATTTTTTGCATGATGTTTTGGGCATGGGATGTTTCTGAATTGGTACCAAACTAGCAGCAAACAATGGAGTAAGGAGCTTCAAAGAATTTGGGACAGCGGTAGGATAACTATGCTACTACGGTTTGATAAGTCCTAGTTGGTGTAAAAAAGTTAAAACGAAAAGCCAAGGAGGACTCCACCAAAGAAAGTAGACTTTCAAGTATGTCAAAATTTCTTTTGTGGTTTTTCTAGATTAGTTTCAATTAAAGTGATCTATGGCTTTGGGGATTAAAATTTTAATAATATTTCACTGTGTATGAGTTGTCTTAGCATGATTAAATCCCCAACAATGGTATCAGAGCCTCCTTTAATTGATTTTATCTAGTTTTATGTTTAGTTGTTGAAGATTACAAAAACTGTTTTGTTTATATGTCAATTTTATGCAAAGTTTGAAAAATTATTTAGAATAATTCTGAATTGATTTTTTCAAAACTAATTTATGTTTCAAAAAGGCCTTTAAAGTCTTGATTTATGGATTTAAAACCTAGATATAATAAGTCCTTAAAGATTTTATAGATTTGTTTTAAGAGAATCCAAATCTAAAAAATTTGGCAGCATAATGTGATCTGCTTTGGAAATTTTTTTGAGGGACTTAGAGAAGGAGTTTGTACCTGATTTTTGGAGGGTAGAAGGTTAATGGGATGATCTCAACCTATGAAAATTTGGTTGGTGATCTGATGATGCTTTTACACAAACAGTTTGCTATAATTATATTATTGTATGACAAGGACATGCAAAATCATGGCAATATGTATTCCGAATTTGCTAAGGTTTTGACAGATTTTTTGCATGATGTTTTGGGCATGGGATGTTTCTGAATTGGTACCAAAATAGCAGCAAACAATGGAGTATGGAGCTTCAAAGAATTTGGGACAGCATAGGTGATGCAGACCAAATAAAATTACATTAGCTTGTGCTATTTCTTCTCTATATAATTAAGAGTTGTACTAATTTTGTTGTGACCTGAATTTAGACTCCTAATTGTAATGGAATATATCCTAAAGAGTTTAGGATTGCCCCAAATAAGATTCTAAAAACAAATTGGCAAAGAAATAAGACTCTTGGCGATAAATATTTAATTCTAGTTGGACTAAAATTGTAAAAATTAAGGACAGCAAGGATTAAATTTTCCAATAAGATTAGAAAGCCTAATTAGATTAGGATTCCTTTAAATATTAAATTTGTAATATGATTAGAACTCCTATTAAGAATAAGGGTCAGATTTAAATTCATAGTCCTAAATGGTTTAGGATTACAAAGTCTATGCTTAATTTAATTCCTAGTAAGACTAGGACTTTTAAATTGGCGCACGACATTTAATGGGACTTGGACATCAAATTATTTAGATTAATCTCTTCAAAGGTTGAGTAATATTATTGCCAAATGACATATGAGATCTTCAATTTGAATTAAACATAAGTTTTATATGTTCATTATATGATTATGAATGTATGAGGCTGATTATGGACTTAGACCACTATAATGTGTTATGGATGGTTATGGTTAAATGTATTTGGTATTTATTTTATAAATAGGGAGTGTGTGCCCCGCCTTTCCTTTATTTTATTTAGGAGTTGTAAAATTCTCTTCTCATCTTACTCCCCTCAAATGTAACTTAAGGTTTCTTTACATATATGTAATAAGAATTTATAGGATTAGATTAGGAAAAAAATTTTGTAATTCCAAGAATGAAGGACAAAGGCTCCAAAGAGACAAGATATGGTGATATTTGTATGTAATCCCTTAGGATTTGACCAACTAATTTCCTTCGATGGCTCAAGGAAATTAGATTAGATAAAAGTCCATAATCATCCTAGTAGTATGCATGTGATAGATTTATTTTATGCAATATTATAAATGCTATGCATGCCAAATTTGATGAGACCTAAATAACAAGATAAAAGCAACAACAAAAATCCCTCATTAAAATATTGAGTCACATGCTTCACATGATTAAGTTGCCTTCCACCATATAACAAGATAACTAGGCTACCCTTTTAATTAGAGACTTATTGAGTCACTTATGGTCAAACTTTTACACGGGCACGTTTGAGTTATTAGTGGGTTTTACTCAACTAAAACTCTGAGGTTCGGATGTGTCACACTTGACCAGATGGTCTAAGAGGTAGGGTTAGGTGAAATGCATATGATGCATTTAGACAATGAGTTGTCACCTAACTGATCTGGGAGTTGCATGTGGATGTAATTGATAAGCTACGTTATCTACCCAATTAGGCTTATTGTGATTTGTTGAGTCACTCAAGGTTGCAATAATTCGAAAGGGGTTCCAGCCCACTAGAAATACCTAGTAGAGATTTTCGTATAATAATGAGGGCTATTATTACGAAAAATTAGTGGGAGAATCAATGTAAGATTTAATACCTCGTCTTAAATTGATTTATAACATGAAAGACTAATACAAATACTTTTGCTATATTTATAGGTTTTTAGAATGTGTATAATAATAATTGCTACTTTGCTTGGCAGACTTGATGCCATCAGCCTAAAATGTTCAGACTGGTATATCACTTTGAGAAAAGTTCTCAATAAATGGAAGGGTGCAATCTTGACAAGTAAAGAGATAACTTTAAATATGATTGAGCTTAATCTTTCTACTACTAATCCTAAATCTTGGATAATAGATTCAGGATGTGGATCACATTTATGTACTGGCATAAAGGCTTTAAAGAATAGTAGAAGGCTTGGTAAACATGAGGTAGTCCTAAGAGTGGGTAATGGTGCAAAAATTGCAGCAGTTGCCGTTGGGACTTGTGATCTTATTTTACCATCGGGCTTAGTGTTGGAGCTAAAAGAGTGCTATTGTGTACCAGCATTAACTAGAAACATCATTTCGGTTTCATACCTAGCTAAGAATGATGATTTCGAATTTCGTATGAAGGGCAATTGTTGCACCGTCATTCTAAATGATATATTTTATGGATCTGCAACATGTCATTGAGGACTTTATGTTATGGATCTTGATAGCCCAATGCTTAATATAGATGTCAAGAAAGCTAGAAAAGATAATCTAAATCAAACCCACATCTGGCATTGTGGACTTGGTCATATCAATGAGACAAGGATAACAAAGTTACATAAACGAGGTTCTTTAGATCCATTTGATTATGAATCATATGGAGCTTGTGAATGTTGTCTCCTTGGTAAGATGACTAAGACTTTTTTTATTGGAAAGGCTGAAAGAGTAAGTGTGCTCTTAGGGCTAATACATTCGAATGTATGTGGACCCTTAAACACACTAGCTAGAGGAGGTTATTCGTATTTCATTACGTTTACAGATGACCATTCTAGATTTGGTTATGTATACCTAATGAAGTACAAATCTGAAGCTTTTGAAAAGTTCAAAGAGTTTAAGGCTAAAGTTGAGAAACAAATTGGGAAGAGTATTCTCACTCTTAGATTGGATCGAGGAGGAGAATATCTTAGTCAGGAGTTTTTGGATTATCTAACGAAACATAGGATTCTATCACAATGGACTCCACATAGAACTCCACAACACAATGGAGTGTCTGAGAGGAGAAATCGAACCTTGTTGGACGTGGTTCGTTCCATGATGAGTAGGGTAGACCTTTCGATATCCTTTTGGGGATATGCCCTAAAAACTGCATACTACCTTCTTAACAAGGTTCCAACCAAATCGGTTGATAAGACACCATATGAGATGTGGTATGGCAAAAGGCCAAACTTGTCTTATACAAGGATTTGAGGATGTACGGCTTATGTGAAGCATGCATCATCTGATAAGCTTGGAGCTAGATCAGACAATTGCAAGTTTGTAGGGTATCCTAAACAAACTATTGGATACTATTTTTACAATCCCACTGAGCAAAAAGTGTTTGTCTCGAAACATGCCACTTTCTTGGAAAAAGAATTTTTACTTGAAGGGATTAGTGGGAGTAAAATAATTCTTGAAGAGGTTCAAGAACCACAAACTGACATCCTTTTGGGACCTGAGTCGACGGTTGAAGCATTGGATGCTTAAACCAATACTCAAGAAACACAAGTACTCTGTAGATCTACGAGATAGAGACAACTTCCAAAGAGATATAGATTTATGATGGAAAGAGATGCTATGCCAATTGACAAAAAGCGTACTAATTATGAGGAAGCAATATCTGATATTGATTCTGATAAGTGGCTGGAGGCCATGAAATCCAAGATGGATGCCATGCATGTCAACCAAGTATGGACTTTGGTTGATGCACCTAAAGGGTAAAACCTATAGGATGCATATGGGTACTTAAGAGAAAAACTAACATGGATGGTAATGTACAAACAAACAAGGCTAAGTTGGTTGCTAAAGGTTACATCGAAGTTAAAGGAATCGATTATGAGGAAACCTTCTCACCTGTGGCCATGATTAAATCCATTAGGGTTTTGCTTGCTATTGCTGCATATTATGATTATGAGATATGGCAGACAGATGTAAAAACAACATTCCTTAATGAGAATTTGCAAGAGGAAGTGTATATGACACAACCTAAAGGTTTTACATCCAAGGAGAATCAGCATAAAGTATGCAAACTCCAAAAGTCCATTTACGGGCTAAAGCAAGCATCTAGGAGTTGGAACATCAAATTTGATGAAACTATTAAAGAATATGATTTCGTCAAGAATCTTGATGATCCATGTGTTTACAAAAAGGTAAATGGACAAAAAGTTGTACTTTTAGTACTTTATGTTGATGATATGCAATTAATAGGAAATGATATACCGATGCTACAGACTGTCAAAATCTGGCTATCCAAACAATTCTCCATGAAGGATTTAGGAGAAGCAGCCTATATTCTGGGAATAAGGATCTATAAAGATAGATCAAAGAGGCTGTTAGGATTGTCTCAATCCACTTATATAGACAAGGTGCTAAAGAGGTTTAGCATGATCGAGTCCAAAAAGAGACACTTGCCTATGTCACATGGCATTCATCTCTTAAAAGATATGTGTCCAAAGACACAAGATGAGAGGATAAGGATGGATAGGATACCGTATGCATCAGTTATAGGATCCATCATGTATATCATGTTATGTACTAGACCAGATGTGGTGCATGCTCTAAGTGTAATGAGCAAATACTAATAAAATCTAGGTGAAAATCACTAGATTGCTATGAAAAATATCCTTAAGTACTTACAAAGAACTAAGGATGTCTTCTTGGTCTATGGAGGGGCTGAACTCCAAGTTAAAGGATATGGAGATGCTGCACTCCAATCTGATAAGGATGACAACAAATTGCAAAGTGGATTTATATTTACCTTAAATGGTAGTGCTATTAGCTAAAAAAGTTCCAAGCAAGCAACAATTGCAGATTTTACAACCGAGGCTGAATACATCTCCGCGTTTGATGAAGCGAAAGAGGGAGTTTGGATCAAGAAGTTCGTAACTGAACTTGGTGTGGTTCCTATCATTGTTGATATTGTAACTATATACTGTGACAACAATGGAGCCATTATGCAAGCAAAAGAACCGAGGCCTCATCAACGATCCAAACATGTATTGCAACATTATCACTTGATCAGAGATATCATTGGAATAGGTGATATTAATATAAAGAGAGTGCTCACAGAGGACAACTTAGCTGACCTTCTCACTAAAAATCTATCCCAGCAGAAACATGATCGCCACTTGGAGATTTTTGGTATTAGATACATGGGCGATTGGCTTTAGTGCTAGTGGGAGATTGTTAGTTTAAACCCTACAAGCCAATCAATTTTATGCTTGTTAAACACTATATTAATTAGACATATTTCATGTTGAATACATTGTGGACATTTTATATAATGTATGAGGTATTTATAAAAAGTTATGAGAGATTTATGTAGCTAAAGCCTTTGGAACATAATGGCCTTGCAAAGAAATTATAAAGGTTATAATTATGAGATTCTTCTGCATCAAAGCCTTGTTCCTAAATATGTTCCTGGTCATTATATTGTCATGAATAAGGGCATTGACAATGCTTAAAGGCTAATACATGCTAAGCCTCCTTACTTTAGAAGTAAGCGATTGATCTCATAAGTTGAAGTATGTGAGATACTTGAAAATAGTATGTGGGTGCTTGTTAAGGAACAAGTTCACTGAACATGACCCGCTATGAGAGTTTCATTTGGTATTTCACTCAAGTGTCTATGGAAATACTCTCATGTGTCAGTAGTGTAAGTAATCCTTAGACTTGTGATACCAGGTCATCTTATATGTGAATTGTCATGCTTTGATTTTGCCTCTACGGGTTTGAAGATGACCGGATGCTTAAGTAGGGTGTTTTTGGGTATGGCATGAAGCATGTGGAGATGAATGAGTAGTCCAGAAAGGATTCATCATCCCAAGTGATTTGAAGGGGACATATCTCATTTGCTTCTGCCTTATATTGATTAAAAGTCCTTGGGCAAAGCAATCTTGATAGGTCAATATAGAAGTTGCAAGACTAATATGGATATGTTAAAAAGTAGACACCGAGCCAGGCTTTCTATCTATCCAGGATGTATGATGAAAGAATCGAATTACACTATGATACTGTACACTGAAAGGTTAGTCAAATCATATTGACTCTCCTGACATTTGAGTGGTCATGATGTATTGCTAGATGCCGCTCATGATCTATAAATATAAATATAAATTCTTAATTGAATTAATTTATATTTATTGCCAACATGTTGAGAACCTAATAGGTCACACACAAAAGGTGAATTGTCAAAATTAATTTGAGTTCAATTGGATGTGATCTAATTGATTTTATAGAGGCTTAATCCAATTAGCATTGGGCTAAATCAAATATGATTTGATGGAGTATTAAATAAAGGCACAATTAGCCCAAGACATGTTATAATTCTTATTGGTTATAATGTAGGTCAATTAACTCTATAAAAGAATCCCTTAGCTGCCTTTTGTAGATAGAAGAGTTCTATTTTATTTTCTCATGTGTTGAGATAGGATCATAGCCAAAAAGAAAGAAACACAAGGGAGCTCAAAGTTGAAAGTTTGCTAGCACAAACTTCGGCTTAGGGATTCACACATTCTTAGTGAAGAGATTTCGGCAAATCACTGTGTGGAACACCATTAAAGGAAGGACAACTGTGCTGCTGTGGTTTGATAAGTCCTAGTTGGTGTACAAAAGTTAAAACGAAAAGCCAAGGAGGACTCCACCAAAGAAAGGAGACTTTCAGGTATGCCAAAATTTCTTTTATGGTTTTTCTAGATTAGTTTCAATTAAAGTGATCCATGGCTTGAGGATTAAAATTTTAATAATATTTTGCTGCGTATAAGTTGTCTTAGCATGATTTAAATCCCCAAGATAAACAAATGAAGCCTTTTAAAGGATCAAACAAAACCCCTTTAACTTTTACTTGGAGGTATAACCAACACAATAGTTGATTCTAAAGAACCACAAACTAAAAACCTTTAGAAAGTTGATAAAGAAACTTAGGTTTAAAAAGGTGAGAGCTTTCACAAAAATATGAATGATCAAGGAAGGTCTAAGTTCAAAAAAGATCAACTAAAGGATAAAAATATGAACTTTAAGCTCTTTGTTTGCTTAAAGGTGGGAGCTTTCTACTCACAACTATTTCTTTTGTTTTTGTTGCTATTTTCATCTTCAAGGATGATTCAAAATCCTTTTCTCTTTTTACTTCAACATCCTCAAGATGGATATTTATAGGCTTTGAGATTTTCTGCCCGTTGGAGTGAGTTTTGAGTCATTTCTTGTACATTCTAACCAACTTGCAAAAATCTGTTGTATCTGTACAATTGAGTCTTTGTTGTTGAGTTGTCGGTTCTTCGCAAAGTCTGTAGCTTTCTGTCTATGAAGAATCGATTCTTCTATTCTAAGGTGTCAGTTCTTCTACAATTGTGCTTAAATACGACACCTTTATAATCTTGGAGAATCATATCTTTTGCCTTAAGGTGTCAGTTTTTCACTGTGGTTTGGGAGCAAAAATTTAAATTCAAGCTTGATTTTTTGCCACACCACTTTTGTCTAGTTGTGCCATGCCTTTCTTGGTCACCAACTTTCTGATTTGAACTTTTGGTGCTTCAAAATTTGACTTTTTCTTTGTGTAGAATCAATTCATTCTTCCTTACTTTTCTTTTTCTACATTATGTCTCTCTAAAATCGATTCTTTGTCTTTGAGGTGTTAGTTTTTCGCAAGGTTTATGGTTTCTGCCTTCCAAGAATCGACTTCTTCTTTTCTCATAGTCGATTCTTCACTATTTATATTTACTTGAGGACTGACTTCTTCTTTTCCAAAATCGATTCTTCTTGTAATGAAAGAAATAGATTTTGCTTGTTTTTCATTTAAGAATCAAGTCATTCTTTTTGAAACCATGATTCTTAGATTGGCACATTTAATTTTGAAAAATAAGAGACCTTTGAGAAAATTAAGAAATATTTCTTTAAGTTCAAGAGCATGATCATCCATATTAAAAATATATTCAAACAATCAAAGTATTTCAATCTAATTTTTCTTTAGGTTTAGCTTTAACAATCCTTTGAGGATTTTCTTTATACTCAAAAATATCTTTTCACTTTCAAAGCTCTTTAAGCTCAATTAATTTTTTTCATGTTAAAATAAGAATAAAGCTAACAATCTCTCCCTTTTCAATATGGCAAAATTAAGAATTAAATTTGCTCATTGAATAAAACTCCCCTTGAAAATATGCTCACTTTTTCAAAATATTTTTCTCAAGTAATGCTCCCCCTCAATTTGTGCTTTTTCAAAGTGATTTACATTTAAGTTTGAAAGCATTTTTGAAAAATCTAGCTATTATGAATGAAAAGTTAAGTGCAAATTTAATCATTATATTTCACCCCCTTTTTGTTATTTCAAAAAGGTTTACAAAATATAGTATAAGAATAAAGGAAGAAAAACTCATAGAAAGATAGAGCATTAGTAGCACAAGTTAAGTATAATTATCAATCAATATAGAAAAGTTGCACCCGAGCATTTGGCTCATTGGTTGGTGTATAATCCCCCTACCTAAAGAGCAAGGTTCAAATCCTCCCTCCCCTAATTATAAAAAAAAAATCAACATAGAGAAGTTTATAATAAGTAAGTTCAATCAATCATAAATCAACACAAAGGACCACAAAGAAGGAGATGTTTCATTAAACAAGAAGTATGCAAAAGATCATTTCAAAACAAATTGTATGCAAATGTTATGTAATGCAACTTTCTAGGAGTTTTTGAATATGAATTTGAGTCAAAGTTTAGGATAAATTATGACTTTTCAAGATAGTCGTATAGAATTTTATGATTTTGGGACAATTGCTTTTGATTTCTACAGATTGGAACCATTGTGATTCAAAGTTTAGTTAAATGTTTGTCAAGTTGGATGAAGGAAGCAGTACAATGATCAACCATCTATTTGAATCTTTGAATTAGTTCTCCATTATTGCATCAGTCTTTTTGTTGATTTTATCAAACTGATCTAGCTAGCTTATTTCTTGATTATCCATTTCAACACAAAAGAAGTGATGTGCATATTCAAGCATGTATTCCATACTAGGTAGTCCACATAGGCCTTCATCTACCCTTAGAGGAGGCTCATAAGGAAATGATGGATCCATTGGTAGCTCAAATATCTTGAATTTTGATTTAGAGTGGACTTCGATAAACTTTTCTTTTAGACATTCTACTTTAATAGATTATTTTTTTTAACCTCTTGCTTGTGTTTCTTTCCCTTTAACTTTATCTTTTAGTTGAATATTCTTCGTTATCCATTCATTCCTAACAACATCATATTTAAAGCCAAGTTTTCTAGTTGCTCCTTGATCAAGATTGTTGACTTTCTTAGCCATTATTAGCTTGTCCAATGAAGTATTAACCTTCATATTGTCTACAATCTTTGAGATGGCCATTCCATAAGGCAAATTGTTTCTTCCATTCATAGCTATTGACTCCATATCTTTGCAAATGAACTATGATAGATCGATTAGAGTACACTTCTTGATATGATGCATGAATTACATGTCTTCAGTTGTCACTGTATTGCTTTTGTGGTTGAATGGTCTAATGTTTATCTGACTATTAAGTGCAAAATTTTGTCATTTACACTAAGTCTTGTTGTGCTTCTTGGATTCTTCACTGATGTGACTGGACCAATTAAGAATTCAACTTTTAGCTTATCTTCGAGGATTTTGTTTTCTTCATTTATCTCATCTATAGAATCACTTTTGATGGTTTTCAACTTTAACATTTTTTGTAGTAGTGTTGGTGCGATGATGATCACCTTTCCATTAACCAATGTAACAAATAAATCATTGTGGTCCTTCATGTTTTCATCATTATCTCCTTGATACATAGTGGTTGCATTTGTATAAAAGACTTGAACTAATTTCTGATAGATTAGTCTTTTTAGACATAAATATTCACACCACCCCATTTTCCTCAAATTTTCAATATACAATAGTTTAAATTCTTTCTCAAATCATTTCAAGTCTATGGTTTTTCCATGAATTACCTTTGTTTTGGAGTAGTCCTCATCAAATATCTTCCTTTCTCTTTTGTTTGTAAAGTTGATATTGAACAGAATAGTTTCTCAAATCTCATTGTTTTCGAAAGTGTTGCTGAAGCTTTTCCTTTTCTTTCTCTTGACCTTTTTGAAGCCATTTCCTCTAAAGGTTTAAAGGTTTTGAGAAAGGGGGTGTTGATTCTTTCATATAGATAACAAATTCTACTATTGATAACTTGTATTTGCAAATGGGTCAATTAGAGTTCAAACAGATTTAAAATGGAAAAGCTTTAGGGAAAAGTTTTAGTCTTTTGATTCTTAAAGAAAAGGCTTTTGGTAGAAAGAAAATTTCTTGAGAGAAATAAGATTGGGAGATTTTTGCTTTTGAAGAGTTTATTAAAATTGAAATATCTAATTTTTTAGATTTAAGTAGTTTCCCAACTTAACGCGCCAAAGTCGATTCTTAAATGATAAGAATCGATTCTTTGTGCTCTAGTTTTTCAAGACTTTTTGAGGTTCTTCTTGAGAATTGATTCGTAGAATTTAAGAAGTTGATTTTTTGAATTCCTGAAGTATTCTGGAAAACATGTTGTGTTTGCATAATCGATTCTATTAAAATCAAAAGTCGATTCTTAACCTTCGTAAACTTTAAAAATAAAGGATTTTTTATCCGAATCAAATGCAAGAAATCTTCCATGTAGAATCAAGTTTGGTGCCAACACCTTTGGGTTTTGAATTTGAAGGAGCAAATTGTAAAGGATGAAAAGTTGAAAGGTCAAATGGTAAATAAAGAAAAATTTTAGGACTTATGTGCAATTTTACTATTTTAAGTTGAGTGGAAATTAAGTAACCAAGGAGAAATTAGATTATGTGGGAGGATGGAATATGCATGTAACAAATACTATTACATGCAAAGATATGCATGGAAGGATACCCTTGTAGTGGGGAACATGTGGGACCCCCACCATGTGACAAATAAAATGGTATAAGACAAAATAAATAGGATAATACATGTATGTGGATTTTTAAGTTAAAGAATGCATGGAAGATTTATGCATGGTGGACACTTGGTGGCAATATTAAACTAAATGAAAGAACATTTCATAAATTGAAATTTGATCCTTCAACTTGTTCATAATTATAGCTTTACCTCTTTACTTTTCATTATTTGCAATTCCACCCCTCAACTTCTAATTCTTTTTAATTAGGTACTCCCATCATTCCTTTAATTCTAATTTCCTTCTATTTTCCTGTCACAGCCCAAATACCGAGCCATGATCGACACATGGGCCCAATGGGCATAGCCCACTAAGCCCAATCAAACCTTTTTATGCAAACCCGATCATCATTCCCAAACATCATTTCTAAACCACATATTGAAATTCTGAACTAAAAATATTTCAGTAATATTCTATAGTGACATAAAACTCACAATTTTACTATGTCCAAATAATGTCACCCGTTTGCCAACTCATAGTGGCATCAGTAATCAAATATACATAATTGACTTATAATATGGATCCTAGCGGATTACATTACATATACGTATTCACAGGTAACAGACCCTTGACCGTCAGCGGAGTGACCGTGGGTGAAGGTACAACTACTGAGATGCCGTAGTACCTACCAAGAAGGTGAGCATACGTGGACAACTCAATCTAGGTCCCAACTGCCTCCAATTCTAAAAACATGAAGTTTAAAAACGTGAGTATAAAGCTTAGTGAGTGAACATAAGAAGGGAACAAGCAATCGATACAAGGAATTTGGAAATCATGATGCACTTGTTTCAAAAACAATGCAATTGATTTAATTTCTTACTAAAAACCCCTCATTTCAAACTTTGATCAATAACCTCATAGTGTTGCAAAAACCCATGATCAATCCATGAAGTTAAATGGGTGAAAAATATGTCAAAATCAAGCAAGGTAGAAAGCATGGCAGCAAGTTTCTCGCTGCAGCGAGAAACAGTCTTAGTTTGCATATGTTTCAGTTTTTCTATTATATCTCCCACTAAAGAAGTCAAATTGACCTGATTTTTTGACCATTAGAAAGATGAGAGGTAGGGATACAACTTTTATGTTTACCACTTTTCCCAGTTCTGACGGGAAGGTGGTCAAAATATTTATTGAAGTGAAAGTACTGCACCAAAACTTGAGAGTTTCTCGCTGCAACGATATTTATTCTCGCTACAGCGAGAATCAGGCCAGTGTGACCCCCAAAACCCGAGAGTTTCTCGCTGCAGCGAAAATGAATCTCACTGCAGTGAGAAACAGAGCATTTTAATTGAAATGGGTCTTGTTACATTAAAAGCCATTTTCTTGTTGAAATGAAAAGCAGTTTGAGAGCAATTAACAATGCCAACTTGCAACACAATCACAAATATTTTCATAACTTTCTATAAATCACACATATATATATACATATGCATTCATCATCATGTGTGCACTCCCTACTCGCACAGTTCAACATCATCATGTGTGCACTCCCTACTTGCACACTTCAACATCCTCACACATCATTATTCATCAATGCACAATGTATATTCATATACATACATACCAACATAATATAGGAGCACATGGATTCATCCTTTTACACATTTCACATTTTCACAAGATCAAAGCATTTTATCAAGGGCTTGTTCCCTGGCACACATTTTTAAACAAAGGTTGGATAAAATCATTCAAATGTTTCATTCAAATACATTTACATCTCCCAAAGCAAATTTTGAAATGCAAGTTCACTCACCGGTCTTGTTGATTCTTTTGCTTGACTCTAACCTCAACTAATACTCCAAATGGACATGTGAGGCCTTGTTGGAACCTATACACACACAACATCACAACCAACCCAAAATGGCATTAATATAATCCAAAAGCTCTTTTCTAATCAAGTTCCACTAATTATTCTTAACTAGCTTCCAATTGCCATTAAATGGCTAGTTATTCACACTACTCTAGTCATCTTAAGAGTGAATAAACAACCTCAATGCTAAAACACTCATAAACCTCATTGTTACCCATTATCAACAACTAAAGAAATTTAACCCTAACTTATACTCACCTTGATGGTCTTTGTAGTTGAATTATTTTTCAAAATTCTTCAAGCTAACAAGGGAAATCACTCTCCTCTCTGCATATCCAGCTAGTGAGAGGAAGATGAAAGTAAGACTTTTTAAGGGTTTTAAGGTGAGAGAGTGAAAGAGCACAAAAGGTTTCATGAAAAAGTGCTCAAAAGCATGAAATTGAAGCTAGAGAGAGAAAGTTATGGAAGCTTTAAGGGAGGCTCCCATGGAGATGAAGAAACGTGAGAGGGGGAAGGAAGAAGAAATGGTTGGAAGCTACTGGAAATTGCTAGAGCTTTAGATATTTATATCTAAAGTTTATCCATTTCTCACATAAATTACCAAAATGCCCTTAACATGGTGACTTTGTCTTCCTCTCATCCTTTGTGCAACCTTTTACTCTTTTGACACAAGGGCAAGGTCTGTAAAAGTCTAGAAATACTTGGATTCACGAAAACATAAAAATTTAGACTCGAGATGAAAAATGACCATTTTGCCCTTATCGTGGAAATTATCATTATTTTTATCTTCTTCATTTATTTACCATCATAAACATCATTTATTCATTCCTTAGGCCTATGTAGACCTTAATAGCATAAAAAAAACCCACTCATAAGAGCTCACCAAGAGAAATTACGAAATTACCCTTGGTCCGCATTATTGTGTCTACTTCTAGTTATGTGTCTATGGAGATCGAGATTTCACAAGTTCACTTCTGAATTACCCCTTTTAACTCGGTAATTAACCTCAATTGGCATTCGTAAACTTTATTAGCCACCGTATCGTAATACGGGGTACTACATTTCCTTTCTTTACACTTGTACAAATAAAATATCAAATTCATACTTCACGAAGGTGTCACCATAATATTTAAATATACACTTACCCTCTCTTACTTATTTAATAAAGGCACGTGAGCCCCACTAACATCATTTTTCTTCGAAATTGTTTCTTACTTATTCTCCCTCACTTAGATTAGTCATATAGTCCTCTTTCATGACTAATTTCAACAATAGATAAAATATTAATATTTTATTAATAAACTATTATTTCATTCTAAAATTCTCCACTTATCTCCTTGGGTCCCAAAGTGTCTCACTTTGTCCTGGTTCACTTCCAAATTGCCTTTTAACTCGCTAATTCATTCTCAATAAAATATTATTATTTTATTATTTTAATATTATTTTCTTGTTCATGAAATTTTATTTCAAAATATTCCTTCCACCCATCACCATTCTTTGGCA
The DNA here is from genome assembly GCF_000208745.1 of Theobroma cacao. Classification (NCBI taxonomy): domain Eukaryota; kingdom Viridiplantae; phylum Streptophyta; class Magnoliopsida; order Malvales; family Malvaceae; genus Theobroma; species Theobroma cacao. The sequence continues at coordinate 18,762,668 of NC_030851.1, read as the reverse complement.
CTTAAATTAACGTCAATTGACCCTTCGTCTTGTCGATAGGGTTTTATTGACTTCTATACGAGGGTATGGGCTGTTGCAATTTACTTATTCAGTTATGTTTTTAATGCTTTCAATTGCCTGATCAACAATTAACTAATTTGTGAATCTAATCGAGACTTGGTAGAGAGATTTTAGGTTGGACTAAGTTTTAAATAGTGTACATTCACATCACCTAGGTGATCTGATCCACGGTTTGGGTAGACATACGTCAATTTCCATACATATCCAAATTAGGACACTAGCTTAATGAATCTTATTTAATTGATTCTTATAGAAATGTAATGACCCAACTAAGCTAGGTATTTGTGTAAGCATCTCGATGGAGACTTGGACATAACTTTGGACTCTAGGTTTGTAAAACCACCCATGAATGTAAATAATAAGAGAAGCTGGTATCAGATGAAGTGTTGAATGATCCCATCATCCTAGGTTTTAGTCTATTGCCTTTCTCAAATAATTTTAATTTCTGTTAGTTAATTTAGTGTTTGCTTTAATTTAGTTTTAATTAATTTTTAAAAAATTTTAATTACTTGAATAAGATTAATTTTTCATAATTTTAGTACTTACTGAAGATTTAGGAACAAATCTATATGGGAACAAAGCTATATTTCATCACTATATTACTTGTTTGTAATAACATTCACTTATGTGAGAAATCGACAACAAGTTTTTTGTGTCGTTGCTAGGGATTTGTTTTCCTATTTATTTGCTATTATTAAAATTCAACAGATTAGTCTTAATTGAAATTTTTCTTCTTTGTTTTCAAGTTTGTTTCGTTGTTGTATGAAAAGAGAAAAAAGCTTGAAAATTATACCGTTTGATCTAGAGATTAAGAGAACGTTCTGAAGACTTTAACATGAAAATCAACAAGGTTTTGCTCAAAAAAATGCAATGGCTGATCTGCAGGATGTGTGGCAAATTGAAGAGCGAGTAGCAGCTAAAATCGTTGCTTAAGGGATTATGTTGTTCCATTAGTGCAAGGAATTCCATCGAGCATTTGAAGGGTGACTATTCAAGCCAACAATTTCGAGATCAAGTCGACGATCATCACCATGATTCAAACCTTAGTCCAATTTGAGGTCTTGCAAATGACGATCCAAATTACCATATTTCAAACTTCTTGGAGATATGTGATACTTTTAAACGCAATGTTGTCATAGATGATGTAATTCATTTGAGGCTCTTCCCTTTTTCATTGAGGGATAAAGCTAAAGCATAGTCGAATGCACTCCTTATTGGATCAATAACAATATGGGATGATTTTGCTCATAAGTTTCTTGCTAAGTTCTTTCCTCCAACCAAGACAGCAAAAATGAGGAATGATATCACATCATTAATGCAGCAAGATTTTGAATCGTTGTACAAGGCTTCAGAAAGATACAAAGAATTACTTTAGCATTGTCCTCATCATGGTCTTCCAAAGTAGCTTCAAGTGCAGACATTCTACAATGGCTGACTAGTCATGTTCGAACCACCATAGATGCTACTACGGAAGGAGCTTTAATGGCTAAATATATTGACGAGGCATACGATTTGTTGAAGGAGATGGCTGCAAAAAACTACTAATGGCCAATAGAGCGATCAATGCATAAGAGAGTAGTTAGACTGCATGATGTAGATGCCATTTCGGTAGTATTCACACAAGTAGTAGTTTCAACTAAAACACTCGAATTTTTTGCTACTAACTCCATTCAAATGCTGGGATTCGACCTCATACTCAAATATAAAAAATAATCAATAAATTAAAATTATAACGTAGGGAAAAAATAAACTAGTATTTAATCAGAGAAACAACCGAATCTTATAGGATCAATGTTTGTGTTTTTCATGTAACTTTCAAATTAATTATGAACACTCATTAGTTTAAGAGTTACATACCTTACTCTAGATATCGTAAGAAGAGTCAATTAAATCCAAAGTCTTTGCTTCTTCACATTTAGGATTTCTTAAATCTTCAGCCACCCAAGTGTTTGGCCTCTAACAGTAATCCACACAATGACCGAATAAGACATTCTCAAAGGTAGGAGTTTTACTTGTGCTAGCAAGTTTTGTTTCTAAAACAAAAAAATAAAAAATTCTTATCGAATCTTATTTTTGTCAAACAAAGAAAATTATTTTTCTTTTCTTATTTTATGAAACAACTGAGAAGTGGTTGAAGGCTTCGAGTTTTAGTTTGCTAACATAACATATTTATATAGCCAAACTAATTTGTAACCCTAAATATAACAATTGCATTTTAATTTAATTAAGTCTTTATGAACTTAATTAATTTCTCACTTTATTTTGATCTTTTTCAATTAAGTCCAACTTAATTAATTATCCTTATTTAATCCTAAACATGTCACTTAATGCGTGAAATACCCCATACTTTGATATGGTGATAAATAAAGTTGATCGAATGCAAATTGAGGTCAATTAAAATGTTTAAAAGTGATAAAAGACGAAAGGAGTAGTTTAGGATAAAATATTCCAAAAGTGAAAAAATAACAATAAAATAATAATAATTTTATCAGAGGAGAATTTGTGAGATAAAAGGCGATTCAGAAGTCAAGTGAGGCATAATAAGGTATTTTGGATACGAAGGAGACAAGATCAAATTTTTAGAATAAAATAATATTTTATTAATGAAATAATATTAAAATATTAATATTTAGCCGGATATCGAAATCAGTCATGAGGAAGGATCATATGGTTGATCCAAGTGGGGGAGAAGATGACAAGCCCGACTCTATAAAAATATTTGTCATGACATACATGTGATGGATAGCATGTTTGCATGCTAAGAGAGTCTCGAAAAACTTACAAAAGTCGGTATTATACCTAGACGTACAACAAAGTTAATTTAAGCCTCGAACTAGATCAAATAGAGAATTCACAGTGAAATTAAGAATTTTAAAGTCCCAGAATGGTTTAATATGGTGATTCGGAGTTTAAGGATCAATTTGGAGTCAAACCGAAATTTTCGCTATCTAGGGGCAAAATAGTCATTTGCCACCTGGGGACAAAATGAGAATTTTAGAAAAGATTTTTTTGGCCCCATTTGACTTATTGGAGTATAATTTGACTTATTGGAGTAAGATTTGAGGTTTAGAAGTGAAAAATTTTAATTTTGGTATAATTTGGAGTAAAAAGGTAAAATGGTAATTTTGCCACCCTAGGGGCAAAATTGTAATTTTCCACCATCAGGACATTTTTCCAGCACATGGTCTTCCTTTATCCTCATTTTGACCATTGACTAATTGTGTGGTGGAGATAAAAAGGATTAAAATTTTAAAATTTTAAAAATGGACCAATAAGAAAATGTCATGTGTCATACCTTTATTATTTTATTGTTTCTTTATAAAAGGCATAAAATCAGCCCATTTTCTTCATATGGCCGGCCAATCAAGGAAGAGAGAGAAAGAGAGGAAGAACAAAGAGAAAAACAAGAAAACCTAGGTGAAAATTCAAAGAAAAAGTGAAGAAATCAAGGAAACAAGTTAGGTAAGTTAGAATTTCTTTAGTTCTCCTTGATACATAGCTTACCCATGCTTTTGTTCTTGATTTTCGTGGTTGAATATTGAGTTATTATGATGAATTCAATTCTGAAAAATGGGTTAGGAGAGAGAAAATTGTTAGATTAATTTGATTTTAAGTTATGTTAGTGTTTTAAGTTAGTTTAGCATATTTAGAAACAAAACAACAAGAAAAGAATTTATTTTCTCCCACAACCATTAATGGCCGAATTTATCATGTGTTGAGTGACGATGAATTTGATTTTCATTCTAGGAGAATTAGTTAAGAAATGATGAATTATGAGCCTAGAAAAATAATGAGAATTTTCGGAGCAAAAATATGAAGTTTTACCCACTAGGGGTATTTTCGTAATTTGCTACCGAGACTGATAAATTGAATCTCATTCACAGTCACTAAGGTAATTTAACTATAATTGGAGTGTAAAAAGTGAAAAGAATTGATTTGGAGTTAAATTGGAGATAATAGGTCGAATTAGGTCAACACCGCATTTAAGCGGTTGTCGGATAAGTTGTATATCATATCATGCATATATACCGAGCCTAAATTGATTTTATAATGGTCAAGCATTGATGTGATGAATTATGTATTGTACATTGTGGATAGGTGGTGAGCAAAGTACACTGGTAAAAGTACAAAAATTGTGCTTGAAGATTGGGATTAGGAGTACATCGACTCCTAAAACAGTGAGTGAACTTATTATCGTCTTAATTATCTAGAGTAGTTTTATACAATTGTGTGATTTTATGGAAAATGAGTTTAAATGGTAAATTTTTATGTTTTAAGAGAAATTGCGATTTTATGAAATGATTTTATAAATTTTTTGGAAAAATCGAATACTCGTTTTGAAAATAGAGTAATTGGAGACTGCCTGCTTGTGTTGCAAATTTATGGTTTTGAATTGAATGGCTTATGACAATAAATGAGCATGAATGGCTAAACTAATTTTGGTGTTAGAATTATTTATACTGTGTATTCAGTCTTGAGAGGTTAGGTTGCGATAAATTGTCATGTCGTGCTAGAATGAATTTTATTGATTGGTGGATTATATATTAATTATTCACTGAAGAGGGAGTTCCGTGGACCAGCCTATTAGAGGGGTACGGTAAACTCCATTATATTCTTACCTCGAACGGAGAGGTGCATAGGGTATCTCCTGGGGTAAAGCTTAGGGTTCACTTCACGCCAAACCACCACGTGAAGGGGAACTCAGCTAACGCCAAGGAACGGCTGTATTTTTCTGAAACTAAAAATATATTTTAAGTGTATACAAAAATTTTAACAGCCTTGACGGACTCGGTTGGATGCCCTGCACAAGGTATCACCGAGTATGAGTTTTGGCACGAGCCAAAGTTTTAAGAAATTCATAAGCCAAGTTGATTACTCGATTTTTATGGATTGATTTTATTTGGTTGAAATGAGTTGAAAGGTAATGAAATTACAATATGATAACTTATTTTAATTGTCTCCATTTACTCGACTTTAGATAGTTTAGATGGTATCTGTTTACTCACTGGGATTTTATAATCTCACCACCCTCATTTCCTCACATTTCAGGCTCGGAGAATTCCTTAGTTAGCTGACTTTGACAAGGACTTTCAATTGGACTCAAATCGGTAAAAGCTGTAAGTTTCCAACTTTCGATGCATTTTGCTTAGAGGTGGGCCCACGTGTCACTGTAAAAGAAATTTTATGCTTTGGTTATTTGCATTATAGTATATATGAATATAATTAACCTTTACGCTATAAGAATTATGTACCGATAGTTTTATGAAAATTATTTTACAAGAAAATAGTTTATTTTAATGAATATTTTTATTATATTCAAATGGTCAAATTTTCACTTCAAATGAACGTTTTAGATACTTAATTTGTTTTTAAATCATTAAATATCTATTTTTTGCTTACCTACTACATTTTTAGTAAGTTTTGAGATTTTAAAAAAAATAACGAAAATGCCCCTATGAGCTAGAAAACAAAATGTTATGTTCTGATTTTGAAATGATTTGTAATCCCTTGAATTTTGATATTTGATAAGTATTGCTCATCGGGGAAGTGCGAAAGCTAATATGAGAGCCTTGTGGGGTTTCGATCGGCATTCGGGGTGAAGAATGTTTGTCGAGGCCTCGCGGCGGTTGTCACGGGCCCGATGGGGAGTTTCGGGTCATGACAATTTGGATTGGTATCAGAGCATGGTTTAAAGATCAAAGATTTTGGTTTTAAAGCTTTGGATTTTAATGTTTTTGATTTTAAGGTTGTTTTAAGAAATCTACACTGACACTGCGTGGCCCCAAGTCTGGTTAAGTTAAGATAAGTTAAGTTAAGTTAAGTTAGGTTAGATTGAATAGAATGTATGCATCTACATATAAAAATCTACCTACTTTTGAGATGCATAAATAATTAAACAATTACTATTTGATTGCATATAGGTTTTGAGGTGCATTGGTGACATACACACCATGTCTAGAAGAGGTGGTAGTTTCGATACCTCTCATAGTGATAGCGATGGATCTCTAAATTCTACGGCTAGAAGCAAATGGCACCCTGATACAGGTGATTCAGAAAGTGGTCCATCCCAAATTCCTAATAATAGAATTCCTCTAAACTTAGCAGAATGGGTTCATAATAAGGAAAGCTTTGAGAGTAGCCAGAATTTTGAAAGTGAGAGTAGCTCCAATATTCTGAAAACTGAAATAGATTTTCTTTTGAAACAATCCGAAGAGTACCATAGAGAACATACGAGGAAGGCAATTGCAAGGGGAGATATTCGTCTTAGGAAGGGGGTGAACGTTGTACACCATTTTCCTCCTGGATGTGGAAGAAATGCTGCACCGGTGAGTGCTGAGGAAATTAGGAGAAGACAACAAGCCTGGATTGAAAAGCAAAGAAAAAAATCTCAAGAGGAGGAAAACCCGGAAGGGGATCTTTAGGAGGACTCGGAGTAGAATCTTTCGATAAGATCAGATTAAGATGATGATCCCAAGGACATGTAATATTTTCCTAGGATTTTACACTGCCTTAACTCTAAGTAGATGTTGTGTAAAAGAGATAATAATGATCTGTACAAAGAAGTAAAAATAGTTTGGCTTTTAAAAGTATATGACTAGAATGTATTATAAAATGGCTATTTAAGTAACTGAAGGTATATGGGAATGTTTAGTATGATAGGGACAAATTGGTAATATAATTATTGAGGAAGGTTATAGAAGGAAGCAATAAGGTTATAAATGACATTCGGAATGGATAATGTGATTACATTAATGATTGTAATTTAAGCATGAAGGGGAGTATTCAGTGATGTTATGACACTATAAGGTAATAGTTGGGCACAAATATAACCCAATGAAGTTAAATTATGGAATATGGGGAATATAAAATTTTGATTTAGTAAGGATTGCGAGAATAAAGTGAGGAATAAGTTGGGCTATTTTCGTAGTTAATTTTACCAAAAGTCAATAAAATTATTAGAGTATAAGACAAAGAAGATAATTGGATAGGGATGACAATAAATTTGAAGAAAGTTGTAGATAGTAAGCAACTTATGTGTGGAGTGGTGTATGTATCATGAATTTATTACACTGTATGGAAAGGATGTTTTGAGGTGGAATTTTATGAATGTTGATAAAAGTCAAAAGATGACATGAGATGAAAGTATTAATCTGGCTTAGTGTGTATGACAAGAAAATAGAAGGTACCTATACTTATGGAACTCATGATATATATCTAGAAGGGAAACCACTGGTTGAGAATGATTGATGTGGTGACTTTGAATGCAGACAAATAGCTTTGATGGGAAAATTTCTAATAGCTACAGTACTTCAGCATTGACTGTTCAACATTATACTGCTCCGAATACCTCACGCCTATGATGCATGAGTAAGATGGGAGTGACACGATAATGAGCTTACAAATTGAATTTTGGTTGTTGGTCATTGTGTTTTGTTATCTGGGAGTGTTGAATATTCTGGAGAATGTTTACCCAAATGAATTGAAAAACTTCTTTATTGCCTTGTATATAGGCATATAATTAAAAAAAAAAAATTGAAAGATTCTTGAAATGACTATATTGAGATGAGATACCAAATAATGAAAGTGTGAAGGAAGAATTACGAGACTGGTATAGAAAATCAGTTTATATAGAATATCATTACGAGAATTTGTAATATCTGTTTTGATACAGTAAAATGACAAGAGTTAGGAACAACATGAGGCTAATTGTGTGACACCCTAGAAACCTATGAAGATGAGTTAGGGATTGAATGGATGAGTACGTATTTATATATCTTTAAGAGTAAGTGTTTTAGGAATACATAAACATCTTTGAGAAGAGATTCTAATCATACACAGCAAGTATGAAACGTAAAATTTTTAAAACTTGCTGAGAAGCCTAACGGCTAAATCACAAGTTAAGGGATCACATGCTGTGAGACATAAGTTTAAGATAGATATTCCCAAGGAAATACTCAAGAGAAGTTTTGCTCTGGATCTCGTTAAAGCAAGCACTAAGTTATGTGATTAAAAAAAGAAGCTGTAAGCTGAGAGTGATATTAGTATTAGTATTGAAAAATACTTGAGGAGAATCTAGTTTTAAGTTTTACAATTTCAAGTACAATTTATAAATTAGTTAAGGAAGAATGATGTTATGTTCATATGAAGGAGTGGAACAAAGGATGATAGAAGTTGACCTTGAAAATGAAGTCAGATAATGAAACTTTCCTAATATATTATGGAAATTGGAATTCGAAAATGCTTAAGGCATACATGATTCAAATGGGTTCGAGTCTTAAGTGACAAATCAATATCGTAATGCAAGAAAGATACAAGGTAATATAGAGGCATGAAAGATGATTAAGGACAAAAGGATGACTCTTAGGAATTGTGGTATTGCATGAGATGCAATGATCAAGTTGAGATAAATCTTTGAGGCATCAATAGGATTATAAAGCATACACGCATAATAGATTATAATTCAATGGAGATGACATTGTGATGAATGATATATAGTATAAGGAAACTCAAACATATGGTTGGAAATGATATGAATGATATGAAGTTATACACAAGTATAATAAGAAGGTTGACATGCACTATAAGAATTATTATATTGAAACTAGGATTGGGATACGGATGAATAAAGGGGGAATGTAGTCCAAGGCATGTGAACACATGGATTCCTATATATAAAGAGAGATGTTGACATTTGAAAATGCATGTATATATGTATATATGAAATTGATAATTTTACTAACTGAAGTGAAGAATGGTTCTCGGTAATTGGGAGATTTTGAAATAGTGTCCAGAGAGGTTAGTGAGCTAAAGTGTTAACGGACATGTAATGAACGATTAAAGTTATGAATGACTTTGAAGGTAAACCTTGAATTGTTTAAGTTCTTAATGGAACTCTATTAAAGGAAGGGTATGGACCAGTATAAGATGGATGAATCAAGGTTGAGAAATTTGGTATGGAGCAAATTAATAAAATGATGAATAGGTATACATAAGTAAGTATGATATGTGATCGAAATCGGTATAATTGAGATGAAGTTATGGTTCAAATTTAATAATGGTGATAAAGGCATGCTTAGTGTCTAGATATAAGAGATCATGGTTGTGAAAAGTATTACTGATCCGGTTCCAAAGGATGATAATTGCCATAAATAAAGCATTTAATTGAACTGAAGGTGAACGAGGTAAATAAATTGAATGTCCCTATAGAAGGAACAAGGAGTAGGATCATAGAAGGAGATTGATAACGCAACATCGACGGGAATTCGAGGACGAATTCTATTTAAGTGGGGGTGATTGAAATACCCCATACTTTGATATGGTGATAAATAAAGTTGATCGAATGCAAATTGAGGTCAATTAAAATGTTTAGAAGTGATAAAAGACGAAAGGAGTAGTTTAGGATAAAATATTTCGCAAGTGAGAAAATAATAATAAAATAATAATAATTTTATCGGAGGAGAATTTGTGAGATAAAAGGCGATTTGGAAGTCAAGTGAGGCATAATAAGGTATTTTGGGTACCAAGGAGACAAGATAAAATTTTTAGAATAAAATAATATTTTATTAATAAAATAATATTAAAATATTAATATTTAGCCGGATGTCGAAATCAGTCATGAAGAAGGATCATATGGTTGATCCAAGTGGGGGAGAAGATGACAAGCCCGACTCTATAAAAATATTTGTCATGACATACATGTGATGGATAGCATGTTTGCATGCTAGGAGAGTCTCGAAAAATTTACAAAAGTCGGTATTGTACCTAGAGGTACAATAAAGTTGATTTAAGCCTCGAACTAGATCAAATAGAGAATTTACGATGAAATTAAGAATTTTAAAGTCCCAGAATGGTTTAATATGGTGATTCGGAGTTCGAGGATCAATTTGGAGTCAAACCGGAATTTTCGCTATCTAGGGGCAAAATGGTCATTTGCCACCTGGGGACAAAATGAGAATTTTAGAAAAGATTTTTTTGGCCCCATTTGACTTATTGGAGTATAATTTGACTTATTGGAGTAAGATTTGAGGTTTAGAAGTGAAAAATTTTAATTTCGGTATAATTTGGAGTAAAAGGGTAAAATGGTAATTTTGCCACCCCAGGGGCAAAATTGTAATTTTCCACCACCAGGACATTTTTCCAGCACATGGTCTTCCTTTATCCTCATTTTGACCATTGACTAATTGTGTGGTGGAGATAAAAAGGATTAAAATTTTAAAATTTTAAAAATGGACCAATAAGAAAATGCCATGTGTCATACCTTTATTATTTTATTGTTTCTTTATAAAAAGGCATAAAATCAGCCCATTTTCTTCATATGGCCGGCCAAGCAAGGAAGAGAGAGAAAGAGAGGAAGAACAAAGGGAAAAACAAGAAAACCTAGGTGAAAATTCAAAGAAAAAGTGAAGAAATCAAGGAAACAAGCTAGGTAAGTTAGAATTTCTTTAGTTCTCCTTGATACCTAGCTTACCCATGCTTTTGTTCTTGATTTTCGTGGTTAAATATTGAGTTATTATGATGAATTCAATTCTGAAAAATGGGTTAGGAGAGAGAAAATTGTTAGATTAATTTGATTTTAAGTTATGTTAGTGTTTTAAGTTAGTTTAGCATATTTAGAAACAAAACAACAAGAAAAGAATTTATTTTCTCCCACAACCATTAATGGCCGAATTTATCATGTGTTGAGTGAGGATGAATTTGATTTTCATTCTAGGAGAATTAGTTAAGAAATGATGAATTATGAGCCTAGAAAAATAATGGGAATTTTCGGAGCAAAAATACGAATTTTTACCCACTAAGGGTATTTGTGTAATTTGCTACCGAGACTGATAAATTGAATCTCATTCAAAGTCACTAAGGTAATTTAAGTATAATTGGAGTGTAGAAAGTGAAAAGAATTGATTTGGAGTTAAACTGGAGATAATAGGTCGAATTAGGTCAGCACCGCATTTAAGCGGTAGTCGGATAAGTTGTATATCATATCATGCATATATACCGAGCCTAAATTGATTTTATAATGGTCAAGCATTGATGTGATGAATTATGCATTGTACATTGTGGATAGGTGGTGAGCAAAGTACACTGGTAAAAGTACAAAAATTGTGCTTGAAGACTGGGATTAGGAGTACATCGACTCCTAGAACAATGAGTGAACTTATTATCGTCTTAATTATCTAAAGTAGTTTTATACAATTGTGTGATTTTATGGAGAATGAGTTTAAATGGTAAATTGCTATGTTTTAAGAGAAATTGCGATTTCATAAATTTTCTGGAAAAATCGAATACTGGTTTTGAAAATAGAGTAATTGGAGACTGCCTGCTTGTGTTGCAAATTTATGGTTTTGAATTGAATGGCTTATGACAATAAATGAGCATGAATGGCTAAACTAATTTTGGTGTTAGAATTATTTATACTGTATATTCAGCCTTGAGAGGCTAGGTTACGATAAATTGCCATGTCATGCTAGAATGAATTTTATTGATTGGTGGATTATATATTAATTATTCATTGCAGAGGGGGTTCCGTGGACCAGCCTATTAGAGGGGCACGGTAAACTCCATTATATTCTTACCTCGAACGGAGAGGTGCGTAGGGTATCTCCTCGGGTAAAGCTTAGGGTTCACTTTACGCCAAACCACCACGTGAAGGGAAACTCAGCTAACGCCAAGGAACGGCTGTATTTTTCTCAAACTAAAAATATATTTTAAGTGTATACAAAAAATTTAACAGCCTTGGCGGACTCGGTTGGATGCCCTGCGCAAGGTATCACCGAGTATGAGTTTTGGCACGAGCCAAAGTTTTAAGAAATTCATAAGCCAAGTTGATTACTCGATTTTTATGGATTGATTTTATTTTGTTGAAATGAGTTGAAAGGTAATGAAATTACAATATGATAACTTATTTTAATTGTCTCCATTTACTCAACTTTAGATAGTTTAAATGGTATTTGTTTACTCACTGGGATTTTATAATCTCACCACCCTCATTTCCTCACATTTCAGGCTTGGGGAATTCCATAGTTAGCTGACTTTGACAAGGACTTTCAATTGGACTCAAATCGGTAAAAGCTGTAGGTTTATAGCTTCCGATGCATTTTGGTTAGAGGTGGGCCCACGTGTCACTGTAAAAGAAATTTTATGCTTTGGTTATTTGCTTTATAGTATATATGAATATAATTAACTTTTACGCTATAAGAATTATGTACCGATGCTTTTATGAAAATTATTTTACAAGAAAATAGTTTATTTTATTGAATATTTTTATTATATTCAAATGGTCAAATTTTCACTTCAAATGAACGTTTTAGATACTTAATTTGTTTTTAAATCATTAAATATATATTTTTCTGCTTACCTACTACATTTTTAGCAAGTTTTGAGATTTAAAAAAAAAATTAAAATAAAATGACAAAAATGCCCCTGTGAGCTAGAAAACAAAATGTTATGTTCTGATTTGGAAATGATTTGTAATCCTTTGAATTTTATTTGATAACTATTGCTCACCGGGGAAGTGCGAAAGCTGACATGAGAGCCTTGCGGGATTTCGATCGGCATTCGGGGTGAAGAATGTCTGTCGAGGCCTCGCGGCAGTTGTCACGAGCCCGATGGGGAGTTCCGGATCATGACAATGCGTGTAATATCCTGCACCCTCGTTGGACACAAATAAGACCTTACTGATAAAATGAATGATCGTTTGATGTGAATTTGCATGCTAAAGAGCGACAAAGGATGAAAGGAGCGTTCAAGAATAACATGCTTCGCACGTGTAGAAATAATAATTAAATAATAATATTTTCGTTGAAGAGGAGTTAGTATGCTAAAGGATGATTTGGAAGTAAACCGAAATGAAATGATGTGTTTCGGGACCAAAGAAGGGAAGTGAAAAATTTTGAAATAAAATAATATTTTATTCAATAAAATAATATTAAAATATTAATATTTTAAATGTTATCAGAATTAGTCATGAAAAATGGAATATGACTAATTTAAGTGGGGGAGATGAACTAAAGAAGAATTTTGAAGGAAAACGACGATAATTGCGTCAGCGTGATTTTATTAAATCGAGCTAATACGGGTAAGTAAATATTTAAATATTATAGTGACATCGCGTTGAAGTACAATTTTGATATTTTGATTGTGCACGTGTTAAGGAAAGAGATAGATGAAAATTAGAATTTTTAAACACATCGAAAAGATCGAATTTTAAAATGTGAAAGTTGGAGGGTTATGTGGTAAATAAAATAAAATCAAGGATTAAGTGCAAATGTGTTAATTGAAGTTAATAAATATATATATATATATATAATAATATAAATATAGGTGAACAAAAGGGCAACCGCCCATGTGATCAATATGTAACTTAAAATTATATATATATATATATATAACAATAATAATAAGAGAAGAGAATGGTGGTGGCTGGCCAAGTAATGAAAAAGGGAAAGGTAAGGAAAAGTCAAAGAAAGGCATGGGTTCATAGGAGAGAAGGATAGGATACAATAATAAAGAATAAAGAAAGTAAAGAAAGGAAAAGAAAGGTGGGGGCCGGCCATGTGAGGAAAGAAAAAGGAAGAAAGACACAAAAGAAAAAAACAAAGAAAACAAAAGAGAATAATGTAGAAATGATGGTGGGGCCGGCCATGTGAGATGAAAGAAGAGATAAAAAAGAAAAGTGAGAAGTCGGTTGTGAGGGAGAGCAAAAGAAAAGAAAAGCAAAGGAAAAAGGAAGGAAAAAATCGTGGGAGAGGAAGAAAGAAATGAAGAGGAAAAGGGAGAGAAAGAACCGTGGGAGAGGAAGAGAAAAGAAAACGGTTTTGCTGCACTTTGAGGGAGGAAAAGAGAGCTTTTTGCTATAATTTTTGGAGGAAGAAAAAGCTGAAAATTTTGAGGTAAGAAAGCTGATTTTTTTTAGGTTAATTGCTGGAATTTTTGAGGTTTTTATGGCTAATTTTGGATGCTGAAAAATTTGAGCTGTTTGTTGCTAATTTGTGCAAAAAAATTGGAGTTGTTTGCTGCCAATTTGTGCAGAAAAATTGGAGCTGTTTTCTGATAGTTTGTGCAGGAAAATTGGATAGCATTGAGCTGCCAATTTGAGGGAGAAAAAGCAACTTGGTGCTGCCAAATTTTTTAGGAAAAGAGAGTTGAAAGTGCTGCCACCGGAGAAGGAAGAAAACGAGCCAAGAAGAAGAAAAGTGGAAGAGAGAAAAAGAAAGAAAAAGAAAAAGAAAATAGATAAAAAAATAAATGGGCATGGCCCAATAGAAAATAAGTGGGCATGGCCCAATAGGAAATAAAAATAAATGGGCTTAGCCCAAATAGGAAAAATGGAGAAGTCCATGGAAAGGGCCCAAAGGTTATAAAGAAATGAAAAAGGCGCAATGGTAAGTTAATGTTATATTTTAAGATTTATGTGTAGTTTAATATTGTGCATGTTTTTAATGAAAAATATGCAAGTTGCTTAAGGAATTTTTAATTAAGTTGCTACCCATACAAATGTGTGATTAAGTATTCTGAGTTTAAATTGTTGCTAGGAAAGTTTGTCGTGGAGGCGTGCTGAACGAAGTATGTGACCGATAAATAGGAATAATTATATACGCGTACGAATCAATAGTGAAGTAATATCCCACTATTATGAGGTGAGTA
>NC_030851.1:18694719-18743874 GCF_000208745.1 Theobroma cacao | reverse complement strand
AAAAACTCTGGGGTTTGGAGGGGTTTTAAATAGGAATTAACTAAATTGCATTATTTTGAAACAACTGCATCATGATTTTAAATTTTTCCTAATTGTTGCTTGTTCCCTTCCTTGTTCACTCACTAGGTTTATACTCACCATTTTCAAATTCATGTTTTCAGATCATGAGGTAGCCGATAATTAGGACGAGGTGTCTTTGTAGACTTGTGTCCATCTTTTGGTAGGTGTCTCGGCATTCGGTAGCTGTATATTCATCCGAGTCACTCCGTTGGAAGTCGAGTATTATTTTGTTATGTATAGATGAACTTAATGTAAATTTTAAAAGAGTAATGCCAGTATGAGTTGGCAATGTATATCACCATTTTGATTCAAAGTCATGAAATAGGACTTAGTGATAATAAATAGAATCATAAGTAAGATAAATAATAGGCTTGCTTGGGTTTAGTGGATTACGTCCATTGGACCCATGCGTCGGTCATGACCTGAAATTGGGGTCTTGACAATGTTGGTGTCAGAGCCCTAGGTTTGTCTAGGTCCTAGAACTTCCTTTTTGTTAGTCCAGCGGAAAGTTAGGTCTTTATGTGGGAACTTAAGTTGTAAAGTGTGAACCGCGGTATAGTTTACAATCAAATGACCGCATAGATTCCCTATCTTAGAAACCACCTTTTGCCTTAAGTATGATTATAATATGTGTTTAATAACAGGTGTTTGCTCTTATCTAGGTAAGAATGCCGCCTAAGACACGAGCCGCCTCAAGACGGGCAGGGGAGTAAGATGCTCCCATTGAGATGGCAGATAGACCACGGGCATCCACTCGGAGAGGCCGAGGTAGACGTGGCAGGGTCACTAGGCCGGTGAGGTCGGATACGCTTGTGAGTAGGCAAGAAGAGGGACAGTCCTCAGGTGATGTAGATAGACACCCAACTAGAGGTATTACTATTGAGGATTTGGCGGCAGGCCTACAGGGAGTTAACCGGGTTGTAGAGATGATGGCAACCCGCATGGAAGATATACAAAGGGTAGTAGAGGGGAGACCTACAGTACAAGAATCGCCTAGCTCCCAAGGACAGGCCGATCGCCAACATCATGAGGTCGAGAGGGGACATCTAGATATTTCTCTTCCTGACTTCCTCAAGCTTAAGCCTCCAACATTTTTAAGGTCTGATGCATTGGAGAAGCCCCAGGTTTTCTTGGATAAGATGGAGAAAATTTGTAAAACCTTGGGATGTTCTAGTGTTCGGACAGTTGAGCTAGCCGCCTTCCAATTAGAGGATGTGGCGCAGGAATGGTATAGCTCTTTATGTAGAGGCAGACCGACTGATGCAACACTGTTGGCCTGGAGTGAGTTCAGTGCAGCCTTCTTGGATCGATTCTTACCACTCAGTGTGCATAATGCCAAAGCCATAGAGTTTAAGACTTTGGTACAGACTTCAAGCATGACGGTGTCTGAGTATGACATCAAGTTCACGCAGCTAGCTCGTTATGCGCCCTATCTCGTTTCTACTGAGGAGATGAAGATTCAGAGGTTTGTGGATGGGTTAGTGGAGCCATTATTTAGGGCTGTGGCATCCCGAGATTTCACTACCCATTCTGCAGTAGTGGATCATGCTCAACGCATCGAGATGAGGACCAGTGAGAGTAGGGCTGCGAGAGATAGAGCAAAAAGAGGCAAGACAGAGGGTTATCAGGGCCATAGAGATTTTGGCAGTGGTGGTTCCTCTTCTAGCCATCAGGGTCCACAGAGGGACTTACGGTTACCTCAACAGGGGAGTGACGCGCCTGGTGCTAATATTAGGGTGGGACAGAGAACCTTCAGTTCTAGGAGGCAGCAAGATTCTAGAGAGAGTAGTCAAGTCACTCGCTCTTGTGATACTTGTGGGAGACGACATAGTGGACGATGCTTCCTTACTACAAGAACTTGTTACGGGTGCGGTCAACCTGGGCATATTAGGAGGGATTGTTCGATGGCACATCAATCACCAGATTCTGCTTGTGGTTCCACCCAACCAGCTTCATCTGCTCCGTCAGTTGCTGTCTCATCTGGCCGAGAGGTTAGTGGATCGAGAGGTAGAGGTGTTAGTACTTCCTCTCAGGGTAGACCATTTGGGTTCGGTCATCAAAGTTCTGTTGGTAGAGGCCAAGCGAGGGTGTTTGCTTTAACACAGCAGGAGGCTCAGACTTCTAATGCTGTGGTCTCAAGTATTCTCTCCGTTTGTAATATGAATGCTCGGGTACTATTTGATCCTGGTGCTACCCATTCTTTTATCTCTCCATGTTTTGCATCTCGGTTGGGTAGAGATCGTGTTAGGAGAGAGGAACAATTAGTGGTGTCTACTCCTTTAAAGGAGATATTTGTGGCCGAGTGGGAATATGAGTCCTGTGTAGTGCGAGTCAAGGACAAAGACACTTCGGTGAATCTAGTGGTGCTAGACACCTTAGACTTTGATGTAATCTTGGGGATGGATTGGTTATCACCCTGCCATGCTAGTGTGGACTGCTATCATAAATTGGTTAGATTTGATTTCCCCGGTGAACCATCATTTAGTATTCAGGGGGATAGGAGTAATGCTCCAACCAATTTGATATCGGTCATATCTGCCAGAAGATTATTACGACAGGGTTGTATAGGTTACTTGGCTGTTGTAAAGGATAGTCAGGCAAAGATTGGAGATGTAACTCAAGTGTCGGTGGTGAAGGAGTTCGTGGATGTATTTCCTGAGGAGCTACCAGGTTTGCCTCCTGAATGGGAGATTGAGTTTTGCATAGATTTGATTCCCGACACTAGACCTATATCCATACCCCCATATAGAATGGCACCTGCAGAGCTTAAAGAGCTTAAGGATCAGTTGGAGGATTTGTTGGATAAAGGTTTCATACGACCTAGTGTATCCCCATGGGGAGCACCAGTGTTATTTGTGAAGAAGAAAGATGGGTCACTTAGGCTGTGCATTGATTATCGACAGCTTAATAAAGTGACGGTGAAGAATAAATATCCTCTCCCAAGGATAGATGATTTATTTGATCAACTACAAGGAGCACAATGTTTTTCTAAGATAGATCTGCGATCTGGGTACCATCAGTTGAGAATCCGGAACGAAGATATACCCAAGACCGCATTTCGAACAAGATATGGGCACTATGAGTTCTTAGTGATGTCATTTGGGCTCACGAATGCTCCTGCAGCCTTTATGGATTTGATGAACCGAGTGTTCAAACCTTATTTGGATAAGTTTGTGGTGGTGTTTATTGATGACATTTTGATATATTCAAAGAGTCGAGAGGAGCATGAGCAGCATCTTAAGATAGTGCTCCAAATTTTGAGAGAACATCGATTGTATGCTAAGTTCTCCAAGTGTGAGTTTTGGCTCGAAAGTGTTGCATTCTTGGGGCATGTGGTATCTAAGGAGGGGATACAAGTTGATACAAAGAAAATTGAAGCAGTGGAAAAATGGCCAAGGCCAACATCAGTTACGGAGATTAGAAGCTTTGTGGGTTTAGCTGGCTATTATCGTCGCTTTGTGAAAGACTTCTCCAAAATAGTTGCCCCTTTGACTAAGCTGACACGTAAAGATACAAAATTTGAGTGGTCTGATGCTTGTGAGAATAGTTTTGAGAAGCTTAAGGCATGTCTCACCACAGCTCCAGTGTTAAGCCTTCCGCAAGGCACAGGGGGTTACACGGTGTTTTGTGATGCATCGGGGGTTGGTTTAGGATGTGTATTAATGCAACATGGGAAGGTGATTGCGTATGCATCTAGGCAACTTAAAAGGCATGAGCAGAATTACCCCATACACGATTTGGAAATGGCAGCAATCGTGTTTGCCTTAAAGATTTGGAGACATTACTTGTATGGTGAGACTTGCGAGATATACACGGACCACAAAAGTCTGAAGTATATATTTCAGCAGAGGGATCTTAACTTACGGCAACGTAGATGGATGGAGTTGCTAAAGGATTATGATTGTACTATTCTTTATCATCCCGGTAAGGCCAATGTAGTGGCGGATGCCTTGAGTCGAAAATCAATGGGAAGCTTGGCACATATTTCCATTGGTAGGAGATCTTTGGTTAGAGAGATCCATAGCTTGGGAGACATAGGTGTGCGTTTGGAAGTTGCGGAGACAAATGCTTTGCTAGCACACTTTAGAGTGAGGCCTATTTTAATGGACAGGATTAAAGAAGCACAAAGTAAAGATGAGTTTGTGATTAAGGCCTTAGAGGATCCTCAGGGTAGGAAAGGAAAAATGTTTACTAAAGGCACAGATGGAGTGTTGAGGTATGGAACCAGACTTTATGTGCCTGATGGTGACGGGTTGAGGAGAGAAATATTGGAGGAAGCTCACATGGCAGCTTATGTGGTACATCCAGGGGCTACAAAGATGTATCAAGATTTGAAAGAGGTGTATTGGTGGGAAGGACTTAAGAGAGATGTAGCTGAGTTTGTCTCCAAGTGCCTGGTTTGTCAGCAGGTTAAGGCCGAGCATCAAAAGCCTGCAGGGCTACTACAGCCATTACCAGTACCCGAGTGGAAGTGGGAACATATTTCTATGGACTTTGTAACGGGTTTGCCTCGAACCAGTGGGGGATATGATTCAATTTGGATAGTAGTGGACCGGTTAACAAAGTCAGCTCATTTTCTTCCGGTTAAGACTACTTATGGGGCTGCCCAATATGCTCGAGTTTATGTGGATGAGATAGTGCGACTACATGGTATTCCCATTTCTATAGTATCTGACAGAGGAGCTCAGTTTACTAGTAGGTTTTGGGGAAAGTTGCAAGAAGCATTGGGCACTAAGTTGGATTTCAGCACAGCTTTCCACCCTCAGACTGATGGACAATCTGAACGGACCATACAGACATTGGAGGATATGTTGAGGGCTTGTGTGATAGACCTTGGTGTCAGGTGGGAACAATATCTACCCTTAGTGGAATTTGCCTACAACAACAGTTTCCAAACTAGCATCCAAATGGCACCATTTGAGGCCTTATATGGACGAAGATGTAGGTCACCCATTGGATGGCTAGAGGTGGGAGAAAGGAAACTTTTGGGGCCTGAATTGGTGCAGGATGCAACCGAGAAAATACACATGATCCGTCAGAGGATGTTAACAGCACAAAGTAGACAGAAATCATATGCTGATAACCGACGGAGAGACTTGGAGTTCCAAGTAGGAGATCATGTATTTTTGAAAGTTTCGCCAACTAAAGGGGTAATGAGGTTTGGCAAGAAAGGGAAGTTAAGTCCTCGGTATATAGGGCCATTCGAGATCTTAGAAAAGGTTGGAGCGGTGGCTTATCGTTTGGCATTACCGCCAGACCTTTCTAATATTCATCCCGTGTTTCATGTGTCCATGCTTAGGAAGTACAACCCAGATCCATCACATGTAATACGGTATGAAACTATTCAGTTGCAAGATGATCTAACCTATGAGGAACAACCGGTAGCTATCCTTGATAGGCAAGTTAAAAAGCTCCGTTCAAAGGATGTAGCCTCAGTGAAAGTGTTGTGGCGGAATCACACTAGCGAGGAGGTAACGTGGGAAGCTGAGGATGAGATGCGGACAAAGCATCCACACCTCTTCGATATGTAAAGGTAAGCCACTCTACATTGAATTTAAATTCGGGGACCGAATTTTTATTAGTGGGGGAGAATGTGAGACCCTGTCAAGCTCGATTAAAAGACGGTATTGTACCGAGTGGTACAACTAAGTTAAATCGAGCCTTGAACTAGTTCAAATAGAAATTCTAAGAGGAATTTGAAAATTTTAAAACCAACAGAATGGCTTAGAATAGTGATTTGGAGTTCAAGGTCCAGTTTGGAGTCCATCAGAAAATTGACCAATTAGGGACAAAACGGTCATTTTACCATTTGATGATAAAATTGAGATTTTTAGCCAAGATTTGATCACATTTGACCAAGAATAATTATATGAAATATAATTATGATTATTGGAGTATAAAATGATGTTTAGCAGTGAAAAATTGTGATTCTCGGTATTTATGGAGCACAAGGGCAAAATGGTAATTTTGCCACTAAAGGACTAAACGAAAATTTTTTTAAACAATTTTTGCCCCATTTGGTTAATATTGATCAATATTAGTGTTATTTTAGGTTGAAAAGTAGAAATAATGAGATTTCGGTACATTTCGGAGTATAGGGGCAAAATCGTAATTTTTCCATCTCGGGGCCAAATCGGTAAATTTCTCGCCCCAGTACCTGTCAAGACCAAGGGATTTTAATTGTGGTAGGATTGGATAAATACCAGAATATTTGTGGTGGAAAATTAAGAAGAAAAAGTCAAAAAGTTAAAAATTTGGCCAATAAGCATGTGACACATGGCATGCTTGATTATTTTATTATTTTCTATAGAAATCAGCCCATTAAATCCCCAATTCCCTCACCATATTCGGCCTAGACATCCAGCAACAAGAAAAAAGGAAGAACAAAAGGAAAAACAAGAAAACCTAGGTGGAAATTCAAAGAAAAAGTGAAGAAATCAAGGAAACAAGCTAGGTAAGTTAAAATTTCTTTAATTCTCCTTGATACCTAGCTTACCCATGCTTTTGTTCTTGATTTCCATGGTTGAATATTGAGTTATCATGATGAATTCAATTCTGAAAAATGGGTATGGAAGAGGAATTGTTGTTGGAATAATTTGATTTTAGACTATGTTAGTGTTTAGGGATAGTTAAGCATGGTTATGAACAAAAACACAAAAGAAATATTCAATTTCTCTTGGGTTCCTTGTTGGTAAAACCATGAGGGTTGAATATCAATGGGAGATTGTTTTTATTTCAAGGAAAATGGCTTGGAAAATGATGAATTAAGGTGAAACGGTTATGTAGAAAAAATTCGATGCTAGTGCACCAAATGACTAAATTTTTCTATAAGGAATTATGAGGGTTCTAATGCTGAATTTGGCTTTATTTAAATGT
This sequence comes from Theobroma cacao, assembly GCF_000208745.1. Lineage (NCBI taxonomy): Eukaryota > Viridiplantae > Streptophyta > Magnoliopsida > Malvales > Malvaceae > Theobroma > Theobroma cacao. The sequence continues at coordinate 18,736,938 of NC_030851.1, read as the reverse complement.
ATGTGCTAAATTAAGGTATTAGAGGAGAAATGAATTAATTTGGAGGTGATTTGGACACAATCGTCGATTAATCGGGTGATCGGTCGAATTTAATCGATACCGTGATTAAACGGTAATCGGACGCATTTTTGCATTTACATATCAAGCATTAGTTATTTAAATTAATTTATATCAATTTAGGGACAATATAGTAAATTCCTCACTTTGTTATTTGTCAAGGTGGTGAGACGTCCGAAAAAGGCAAAGGAATTGCGCCTGAGGACTATTAGTCTGAGTTCACCCGGGATTTGGATTTTCAACACCTGTGAGTGGACTGCCTATCAAAATTATTTTGGGAATATGACTATTTTGAACAAAGTGTTTGAATGATTTTATGAAATTTTTTTTCATGAAAATGAATGCCTTGGGAACAAGCGTTTGAGAAAAAGTTTATGTTATGAAATGTGGTTATTATGGATTTCTACATGGTTGCATTATGTTGATATACATATATGCTTGAATATAATGTTGTGTAATTATGTTGACTCGACTATGTGCGAGTAGGGAGTGCGCATAAGCCGAGGATGACCCAGTTATGTGCGAGTAGGGAGTGCGCATAACCCGGTGATGACCCAGCCATGTGCGAGTAGGGAGTGCGCATGAGTTGGTGATGATGATGATGAGCTAGTGATGATGATAATGGGTTGGTGAGATGATGAAGATGGGTATATACATATATATATATATATATACATACGTAAATATGTGTGATATAGCAAATTGATGGACAATGATTTATGGTTGTAATGTAGATGAAAGTTGACACATTGTACTTTGAGAATTTTCATGAATTTTAGGTTGATTTTATTAGTTTAGCAGGATGGTTTTTTGTTGAGTGAGGAAAAATGGTTCTCTTGTTGCTCTGTTTTCACTACAGCGAAATTCATGCTCGCTGTAGAGAAAAACTCTGGGGTTGGGAGGTGTTTTAAATAGGAATTAACTAAATTGCATTATTTTGAAACAACTGCATCATGATTTTAAATTTTTCCTAATTGTTGCTTGTTCCCTTCCTTGTTCACTCACTGGGTTTATACTCACCATTTTCAAATTCATGTTATCAGATCACGAGGCAGTCGATAATTAGGACGAGGTATCCTTGTAGACCTGTGTCCATCTTTTGGTAGGTGTGTCGGCATTCTGTAGCTGTATATTCATCCGAGTCACTCCGTTGGAAGTCGAGTATTATTTTGTTATGTATAGATGAACTTAATGTAAATTTTAAAAGAGTAAGGCCAGTACGAGTTGGCAATGTATATCACTATTTTGATTCAAAGTCATGAAATAGGACTTAGTGATAATAAATAGAATCATAAGTAAGATAAATAACAAGCTTGCTTGGGTTTAGTGGATTACGTCCGTTGGACCCATGCGCCGGTCATGACCCAGAATTTGGGTCGTGACAACTTTATACAAGTTAATCAAGAATTGAGAACAAGGGAGAGACATCCCCTCATATCACTTGGGGTGATGAATCCTCTCTTGATCACTCATTCACCTTCGCATGCTTCATGGCATACCTAAAAGCACTCTGTTTAGGCATTTGGTCACTTCCAAACCCGTAAGGGTGAAATCAAAGTATGTCATTCCCTATACAAGATGACCTAGTTGCACGACTATCACGTGAGAATATTTTCCATAAACACTTGAGTGAAATACCAAATGTAGTTCTCATAGTGGGTCGTGTTTAGTGAACTTGTTCTTTAACAAGCATCTACATGTTATCTTCAAGTATGCCATATACTTCAATCTATAAGATCGATTGCTGACTTCCTAAGTAAGGAGTCTTAACATGTACCAGTCTTTAAGCATTGTCAATGCCTTGTCTTGACAATACAATACTAGGAATAATTTTAGGAACATGGCTTTGATGCATAGTGATCTCATAATTGTAACAACTTTATAATTCTCTTGCAAGGCTTTTATGTTCCATGGGCTTCATCCAATTAGTACTTAGTAACTCTTTATTATTGCACTAACATGAAGGAAAACCTCTATCACATATAGTTATGCGATTAAGTATGCATTAAATAACAATATATATTTCTTGACTAATCTAATTAGCTCAAGGGCATATACCAACAATCTCCCACTTGCACTTGAGTCAATTGCTAACATATCCAATATCAAACTTTTTTTCTTAGCAATTGTGTCTCTACTAGGACAACTCGAATTGCAATATTTAGGAATATGTTAATATACATGTTTGACAATCTCCATTGTCATAATCGAAATATTAATTTAGATCACAACGAGGCCTTGATTCCATTATTATGGCTCTTGTTGTTACTTTAACAACTTAGAATCATTTATTGGTTCATTAAACCAATGATCCAAATATCTCTTCTTTTATAGCCTAAACAAAATATTTGTATTCGATTATAGATATAATCATCCAGTTATCTTTTGTTTTGGAACCATTCCAATACAACTACTCAATCATGACTTTATGTCACTTTTAACATTAAGGATTCTCTCTATGTTAAACTCCTTTAACATGTCATCCTCACTTCTTTTGTTGAGTCCCATTTTAGGTTCTAACTCTTTAGTCTCATTTTTTGTTTTTCTTAGATAGGTAAATGTATCTTTTGCATTTTAAAAAGTGACATGTCTTACTCCCACTAACCTTATGATGTGCACAAAATATGTTTATCTTATTCAATGTATTCAACTATTTTGAATTTATTACATTGAATAGAGATTATTATCCAATCATTCATGTTGGATTATTTAATAGACTCATCTTATATAAGCAATGCATCAACATGCATCCTACTAATGGTTTGTTTTTAATGGATGAATTGTGCATCTTTATGCTTCCCATTAAATCAATCTTTGTGCATAGATATTATCCATTGGATCTTATAATTTTATGACTCTTGACTTTTAAAGTGTCATTAGCACCCACTATTTCTATCATGTATAGAAATCTTACCAAGTAAACTTATTTACTTTTTTTTGGGGTGTTATATCCATAACTTTTATGTACATACATGTCATTAGTCATTCATCATTGATTATGGGATGAAATCCTCTCAAAGGTTAGTTCATGCGATTAGCTAGGTTTCGGAATGCTTTGTGATTCATCTCTTATGAATTCAATATGATAATCAATTGCTATTTAGTTCTAAGCAATCTTAATTTAGATATTTTATCTCAATAAGAATGCTCCTTAACTAAATGTGTTCATAAGCTTATTATGAATTCATTGAGTTATGACTCAATTTTATCTAAGTCAACTTAGTAATTTCCTTTTTGATTCATAATCAAAAGAAAAATAATCTCACAATGATCTTATCATTATGACTTAGTATTGATTATCATATACACAAGGTTATACTTAAGAGTAAATAATTTAGAACAATTCCAAAATAAAATGAGATGTAATGTAAATATATAAATATATTATAAGCTAAGCATCTCATGCTAGCAAAATATAAATCTATGTTTCCTAAACATAAAATAAAATATTTAGCCATAGGCCTAAAATCAAACATCTCATCTTGGCAATCATGCCATGAAAACATTCAATGTTCTAAAATTATTTATTATTTCACAATCTAATCTAGGTTGACAAGCTTGATCACCATCCACTAAGGTTGTCACCTTCATGATCCTATTCTTCACTGCTCCTTGTCATTAGTTCCTTCAATATGTCATACATATTAAAACCATTAATAAATAGTATGGTACCATATACCAAGTAGTGAAAACTAAATCATCATATGATTCATACCTGAAGTGGAAACTTCCTTTTGTTTCTTCCTTTTGATGGATTCAAGATAATCCTTACAATTACGCATCTAATGCCCAAGTTTGTAGCAAAAATGGCATTTTTCATTATCCTTGTTCTTCTTCACTCCTCCAATAGGCTTCATACCTTTCGAAGTTGATACCTTTTCATCCTTGTCTTTCTTAGATATTTTTTTTTATTTTTATTTTTCCTAGAAAAGACAAAATGAATTGAAGGCTTCTCCTTCGCTATAGTGTTCTCAGCCTGTGTAAGCATATTCAATAAGCCCGAAAGGGTTACCTCAATTTTTTTTCATGTTGAAGTTCAACACAAACTGTAAATAGCTCTCTGGTAGTGAAGAAAATACAAGGTCTATGTGAGACCTTGACCTCTATAGACTTGTAATTAGAAGTAGACACGATAACACGGACTAAGGGTAATTTCGTCATTTCCTCTAATTAGCTCCTAGAAGAAGGTTTTCTAATATTTTCAAGGTCTAAGTGGGCATAAGAACTGAATGAATGATGTATAATGATGAAAACAAAAGAAAACTAGAAGTGACAATAATTTTCATAATAGGGGCAAAATGGTCATTTTATACCCCAAGTCAAAGATTTTAAGTTTTGTGAACTCGAGTACTTTTAGACTATTATGGACCTTGTATTTGTGTTAAAAAAGTGAAAAGATTACACATGGGAAAGGAGGAAGACAAGTGGCCTTGTTAAGGGTATTTTGGTAATTAAGTTGGATAAACTTTAATTATAAAGATCTCATTTTTCTAGTAGCTTCTTCATTTCTCCAGCAACCTTTTCTTCTTCTTCCTCCCATCTCATGTTTTTCTCCTCTTCCATGAACACTTCTCTCAAGCTTCCATCACTTTCTCAAACTAACCTCAATCTTCGTGTTTTACACACCCTATTGTAGGGTTTTTCATACTCTTTTACTCCCTTACCTTAAACAAACCCTTGAAAGTCTTTCTTCAATACTTTCTCTCACCAGCTGAACTGTGTAGAGAGAGAGAGAGAGAGAAAGAGAGAGAAAAAGAGAGAAAGAGAGATTTCATGATAGCTTGAGGACTCTTAGGGAGGAATTTCATTACAATCCACCAAGGTGAGTGATGAATTAGGATTAGTTTTAAGTTGTTGATAATGGCCAGTAATTGAAGTTATGAGTTGTGTTATTGCTGAAGTTGTTTATCTATTTCTAGTGTTACTAAAGAAGAGAAACTGAATAGCCAATCAAATGGTAATTGGAAGGTAGATAGGAAGGGCTATTGAAAGCTTGATTTGGGAAACAGCTTTTCGAGCGATATTAATGTAAATTGGATTGGCTGTGATGCTTTTGTGCTTGATAGGTTCCAACGAGGCCCCTCAGCCCCAATTGGACCATTAGGGAAGTTAGAGTCGACTAAAGGTTCAACAAATACCGGTGAGTGAACTTGCATTAAAAAGGTTTTCGGATATACACATGTATGTTTGATTGAATCCCTTAAAGCGTTTTATTAGTTCTTTCTTCAAAACTTACACGGGAGCAAGCCCTTATGAAATGTTTTTACTTTATGAAATGGATAGTGTGATGAATCCATATGTTTCTGTATAATGTTGATATATATATATATACTATGTCATAAATGGTACCATTGTGTGACAAATGCAACCGTGCTTGTGCGAAGTGAGTGTGCACTTGCCGGTGATGATGGTGGTGAGGGAGATGGATGGTGATATTGCCTATGTGCACAATGTGGGGGAGCACACGATGGCTGTACCTGTGCACGATGTGGGGGGATGCACGCAATGACTCTGGCTATGTGCACGATGTAGGGGGATGCACATGAGCTGGGTGAGATGGGGTGGTATATGAATTGATATATGTTTAGGTATATGTATATGCAATAGAAAGATCATGATTATAATATGTGATTGTATGGCATGATGAATCTTGAAAATTTCCATTTACTTGCAAATTGATTTTATTGTAACACCAAATGGATGTTTAGTGCAAAGAAGGTTCTTCTTTATTTAGGTTCCCTGCTTCTCGCTACAGCGAGAAACATTTTGTTTTTGCTGCTTGCAACTCGCTACAACGAGAAACATTCTGTTTTGCAGCCTGAATCTCACTGCAGCGAGAAACTTTTTGTCCTACATGCTACCTTGTTGGTTTTTACCATATTTTCCACTTCTTTAACATCATGGTTGATCATGGATTTCCAATGTTAAGGGATTAATTAATTTAGTTTGAGACAAGGGGTTCTAACGCGAAACCCTCGTGCAATTGAGTGAAACCCTCGTTCCGTTGATGATTTGTGCTAGAAGTTCGCTGTAGCAAGAATGCTTTTTCGCTACAGCAATAATCTGTCTATTATGCTGCCTTGTTCGGATTATTGCTGGGAATTTTCTCTCTTTCCAATTTCATGCTGAATGTGGTTCCTTCATCATTAAATGATTTAATAACCAAGGGTTTAATGGAGGGATTTTAATAAGAACTTGAACTAAATCGCATTGTTTTCAAATAAATGCATCGTGATTATCAACTTTTCTTATTGTTGCTTGTTCCCTTCTTATGTTCACTCACTGAGTTTGTACTCACTGTTTTCAACTTCATGTTTTCAGATCAGGAGGCAGTTGGAACCTAGGTCGAGGTGTCCACGTAGTTTCATCTCCTTGGTAGATATCTTGGCATTCCATAGCCGTACCTTTACCTTGGTCATTCCACTAGAAGCCCAGAGTCATTTTTGTTTGTAAATACGTACATGTGATGTAAAGTACTTAAGAGTTAAGATTATGAGATGTAAATGTAAGATTATGAGTCGTGACAGTCTATACTCAAATCATGATCCATAACCCAACCCAACTGCTCAAGTCGAGTGATATATCTTATCATCTAAAGCACATGAGGCCTTACTGGGCTTCCCTCAAACATCTTACATAAAAACAAGTCCCTTGAGATGTCGAATCTCTTTGTGCGACTTTCCTTATCGAACATTTCTCTAAGGTTTAGGATAATATCTAGAGCGTTCATAGCTTCATGTTGCTTTTGAAGATTTGGAGCCATACTAGCCAACATCACATATGTGGCTTGATCGAGATCATCGATATAAATTATATACGCCTCTTTTTCCTCATTTGTAGCATCATCGCTAGGTTCCTCAAGAATAGGATCATCTTGGACATAAGCCTTTTTCTCTTCTTTCAAGAGAATCTTGATATTGCGAAACCAGTCAATGAAATTTGGGCTTATCAACTTGTTTGCATCAAGTATGCTTCTAAGTGATAAACTATTCGCCATGATAGATTTATATCTTATATAAATCAACATATATGATTATTAGTCATTAACGTACATTATATAATCATAAAGACAAGATTTTAGAATCTTATATGATTATTCTTAATATTTTATCAAAATAATAGCCCTCTTCTACTATTCTGATAAATTTAACCTTTAAACTTCTTATTGAACTAGGACCCTTTTCATCCACCCATGATCTTGAGTGACTCAACAAGTCATAATGAAACTAATTAGGTAGATAACTTAGCTTATCAATTGTATCTTAAATAACTTCTAGATCAGTTAGGTGACAACTCTTTGTCTAAATGCATCATATACATTTTGCCTAACTATGCCTCTAATACTATGTGGCCATGTGTGACACATCCGAACAACATGGTACTAGTTGAGTAAGACCCACCAACAATTCAAACGTACTCTTGTAAAAGTTTGGCCTTGAGTGACTCAAGAAGCCTCCAATTACAAGAGCAACCTGGTTATCTTGTTATATGGTGGAAGGTAACTTTTTGACTTAGTTTATTAATGATGGATTTTTATTTATTAATTCATTAATTAAGGTCTCATTGATTTGACGTTGTTGACATGTATAGCATTTATCTCATTTCACATATATCATATATATATTTTAAAAATAAATCTATCTCATGCCAACTACTAGGATGATTATGGACTTTACTAATTCTAATTTCCTCGAGCCATTAAGGAAATTAGTTGGTCAAATTCCTAGGGGATTTACACAAACATTGTCTTCAAGCTTTGTTTGTAATCTCCTTGAATCTCCATGGTGCCTTCAGATCTCCATCTTCAATTTACAAAAATTTTTCTATCTAACCCTAGTTTTACACTTTGATGTAATTAATTACATTTTATAATCAAGAAACCTCAAGTTACATTTGGAGGGAGTTAGGTAAGAAAAGAATTTTACAACCCAGAGAAAATGGAGATAAGGCAGGGTGCGCAAATCCTATTTTAAAACAAATACCATGAGAAAAAAAAATTTAACCATCCATGACCAAATCTTCTAAGGTCTAAGTCCATAATCATCCTTATGTTTTATAATCATAATCACAAGCACAAAAATAAATGCAAGCTCAATATCACTTGGTGATCTTGTGTGTTATTTGAGAAAAGCATCAATTAATTCACTTAAAGTGTTAGACTCAAATTATTTGATATTGTTTTATTTCAATTTAGTGTTTAAGAAATTCTCATTTTTCAAAACACTTAAAGTAAACATTTTACTCTGAATATCTTCTTAGAAATTCATTGAAATAAAATTTTCCTTTTAAAGACTTTCCATTTTACTTCTTTCCATAATTAAAACTTCTTTTAATTTTAGAAACCTCTTTATTTTAGGCAAACTTCCTGAAATATATCTAAGATAACATTTTAATTTCTAATATTTAGAACATGAATTAGTTTCCTAAATTGTATGTTGTTCAAGTTACCTAAATGGTGACTTCCAAATTTTTGAAAGCTTCTAGTCAAACTTAAATTTTAAGGAAAGTTCAATGCTATCACATAACTTTAGGAATTTCTTCTAAAGTAGGAAACTATTTCCTATGAATTTTCCAAATTAAAATACTATCCTTAATTTTAGGAATTTCTTTTAAAGTAGGAAACAATTTCCTATTTTTATGAATCACCCAAAATTAAAATTTTATCCTTAATTTTAGGAATTGCTTTTAAAGTAGGAAACAATTTTCTATTTTTTTATGAATTACCCAAAATTAAAATAGATGGTACTTAAGTTCTGTTAAAACTCCATAAATCATGAGTCAAACTCATGGAAAAGCTGATGAAAATTTCCAGCAAGTGTGTTTAACAATTAAACACAAAATTCATGAAGAATTAAGACACCAAAATAGATCGTAGCTGTCCAAATTCTGCATTGAATCTTTGTTGTTTTGGAACTTGAAAACATGATTTTTATGAACCTTTTTTATACTAAATCAAGTTTGGCCGAAACATGTAGCAATTTAATTAGATAAAACTAATTTTTAACAATTAAAAATTGCTCATAACACTTACCCAATGTTAGTAAAAATTGATCAACACATTAGTCTCCAAAACACCTCAAAACTATTTGGTTTTAATTTGGCTTTGCAAACCTTTTAATCGAATTATTAATTCTTCAACTAAACATGATTTTAAACTTTTTAAAACATATTTTAATGAATTAATTACATGTTGTCCAGATTTAAATTAAAAGAGAAAAACAAATTTTAAAGAAAGCCTTTAAAATTGATATATACCAAATCAACACACAAATCCTATTGATTATCACCAAGAATCAAGCATGAAAATTACATGAAAAACATTAAACAAAGGCTCTGATACCACTGCTTGGATTCGACCTCATGCTCAAATATGAAAAATAATCAATAAATTAAAATTATAATGTAGCAGAAAAATAAACTAGTATTTAATCAGAGAAACAGTTGAATCCTACAAGATCAATATTTGTGTTTTTTATGTAACTTTCAAATTAATTATGAACACTCATAAGTTTAAGAGTTATGTACGTTGCTCTAGATATCGTAATCGAGACCAATTAAATCTAAAGTCTTTGCTTCTTCACCTTTAGGATTTGTCAAATCTTCAGCCACCCAAGTGTTTGGCCTCTAACAATAATCCACACAATGACTGAATAAGACCTTCTCAAAGGTAGGATTTTTACTTGTGCTAGCAAGTTTTGTTTCTAAAACAAAAAGACCAAAAATTCTTCTCGAATTTTATTTTTGTCAAAAAAAGAAAACTATTTTTCTTTTCTTATTTTATGAAACAACTAAGAAGTGGTTGGAGGCTTCGAGTTTTAGTTTGCTAACATAAGATATTTATATAGCCAAACTAATTTGTAACCCTAAATACAACAGTTTTATTTTAATTTAATTTTTCACTTTATTTTGATCTCTTTCAATTAATTCCAACTTAATTAATTATCCTTATTTAATCCTAATCATGTCACTTAATGTGTGTGACCCATTAGGCTTCTAACATGTTGGCAATAAATATAAATCCTAATCAAATATCAATTTAATAATTAATTTATATTTATAGATCATAAGCGACATCTAGCAATACATCATGACCACCCAAATGTTAGAAAGTCAATTAAAGAATTTGACAAAGCCCTTCAATGATAAGCCTCTCAGTTTAATATGGTCCTTTCCATAAAATATCTCGGATATGTCATAAAGCATGACTCGGTGTCTACTTATGACATTCCATATTAGTTCTCATAATTCATGACTAACCTTATGAATTTGGGAAACTAACTTTCCTCAAATTCATCATGCTTTGGCAAAAGACTTTATACAAGTTAATCAAGAATTGAGAACAAGGGAGAGACATCTCTTCATATCACTTGGGGTGATGAATCCTCTCTTGACTACTCATTCACCTTTGCATGCTTCATGGCATACCCAAGAACACCTTGTTTAGGCATCTGGTGGCTTCCAAACCCGTAGGAGTGAAATCAAAGTATGTCATTCCCTATACAAGATGACCTAGTATCTCAAGCCTGAGGATTAGTTGCATGACTATCACGTGGGAATATTTTGCATAGACACTTAAGTGAAATACCAAATGGAGTTCTCATAGCGGGTCATGTTCAGTGAACTTGTTCTTTAACAAGCACCTACATGTTATCCTCAAGTATCCCATATACTTCAATCTATGAGATCGATTGCTTACTTCTGAAGTAAAGAGGCTTAACATGTACTAGTCTTTGAGCATTGTCAATGCCTTGTCTTGATAATACAATGACCAGGAACAATGTTAGGAACATGGCTTTGATGCATAATGATCTCATAATTGTAACAACTTTACAATTCTCTTGCAAGGCTTTTATGTTCCATGGGCTTCATCCAATTAGTACTTAATAACTCCTTATTATTGCACTGACATAAAGGAAAACCTTTATCACAAATAGTTATGTGATTAAGTATGCATTATAAGAATATGTATTCATTGACCAATCTAATTGGCTTAAGGGCATATACCAACATCAAAGTCCTTTTGTAGCTTGTGAGTATTGTGGAGATGATCATGAAAGCCATCAGTGTCCAAATATGATAGAAACAGTGCAATTTGTGGGGAATAGCAAGTAGAATAGCCCTTACTCCAACACTTATGACCTAGGGCGAAAGAACCATCCAAACTTCTCTTGGCCCAATAATCAAGGATCATCCTCATCTTTAAGGCCAAATGTACTTTCAGGATTCCAACAGCAAGCAAAAATGCCTATCCTAAATAAAAAGCCAACTGTAGAGGATTTACCGAGGTAATACATGACACAAAATGATAACATCATCCGAAGTCCAGCTATTTTCATTCAGAGTCAACTAGTGTCACTTTGAAACATGGAAACTTAGGTTGGTCAACTTGCCAATATATTAAATAACAAAGCTCAACGAACACTACCTAGTGATACAAAAGCAAATCTACGAAGGGAAGGCAAGGAACATGTCAAGGCCATCACTTTAAGAAGTGGTAAAGAGGTTGAAAGTAACCCAAATCAATTTGAACAAAAACACAATATAGTGGAGAGTGAGGACCAGATTACTAGTCCTAATGAGTAAAGTCAAAAGAAAGAGACCAAGGCAACACTACCACCAGCACCACCTTTTCCACAACGTTTCAAGAAGCAACAAGAGGAGAGCCAATTTTGAAAATTTATGGAGGTGTTTGTAAAGCTTCACATCTACATTTCATTTGCTAAGGCGTTGGAGTAAATGCCTTCATATGTCAAATTTCTGAAGGATATTTTATCCAAAAAGAGGAGGTTGGGTGAATTTGAGAGGGTAACACTCATTAAGGAGTGTAGTGAAATCATTTGGAACAAGCTCCCTCCAAAGCTTAAGGATCCAAGCAGCTTTACTATTCCATGCATAATTAGTGCTTTATTTTGACAAAGCCTTGAGTGATTTGGGGGCAAGTATTAATTTGAAGCCTTTGTCTATTTACAACTAGTTGAGATTGGGGGAAATTAGGCCCACCACGTGACTGTACAATTGGCAGCTAGAACTCTCACATATCCAAGAGGTATAGTAAAAGATGTGCTTGTAAAGGTGGATAAATTCATATTCCCAACAGACTTCATAGTTCTTGATATGGAGGACGATAGAGAGGTTCTTATTATCTTTGAAAGACTTTTTTTATGCACTACCAGAGCACTCATTGATTTAGAGAAAAGAGAACTTAACTTGAGAGTACATGATCAAAAGGTAACATTCAACATTTTTAAAGTTTACTAATGATCATGATGAGTGTTTTGCAATTAGTGTAGTGGATAGGGCCATAAATGAAGTTTTCATTCAAAGTCATCTTAATGACCCACTTAAAGCATCATTGGTTGTTGAATTTGAGATAAATGATGAAGAGGTCATAGAGTGTTTGAATGAATTGAATGCCCCATTTCGTGTTTTTGGAACTCAATTTGAGTTGTTAGATTTGTCTATTTCTTTATCCTCATCGGTGAAGCTTAATTTTGGTTAAAGAATCTCTTCAGTTGGAACTTAAACCATTGCCTAATCATATGAGGTATGCATATCTTGGTGACTCATCTACACTTCCTATTATTATTGCATCCGATCTTACTAACAAGTAGGAAGATAAGTTGCTGAGAGTTCTAAGAGAGCACAAAAAGGCATTGGGTTGGACAATTGTAGATATAAAGGGAATAAGTCCTACAATATGCATGCATAAAATTTTGTAGGAGGATAATCACAGAGCCACTATCAAGCATCAAAGAAGATTGAATCCAATCATGAAAGAGGTGGTAAAGAAGGAGATAATCAAGTGCCTAGATGCTATCATCATTTATCCTATTTCGAATTATGAGTAGGTAAGTCTGGTGTAATTCGTACCAAAGAAAAGTGGGATGACAATGGTTTCAAATGAAAACAATGAGCTCATTCCCACAAGGACAGTCTATCAAGCCTGACCTTATAAAATATTTGCCATGTCATTCATATGATTGACAATATGCTTGCATACTTGGAAAGCCCCGAAAGAAAAATCGTTAAAAGACGACAATGTACCAAATGGTACAATTAAGTTAATTTAAGCCTCGAACTAGATCAAATAGAGAATTTAAATTGAAATTAAGAATATTAAAGTCCCAGAATGGTTTAATATGGTGATTTGGAGTTCGAGGATCAATTTGGAGTCAAACCGAAATTTTCACTATCTAGGGGTAAAATGGTCATTTGCCAACTAGGGACATAATGGGAATTTTTTAAAAAGATTTTTTTGGCCCCATTTGACTTATTGGAGTATAATTCGAGGGTTTGGTAGTGAAAAAGTTTAATTCCGGTGATTTCTAAAGTGTAGGGGCAAAATTGTAATTTTACTAGCGAAAAAAATTTGAGATTTTGAGAGAATTTAGATCAAATTTGACAAATTGGAGAATGGTATGAGTATAAGGGATGAAAAATATGTCTATGGGCAATTTTTCAGTTTTTGAGGCAAAAATGTAATTTTTGACTTTTACGGGGGTAAAAGTGTAAATTTCAAAAATTACTCCACCAAGACTTTGGATAAGTCTGAGAATTTTATCTAAGCTATGGATATGTGGGACAAGTGTATGGTGAAAATTTGGAAACAAATGGATGGCTAGAATTTAAGGAATTAATAAAACATTAAAAAAATGAATAAAATAATATTATATTATTTTAGCCTTTAAAAAGGTAAAAATTCCGGAATTCTCATCTTCTTCAGCTGTCCAAACCAGGGGAGAAAAGGGGAAAAAAAAAACAAGAATCCTACCTGAAAAATTTGGGGAAAATCAAGAGAAATCAAGAAATCAAGCATTAAAAAGGTAAATTTCATTGATTTTCCTTGTGATTTTCACTACCCATGCATTTTTTTCTCATTTCCATGCAAAATTAGAAAGTGGGTATGGACACCCATGCTGGCCAAACCTCCATGGATGAGTTTTGAGCTTGATTTTTGGTTGATTTTAATTGAATTAAGTGATTTTAGTTAAGTTATATTGAAATATAGCAAAAATAAGCTAGAAATATAATTTTCTCCCATTGAAACCCATTATGCTGAATTTTCTAGGGGAATATTGGCTGCTGATCTTGATGGTTATTTGAGGAATTATGATGAATAATGATGAATTATGAGCCTAGAAAAATAATGGAAATTTTCGGAGCAAAAATATAAATTTTTACCCACTAGGGGTATTTTCGTAATTTGTTATCGGGACTGATAATTTGCACCACACTGAGGGACATTAAGTCAATTTGGGTGCAATTGAGGTATAGAAACTGAAAAAAATTAATTTGGAGTTTAAACGGACGCGTATATCGATTTATCGGGTAAAAGACCGAAATAGGCTAACACCGCATTTAGGCAAAAATTTAGACATTTTTGCATTCCATATCAAGCATTAGTAGTCTAAATTAGTTTAATTTCAATTTAGTACCAATGTGGTGAATTTCTCGATTTTGTACTGTGTCAAGGTGGTGAGTCCTCCGATAAAGGCAAGGGAATTGCACCCGAGGACCAGTAGTCTGAGTATTTCGAAAATCCCCACTCTAGACACGGTGAGTAACCTTACCATCATTTTAATTATCTAAAGTATGTTTTTATTCGGTTTTGGTGAATTTTATGAAAATGAGTTCAAATGGTAAATTTTTATGTTTTGTAAACAAAATGAGTTTAAATGAAAATATTTTATAAATTGTCTTGAAACGAAATAACGATTTTGAAAATAGAGTAATTGGAGACCACTGATATGTTGTAAATTTAAAATTGAATTAATGGCTTATGTTATTGTATTGGCATGACTGGCTGGGCTGTGTTTTTTATGAATTGTATGAATTGCTTTATTTTACCCTTGCAGGCTGGGTAGTAATATATTAGCCCTGTCATGCTGTCAAAATTTTATTGTATGGTGGGTTTGACCTGCTGCAGTGGGCTAGGATTTGTGGACTAGCCTATTAGAGGGGCACGGAATCCTGTTATATTTTTACCTCGATTGGAGAGGCGAGTAAGGTAACTCCCAAGGTATAACTTTTAGAGTTCACTTCACACCAAACCACCACGTGAAGGGGAACTCGGCCAACGGCAAGGAACGACTATGTTTTCAAAATAAAAACATGACTTTCTAATAGCCTTGGCGGACTCAGTTGGAATAGCCCTCGACCAAGGTATCCCAGATAACTAAGTATGATAATAATTTTTGGCATGAGCCAAGCTTTTTAAGAAATTCATAAGCCATACTGATTACTTGCTTTAAATAAATTGATTTCATTTGGTTGAAATAAGTTGAAAGATGATAAATTACAGTTTGATGAAATATTTTAATAGTCTCCTTTTACTCGACTTTAGATATTTTGAGTGATGTTTGTTCACTCACTGAGATTTTATAATCTCACCACCCTCCTTTCCACCCATTTCAGGCTCAGAATAGATTGTAGATAACTGATCTCGGTGAGGATTACAGTTGAACTTGCCACATCAAAAAACTATAGGTTCATTTCTTTTGATACTTTTGGTCATTCGTGGGCCCATGTGTCACTATAAATTAAATTCTATACTTTGGTTATCTGCATTACGGTATGTAGGAATTTATTTTGCTTTTACACTGTAAAAATTATTTATGCAGCGTTCTTAAAATATTGTTTTATGTGAAAATTGAATATTTTATTTAATATTTTTATTTTATTATAACAGTTATAATTCCATTTTAAACGAATGTTTTAGACATCCAAAATTATTTTTTATTATGAAATATGTGTTTTCCACTTACATATTATATTTTTAACTGATTTTGAGATTTTTGGGATAAATGACCAAAATACCCCTATGAAACGAAAATTATTATTTTATTTGTTTAAGTTGGAAACAGTTTTAAAATCTTTTAGAATGTGGTATTTGGCAACAGTTACCCACAGGGGAAATGAGAAGCAAATATTAAAGCCTTGCGGGGTTCCGGTTGACATTCCAGATAATGAATGTCGATCGAGACGTTGCAGCAGTTGTCACGGGCTCGATGGGAGTTTCGAGTCATGACACAGTCAGTGGATAAAGAGTGTGCATGGATTACTGAAAGTTAAATAAGGCCACAACAAAATATCATTTCCCTTTACCATTTATTGATCAGATCTTAGATAGGCTAGTTGGCAAAGAATACTGTTGTTTCTTGGATGGGTACTTAGAGTATTGTTGTCGATTTTGCACACGCAAGTATATATATCAAATAAGTAATATAGCTTGTAAGTCTAGATTATTGTTCCCACAAGGATTTGTTTCTAAAGTTTCACTAAGTACTAAAATTATATAATGAGTTAATCTTATTTAAGCTAACTAACAATCATAAAAAAACTAATCAAAAATAAAATTGAAACAAATAAAGAAGAATTAACCAATAAAAACTAAATACAGTGAGAAAAGCAATAGATTAAAGACCTAAGATCATGGCTTCATTCAACATTTCATCTGATACTAGCTTTTCTTGTTATTTATCTTTCTTGGGTGATTTTACTAACCTGGAATCCAAAGCGATGGACAAGTCTCCATCGGGATGCTTATACAAATACCTAACTTAATCAATTCACTATATGCCTATAGGAATCAATTAAATTAAGTTCATTAAGCAAGTGTCCTAATTTGGCTATGTATGGCAATTGGCATATATCTACCCGAATCGCAAATCAGATCACCTAAGTGACGCGAACATACACTATTCAAATCTTAGTACAACTTGAAATCTCTCTATCGAGTTTCAATTAGATTCAGAAATTAATTAATTGTTGGCCAAGCAATTGAAGGCATTAAGAACCGATTTAAATAAGTAAAACTATACCCATTCATGATAAATAACAAAAAAACCAGTATTAAGACTACATGTTAAAATCCACCATAATCCTATATAAGCAAATTAGTTCATAATATCTAAATAAAACACTCTTGAAATAAATTTAGCCACAAATTCAAAACAAGAAAATAAGAATAACACAAAAGGATAGAAAGAAACTAATGTTAAATCTTGGTAAATCTCAAAATTTTCTCAATTGCTCTTGAATTCTTGATTGATTCATAGATCTAATTCTTTAAAAAAACTACTACTTTCTCCCATCTAAATGCTCTCAAAAAGGCTCTTAAATATGTACAAGGGTGCCCTACTTTTAATTTTCCACCAAAAGTTTAATTTTAGAAATCGGGGTGGCGCCGCGACCATGACTTCTCAGCCTCGTGATGCGGTAACAAGCAATGGTTGTCACGACCCGAAACTCTCATCAAGCTCGTGACAACCGCCACAAAGCCTCGACAGACATTCTTCACCTCAACAGCACGTTTGGTATGGGGAATAGCTATGCTATTCCCCTTCTATTCCCGGTCATTTTCTACACCTTCGTTTGGTTACAAATTGGAACACGGAATACGGGTGCCGCAGGAATAAAAATTCCATAAGGCTGGCTTTTAGCCAGCTTTATCTATTCCCTCCCCCTTCCCCGGTAATATCTATTCCATGTCTCATGGAATAGCTGTCAAACATGTAATGACTAAAATGCCCTTACCAAACTTACAAAATTACAATTTGATCCATATAAAAGATTTTTTTCTCTCTCTCTTCCTCATTTCCCTTTTTCTCTCAGCCGTTCTTCCCTTCTTTCTCTCCGCCACTCTTCCACTGTTTGGGTTCTGACAATAGCACCGCCTCTCTCGTCCAACTTTCAAGTTACGTTGGTCTCTTCCATAGTCCAGGTACTTAGTTATTGTGCTTTTATTTTCTGTTGATTGGTTGTGATTTGGTTTTGCTGTGAAACTATTTTGGATTTGTGTGTTTTCCTGTAAGTGTTTCATGTGTTAAAATCCTTGTTGCTGTTGGGTTTGGCTTTCTGCGTGGATGTTGGGTTAGGGGTGTGAGTCAACGACACAGGGTTCTGCTGGCTTGCTGCGAATTGAATTGCTGGGATTTGGGTGTGAGTCAACGACACAGGGTTCTGCTGGTTTGCTGCGAATTGAATTGCTGGGATTTGGGTGTGAGTAGCTGTTTGGTGGTGTTGACACCTGAGGTTTCACTATAGAATTATAATAGATGTTAAATCACTTGAAAGCAGCAAATAACAACTTGAACAATAATAATAAGAATATAAGACAAATTGTATACATTTTTTTTAAATGACCTGTAATAGTTATTATTTTTATCTGTTAATGACCTGTAATAGTTTAGTAAAAATGCTTCTACTTGTTGATCATCTGGGTGTTTTTCATTTTTTTTTCTTTTGTGTTAAAAGTTTTCTGTATTTGCATGCTGATCGTATGAGTATTTTTTATTTTGGTTTGTGAAATTCTTTCTGTTTGCCTTAAGTTTGTTTGGTATTTCCTCCTGTGTTGGTTGTGAACAATACTTGTTTCTCCCTGACTTGGACAATGGCAGCTTCCTGTTTGTTGTTTTGTCATTATTTTTGGGGTTCAATTGGGAAGCCGTGACAGTCAAATTTGAGATTGGTACTGGAAATTTTTAACAAATTTCGTCTGCATTGCACCTTTATAAAATTTTGATTAGTTGGGTTTAGTCTTGAGTTGTTAAAATCTTTGAAGCAGTTCTTCTGTATTTGAATGTTGAATAGACCTTTACACATTTAAGAAACTTAATTTCAGAATAAAGAATTTAGTGCGAAAATGGACTAGTTTTGTCAGTTAAAATGCAAATTTGTAATTATTCCTTATCCTTTATCTTAAATTCTGTTTTCTTATATCAACTTCTAAAATTTCGTATGTCTTTTATCATTTTCCTGACTCAATTCTAGATGCTGGGACATGAAGCAGCAAATAATTGGTACAGTGCTTTAGCAAAATGTTAGCCTCAATAATCTAAAGAACCTATCTGATGAACTAGACTGTTGGTTCATTGTTCACACCAAGATGATTAATGACAGACCAAATGTTTTCCTTAACTCATACTTAATGTGTATGCATATGTACTAATCTGAAAACATTGAATCTTTGATAGGAAAAATGAGTTGGAAGGCCTTTTTTTTTTTTTCCAACATCACATGGAACGGTACTATTGCATTTGCATATCTTTTTGTGTGAAAAACGTTCTGTTAAGCTGGCCTTGTTGATGAGTTGGGTTTGGGGACTTTGGGTGAGACTTGCTTTTTAGGCTTTTACCTTATTTCTTATAGCTGTGGGGAGGAAGCTTTTCTTTGGCTTTTTATGGAAACATGTTATTAAGACTTTGCTTAATGCAGTTTACTCTTTTCAGATCTGTCTATGGGTTAAGAATCTTACTTTCCCTATTTTATTTATCTATTTATTTCTTACCTTTTCTTACCAACACCACTTATTATTTTTTGGAAAGATAAAGACCTACTTATTATTAAGATGAACAATTTTATCAATTAATCAATATATTGTTGATTAAATGTTGAATTTCAATCTTCCAATAATTTCTTTAGAATATATAAATTAATAAAATGGGTGTACGAATTGAATATGAAAGATACATATATACATTTCTATTCCTTTTAAATAAATTTTGTTCCTTTATACTTATTTGCTGCTTGAAAAGGCATTCTAAGTCAATATTTTTCATTTAAAAGCTTGACAATGAAGGGTTTTCAGAATATGACAGGCTGATAGCGTGTATCCAGATATACACATCATATGAAATTTTAATAAGTTAAAATAATTAAAATACATTATTTTATTTGAAAAAGAATAATTTATTTTAATAAAATAAATCCTCATTCACATTTAATTCCCATTCACATTTCACAACTAAATTTGAATAAAATAATTTTATTTTATTTGAAAAATAAAATAAACTTAATTTCAAATAAAATAATTTCTTAGTGCTATTCCTTAGAAGACTTAATTGCAAACTTTTTCAAACAAAGGAAAAAATACGTCTACACAATTATAAGTTTATTAGGCTTTTGAGGGGTGTAGGTGTTTTAATGCCCGCATAAAAATTATTTTATTAAGCTTATTTTATGTGGTATGTACATTGTTAATGGTAAATGAGATGTGTAAGAAGCTTAAAACTCAACTATAAGTTCAAGTCCATGTTTGACGAAATTAACTAGATATTTTCAACCCGTATATTGTATACAATATAAAGTTAAATTCATTTCATAATACAACTATAAAAACAAAGCAAGCAAGGTTCAACACCCATATTTTTAATTTTCCTTCTAATAAAAGTTCAATATATAGATAGCATTAAATCATTGAATCTTACCTTCTTCCTCTTTACTCACCCGTATAAAAGATAAGAATCAAAAGTCAAAATAAGGATGTGTTTGGTGTTAGTTTTGTTTTGAATTTTTTGTTTTTGTTTTCACTCTTCTTAGAACTAACTTCTTTATCGTTATGGGGCAAGTGAATAGTACTTTCACACTTCATCATTGTCAATCTTTTAATTTTACACGTTTTTATTGCCATATGGCTTTAATATGTTATCTACATAATAAAATAGATTAGAATATTTATTTTTTGCAGTTATGGTTCGTTTGTGTTTGAGAAGAGATGCTGAACGACGAAAAAGGCTACTAGCTATGTTTAAATTTTATATGGAGATTTGTCGTGCTGTTAGTTCATTCTTGACTTTATTGTCAGCAGCGTCAACTTTATGTACTTATAGGCCAAGAGTAAGATCTTATACATTAGATTTTGCTGCAAATCGAGAATATGTGAGGCGACTTGTGTATGATAATGATATTTCATGTATTTCACAAATTAGGATGAATAGAGAAGCCTTTTTTAAATTATGTGAAATGTTAGAAAGTATTGGAGGGTTGAAGTCAACAAAGAATATACTTGTAGATGAGCAAGTAGCAATATTCTTACATATTATTGCTCATCATGTTAAGAATCGAGTAATTAGTTTAAATTTTAGAAGGTCGGGTGAGTCAATTAGTCGGCACTTTCATAATGTTTTAAATGCAGTCCTGAAATTGCAAGAACATTTGTTTAGAAAACCTGAGCCCATTCCAACAAACTCAACAGACAATCGGTGGAAGTGGTTTAAGGTAGATTATTGATCTTATAACTTTTTGTAACTATATATATACAAGACATTAATAGGTTTACTTATTAGTAATTCATTACATCCGATTTGTAGAATTGTTTAGGTGCTCTAGATGGGACATACATCAGAGTTAAGGTGCCAAGTGCAGATAAACCTAGATATCGCACTCGTAAAGGGGATATTGCAACAAATATGTTAGGTGTATGTACACCTGACATGCAATTTGTCTTTGTTCTTCCTGGTTGGGAAGGGTCTGTAGCTGATAGCAGAGTTCTTCGAGATGCACTAAGGAGAAGAAATGGACTTAAAGTGCCTCATGGTAAGCTTTCCTATGATAATGGAAAGGTATTTCAAATTATGTACTATATGATTATTCAATTTAAATAAGTAAATAACTTATTTAGTTTGTTTTATATAGGTTGTTACTATCTAGTTGATGCGGGCTATACAAATTGTGAGGGTTTTCTTGCACCTTTTAGGGGTCAACGATATCATTTAAATGAATGGCGTCAAGGCCATGAACCAAGCAGTCCTGAAGAATTTTTTAATATGAAACATGCTGCTGCTCGCAATGTTATAGAAAGATGTTTTGGATTATTAAAAATGAGGTGGGGTATCCTTAGGAGTCTATCATTTTATCCGATTAGGATACATAATCGGATTATTATAGCTTGTTGTTTGCTTCATAATTTCATTAGGAGGGAGATGAGTTTTGACCCTATTGAAGTGGATTTAGGAGAATATGTTGAAACCAACACAGCAGTTGATGAGGATTTTATAAGTACTATTGATCCTACTGATGTTTGGGGTAATTTCAGAATGGAATTAGCAAATCAGATGTTCAATGAATGGCAAGCATCTAGGCAAAATGATGATTGACATTTGTTAGGCATATTGATACTGAAGGACTGTTGCTGGGTTTCTTTCCTCAGTTAAATTCAAGTTGTACTTTTTTTTAATTTGTTTTTAATGTCTTATTATTTTATCAATTGTTGTTGTTAATTGTGTTGTTTATATTGTACTTTTTATCATGTGAATAAAGTTTGACCAATTTTAATATATTATTGGATATATGTCTTTATTTTTAATTTTTTTTGCATTCTAATAATATTTTTTATAATTAAATATTTGGTGTATGGTAGAAAACAATGTCCACATCTTCAGCACTAGCTTCTCAAAGTTCAAAGGGAACCAAAAGAAAATGGAATTTTCATGAAGATGTTGCACTTGTTACAGCTTTGATTGATTTGCACAATATAGGAAAATACAATGCAGACACTGGGTTTAGAGGGGGTTATTTAATAGAACTTGAAAATATGCTTGCAACAAAATTACCAGATGCAAACTTGAAGGCGAAGCCCCACATAGAGTCTAGAATAAAGACTTTGAAAAAAGAATGGGCTATTATATATGATATGGTGCAAGGGACACATACTAGTGGATTTGGGTGGGATGATCAAAGGAACATGGTTGTTGCTGATGATTCAGTATGGGAAGCTTACATACAGGTACGTTTTTGAGTTTGGGTTATTTAATTATTTTCATATTAGTTTCTTACTAATAATATAACTAATAGTCTTTTTTTTTTTTTGTTATTAGAGTCATAAGGAGGCTGCCCCTTTTAGAAGAAAGAGTTTTCCCTTCTTCAATGAGCTAAGTATAATTTATGCAAGAGATCGTGCAACAGGGAAAGATGCACAAACTGCAGCAGATATCCTTGAAGAAATGCAGGACTGTAATGATACAATCAATGAGGAAATTGAAGGTGAAAACCTAGCTGGATATAATTTTGAGGATGAGGATTTTTCCAATATTCAACCTCAAACTTCAGCTCCCAGAAGTGACACAACTTCAACAAGGAAGAGGAAAAGGCTAAATGAGACGGGTGATCCCATCACATCTGAATCAATTATTGCTGCTGCAACGATATTGGGTGAAAACATAAAAGAGGCTGGAATTGAGTTTAGCAGAAGTGTTGGGGCAGAGGTGAACATCCAACAAAAAGCTCAAGAGTTGGATGGGATTTTAAGTCAAGTAGAGGGATTGACAGCGATGGAAAGGGTTTTAGCTTCAATTAAACTTCCAGAATCTCCAACTCTTATGTTTGTGTTTTTTAGTATTGATCCTGATCGAAGACTTGAATGGCTGAGGACATTTCTTGCTGATCGTTGAGCTTGGATGAATCTAAAACTTTTTGTAAAGGTAAGTTCCAGAGATTGTAACTTTTGGGCACTTGTGCTTGATGTTGATATTAATTATGAGGTTCATTAACAAGTCAAAATCCTTTTGAATTGACAGTTATGTTAGTAGTTGTATAAGGGTGATATTATTGTAGCGACTTTATTTGTTTTATGCATGTTGTAAGTTAGTGTAATAGGATGAATATTCATCCATTAATTTCAAAGTCAGTGTATTTTTCTGAACTAGACATGATTTGTAGATTATATGTACTAATATTTTCATCTAAAAGGCATTTAGTATTACAAGGCTCTTTTAATATTTATAGCATCTCCATGCTAATATGCTTTAGTTAAAATGGTAAATTGTCATTTTCTTGCCAGATATGGAATGCAAATAATAAATTGAAAGACACGGTATTTCTCTATTTGCCATTTATGTTTCCGCAGCACCAAATGTTGGGTTCAAAAAAATGATTTTCTTCTTTTTTTAAAAGGGTTTATGAATTTGCATTTAATCTATCAAAAGACATAATTTACATTTTTTTTTAGAAAAAAATGATTCATAATATATGAAAATGATTCATAATATATGAAGAATTGGCTTAAAAAAAATCTATACACAAATTTAATTGATTATGATAGATAAAATATAATATAATTAAATTATATTTTTAAATAATTATCTATTTATAAAAATATGTGATTAAATTATAATTATTTTTAGTAATTAGGGAAAAATATAATTATGATGGATAATTATCTTTTGGGATAAATGTGTATTTAAATGATAATAGGGATAATTTTATTTTTTTATGAAAATAATTGTTAATATGGTCAAGGGTATTTTTGTCTTTTTATCACCTATTCCTTTCTTATTCCAATCTTATTTCTACCAACCAAACACTGTGATAAGTCATAATAGCAATTCCTGCTCTATTCCATTCACAATACCAAACAAAATAATAACTATTCTATTCTATTCCCACTTTATTCTATTCCCACAGAATAGCAATTCTATTCTATTCCTGCCTATTCCGCGAACCAAACGTGCTGCAAATGCCGATCAAAACCTCTCAAGGCTCTTGTATCAGCTTTCACACTTCCCCAGTGAACAATAGTTATCAAATATCGTAATTCGAAGGATTACGAGTCATTTCCAAATCAAAACATAACATTTTATTTTTTGGCTCATAGGGGCATTTTCGTCATTTTTCGTCAAAAATCTCAAAACTTGCTAAAAATGTAGTAGGTAAGCAAAAAATATATGTTTAATGATTTGAAAAAAAATCAAGTATCTAAAACGTTAATTGGAAGTGAAAATTTGACCATTTGAATATAATAAAGATATTTAATAAAATAAACTATTTTCTTGTAAAATAATTTTTATAAAGCTATCGGTAAATAATTCTTATAGCATAAAAGTTAATTATATTCATATATACTAATAAGCAAATAATCAAAGCATAAAATTACTTTTACAGTGACACGTGGGCCCCCAACTAACCAATAAGGTGCGAGTTTGTGAACTTACAATTTTGTCGATGCAAGGCTAATTGAAGTCCTTGATGCAATCGGCTATTTATCGGCTATCCCGAGCCTGAAATGTGGGAAATTGAGGGTGGTGAGATTATAAAATCCCAGTGAGTAAACAGACACCATATAAACTATCTAAAGGCGAGTAAATGGAGACGAATTAAAATATTCTTTTCCAATATATGTTTCATAACATGAATATTCAATTTACTCAATTAATCAACATGGCTTATATATCTCACAAAACTTGGCTCCTGCCAAAAATTATTCTGGGGATGCCTTGGCCTAGGCATCTGACCGAGACCACCAAGGCTATTAAATGTCTTTACATCCGAAATTCTAACCATGCCTTGGCGTTGGCTGAGTCTCACTCTCACGCGGTGGTCCACGTGAAGTGCACTCAAATCTTTACCTCCAGAGACACCCTTCACACGGCTCTCCGATCGAGGTAAAGTATATCTGATTCTGTGCCCCCTCTTTTAGTCTAGTCCATAGAACCTCCACTGCCGGGATTATGGATTATTTTATCTACCACTTGATTTATAAAATCTTTATTCGCATGACATGACAATTTATCGCAATCTAGCCTCTCAAGGCTAAATACATATTATATATAATTTTGATACAAATACCGACTTTGCCATTCATGCTCACATATTGCTATAAGCCATATAATTTAAAACACAATTTATAATACAAGTAGGCAGTCTCCAACTACTCTATTTTCAAAACCAGTATTCAATTTTTCAGAAAATTTATAAAATCATTTTATAAAATCATAATTTCTCCTAAAACATAGCAATTTACTATTTAAATCCATTTTCTATAAAATCACACAATTGTATAAAACTACTCTAGATAATTAAGACGATAATAAATTTACTCACAGTTCTAGGAGTCCATGTACTCCTAATCCCAATCTTCAAGCACAATCTCTATACTTATACCAGTGTAATTTGCTCATCACCTATCCACAATGTATAATACATAATTCACTACATTAATGTTTGACCATTATAAAATCAATTCAGACTCGGTGTATATGCATGATATGATATGCAACTTATCCGACTACCGCTTAAATGCGATGCTGACCTGATTCGGCCTATTACCCGATTAAATGACAATTGTGTCCGATTTGGCTCCAAATTGCTCCATTTCATTTCTAATACCTCAATTCACCAAACATTATTCAAATAACACCAATTCCAGCATCAAAACCCTCCCATTTCTTCATGAAAAAATTTGGCCATCACAATGCACTAACACCGTGATTTTTCCTACTTAATTTTTCTCAGCATTATTCATCATTTTCTAAGCCATTTCTCTTGAAATAATAACAATCCATCACCCACACACATCAAGGAAGATTCGGCCAATGAAGATTCATGGGGAAAATGGATTCTTTTCTTGTTGTTTTGCTTTTAAATATGCTAAACTAACTAAAAACACTAACATATCTTAAAATCAATTCAATCCAACATCTTTCTCTCTCCTTACCCATTTTGACCAGCCATGAATTCATCATGAAAACATGTAATTTAAGCATGGAAAATAAGGAGAAATGCTTAAGGAAAATAGATTTCAAGCTTAAGTTGAAAAATCTTACCTTTTCCACTTGTTTTCCTTCATTTTCCACACTTTTTCTCTTGAAATTCTTCACCTAGGGTTTGTTCTTCCTTCCTTTCCCTCTCTTCCTTGCTTCACCGAATATTTGGAGAGATAATGGGCTGATTTATGCTGATTTTTAAGTTAAATAATAAAATATCCTAAGCTTGACACATGGCATGTTTCCATTGGTCCATTTTTAAAACTTTAAAAATTTTTAAACCTTTTATCTCCACCACATGATTAGTCAAAGGTCAAAATGAGGATAAGGGAAGACCATGTGCTGGACAAATGTCCTGGTGGTGGAAAATTACAATTTTGCCCCTGGGGTGGTAAAATTACCATTTTACCCCTATGCTCCAAATTATACTGAAATTAAAATTTTTTCACTTCTAAACCTCAAATCATACTCCAATACTCAAATCATACTCCAATAAGTCAAATGGGGCAAAAAAAAATCTTTTCTAAAATTTTCATTTTGTCCCCAAGTGGCAAACGATCATTTTGCCCCTAGATAGTGAAAATTTCGATTTGACTCCAAATTGATCCTCAAACTCCGAATTACCATTTTAAGTCATCCCTGGACCGTGAAACTCTCAATTTCACCTTAAAATTCCTATTTGAACTAGTTCGAGGCTTAATCGACTTAATGATACCATTAGGGGCAATATCGTCTTTTAACGATTTCTCAAACTTCCTAAATATGCAACCATTCTATTGAGTATGTAAATGACATCGTAGTTATTTTATAGAACAAGGTTTGACAATGGTAGTGCCGCGGTGCTCTTTTTTTGGTGTCACGACGCCGTGCTTTTGGCCACTTGTATGATGCACCCATCTTGCCCAACACTACGGCCACAAGCTTCCAACGCTGTGGCCTTGAGTGACTCAACGCCATGGCCTCAATCACCGTGCTGCCTTGTGTGCAATTTGCATCTGTGTATCATCTTCAGACATGATTTTCACCTTGATCTAGTTCAAAATAGGCTATGTAGTAAACATAAAAGTTGTAGCCCATTCTCTTAGCTTTCCATTGAATCACAAATCACAACAATTGGAGTTCTTCAGCTGAAGTTATCTTTAAATTATTGCAGCATGTACGACTAACATCTTCACCATACTTCTGCTATCATAACTCAATTTCACCTTGCTCATCACATATCCTGCACATAACCATGAGAGAAATCTACATTAGCACTTCTTAAAGTAAATTAAACCAAAATAAAGTAAAATTAAACTAAAACAACTTAATCTAACTATTCAACATGTAATCTAACTTAACTTAGAACAACATTTTAAATGCTCAAATCCAAACCTAAAACTCAAAGGTCTAGCAACTAAAGTCCGCAAAATGTGTTAAAAATAACTCTATATAACAGAGTTATCATGCCCCTACACTTAAGATTTTGCTAGTCCTCGAGCAAAACAAAGAACTAAATGCAATAACCTAAACATGAAAACATTCTGCTAGAGTTCAATTGAACCATTTCATTAATTACCTTTAATACCCTCAAAAGTTCCTTCATATTCATAACTTTAATCTATATACAAATATTATTCAAGTTAATGTCTCAATTCAAATGCAAGCTTATCATTATGTTAATTTTCATGTGCATGTGCAATCTATTACTGAAACATTATACAATCCGGATAAGTTTATATTCATGCAAAATTCAAATTAGTAATTAAATTCCATAAGTTTGCTTTTCATCTCTCTCTCCACTAATATAGACTAACACTAAATGAAGGATCAATAGGACTTTAACTAGCTTGTAATGTATGGCTAGGGTCAAGGTTGGATATGGAATAATGTATAACTAAAATCACCCTAACCACATAGTCAATCTAAGACCTATTTAAAGTTTTATTTTCCTTCACCTAGTATACCCTTTTTCTATCAAAAATTTTCTTTTGTTCAACACTTCATTCTTTTGCTTCTTCTTTCTTTCCCATTTTTTCTTTTTCTCAATTTCACACCCCCAAACTTATTTCTTTTATTGGGTAGTGAGGTGAATACAATCATATTTTTGAACTTTTCATCAATTTTATCTTTACTACCTTGGTCACTATTATGCTCATAACACTCCCTAAATTGACTTATGCACTTATGAATAAGGGATGCAATAATTGTTAAAAATATGAATATAAGGGTCTAGGCCAAAAATTAAGTGTTCAAACAAAGGAAATGTGTTATCAAGCTAAAAGGGGAAAACTAAAGACAATTTATGTAAAGGAAGGCTACAAAGCTCAATCGGTTCAAACATGGCCTAAATCATTTCTTTAACTAAGTGTAGCCTAGAATTTCACCTCAAGAGATAATCAAACAAATTCTAGAACTTAATACATATATCAAAATTTTCACATTTACATAAACTTTCTCTAAATTCGACCAATGAATCTAAGCAATAGACATGGTGCTCAAAATGTAGATATTTCATCTTAATAATAAAGCTTAGCATAAGAATTTACATAACACTGAAACAATATTCACATGTTTCAAGGAATCAAATTTGGAATGAAACTAAGTTCTCATCATTGGATAGGTAAATTAAATGAAACTGGCACAATTAACTCTAGCTATAGTTTTTAAAACATGCATAAAAATAAAAAAAAATTAACAAAAATAATTAACCTAGCATGTCATAAAAACTAATAGCAATAAAACTCCCCCAAACTTAAATTGCACATTGTCTTCAATGTGAAAAGCTAAAAACAATAAGAAAATGAAACTCCCCTATCCATGGTGACAATGCATTGAGAACTCTAATTTTTTTCCTCATCTTCATGCTTTCCGGACCTGCAGACTCAACAAATAAGCAAGGGAAAGGTTATAAGTACTTATTTAAATAGGAAAACAAAACTAACTAAAATAACAACTACACTGAAAAAGATATAGTTTGGGTTACCTCCCAATAAGTGTTTCTTTATAGTCACTAGCTTGACTATGATACCCCTTTTTTGTTGTCTACTAAAGTAATTAAGGATCTTTAGTGATCCAATTCATGTCCCAAGTAATGCTAGAGACATTCCCTGTTCACTTCAAATGTCCCAGTAGCTTCATTACAAATATCTATTACACTACACGGATAGACCTTAACCACCTTGTAAAGACCTGACCACTTTATTTTTGTGTCCATGGAAGGAGCTTGATTGATTTGGTCAATAACACTTGTTGTCCCAACTTAAAATCAAAATTAAATGAAAGTGGTGGATCATGCTCATCATAACACTGTTTAATTTTGAGTTATGGTGGTGGTGGCTCTGATTCAAAAATTGATGCCTGCTTACTTGTAAATGGTGGAGAAGGATTACCTTTACCTTTATCAGTTGCATCCACTCTATAGCATAGAGCTGTGGCGGAAAGGTATTTAGGTCATTGAAAATAGTAGATTCAACTGCCTCTTCTCCAACTCTAAAAGTTTTTCTACCTTCCTTTACATTGATGATTGCACCTACAGTGGCCAGGAATAGACGTCCTAGTATGATTAAAACCTCTTGATCCTCCTCCATTTCAAGTACTATGGAGTCCATTGGAATGTATAATTTCCCCACTTTAAGCAAGACATCCTCTATAATCCCACAGAGGTGCCTCATTGTTCTGTCTACTAACTGCAAGGTGACTGTAGTACATTGAATCTCCTTTAGTCCAAGTCTCCTAGCAACAAACAAAGGCATTATTGAGACATCAGCACCTAAATCACACAAAGCTTTCAAAAAATTAAAATTACAAATTGAGCAAGGGATAGAAAAACTCACTGGATCCTTAAGCTTTGGTGGAAGCTTGCTCTAGATTATCGTGCTACACTCCTTAATGAGTGTAATTATCTCAAAATCCTCCAGTTTTATTTTCTTTGTTAATATGTCCTTCAGAAACTTCACATATGATGGCATTTTGCTCTAAAGCTTCTGCGAAAGGATTGTTAATGTGAAGCTTTTTGAATACCTTGAGAAATTTTTGGAAATGCTTATCAAGCTTTTGTTTCTGAAGGCGTTGAGGAAAGGGTGGTGGTGGTGGTAAAGTTGTCTTTGTTTCCTTATTTTGAATTTGCTTGTCAACTTTCTCAATCATTGTTTCATTCTCAACAGGCTTATCTTGAAGATTAGCTTGCCTAACACTATTTTTAACCTTTTTTTCGCTCTTCAATGTGATTGACATAACTTGTTCCTTACCTTCTCTCCTTTGATTCACCTCTGTATTGCTAGGCAATGTTCCTTAACGTCAGTTGTTTAATAAATTGGCAAGTTGACCAACTTGAGTCTCAAGGTTTCGAATTGATGCTGCTTGACTCTAAATGAGAGCTGTTTGACTTTGTATAATGCTATCATTCTGTGTCATGTCTGTCGTAACAAATCTTCCACAATTGGTTTCTTTTATAAAATAGGTGTGTTGGCTTGTTGTTGAAATCCTAGATGTGCATTTGATCTTGACGTTAAGGAAAACCCTTAATTATTAGCCCAAGAAAAATTTGGATGGTTCCTCCACCCTAGGTTGTAAATGTCAAAGAAAGGGTTATTTTGCTATTTATTCCCCACAAATTGCATTGTTTCTGTTAAGCTTGGACACTGATGACTTGCATGATTATCTCCACAATACTCATAAGCTACAAAAGGACTTCGTAGAGAGTTAGTACCAAAAGATTCAAGAGTCTTAGTTAGAGCTACTACTTGTGAATATAAGGTTGAAAAAACATTTACATTATGAATTCTAGTTACTTTCCTATGCATTGCTCGCTTTGTTAGCCACTGGTAATTGTTTGTAGCCATCTCTTCCAACAAATCATATGCATCATCAATCAATTTAACCATTAAAGCTCCTCTCGCAGTAGCATCAATGGTGGTTCAAACATGCCTACTCAGACCATTGTAGAAAGTTTGCACCTGAAGCCACTTTGGAAGACCATAATGAAGACAACACTAAAGTAATTCTTTGTATCTTTCTTGAGCTTCATACAATGGTTCAAAATCTTGCTGCATGAATGATGTAATATTATTCCTCATTTTCGCTATCTTAGCTAGAGGAAAGAACTTGGCAAAGAACTTTTGAGCAAGATCATCCTATGTCGTTATTAAGCTATCGAGAGCGCATTTATCGATGCTTTAGCTTTATCCCTCAATGAAAAAGGAAAAAGCCTTAAACGAATTGCATCATTTGTGATGCCATTATGTTTGAAAGTGTGACAAATCTCCAAGAAGTTTGATATATTGCCATTGGGGTCATTGTTTGGAAGGCCCCCAAACTGAACTGAGATTTGAATCTTGGTGGCGATAGCCAGCTTGATCTCAAAATTGTTTGCTTGAATAGCTGGCCTTCGAATACTCAATGGAATTCCTTATACCAAAGGAACAACATAATCCCTTAAGCAACGATTTTCAACTAGTCTACACTCTTGGATTTGCTGTTCACCTTGTTGATCAGCCATTGTATTTATTGAAGCAACACATTGTTGATTCTCTAGTCAAAGTCTACAAAATGTTCTTTCAATTTCTAGATCACAAGGTATAATCTCCAAGCTTTTTGCTCTTCTAATACAACGGCTGTACACACCTACAAAACAAAACAATAAAACTTAAAATAAGACTAATCTATGAAATTTTAATATTAGCAAATAATAAAGAAAACAAATTCCCTAGCAACAGTGCCAAAAACTTGTTGTCAATTTTGCACACACAAGTATACATATCGAACAAGTAATATAAATAGTAAGTCTAGATTATCATTCCCACAAGGATTTGTTTCTAAAGTTTCACTAAGTACTAAAATTATATAACAAATTAATCTTATTTCAGCTAACAGACAATTATGAAAAAACTAATCAAAGATAAAATTGAAACAAACAAACAAGAAATTAACTAAAAAAACTAAATATAATGAGTAAAGCAAAAGATTTAAGATATAGATCATGGGTTCATTCAACATTTCATTTGATACTTGCTTTTCTTGTTGTTGATCTTTTTAGGTGATTTTAGTAACTTAGAATCCAAAGCTATGGACAAGTCTCCATCAAGATGCTTATACAAATATCTAACTTAATCAGTTCAATATATGTCTATAGGAATCAATTAAATTAAGTTCATTAAGCAAGTGTCCTAATTTGGCTTTGTATAGCAATTGGCATATGTCTCCCCGAATCGCAAATCATATCACCTAAGTGATGTGAACATACACTATTCAAATCTTAGTCCAACCTAAAATCTCTTTGTCAAGTTTCAATTACATTCATAAATCAATTAATTGTTGGCCAAGCAATTAAAGGCATTACAAACATAGTTAAAAAAGTAAAATGATACCCATTCATGATAAATAACAGGAAAACCAGTATTCAGACTATATGTTGAAATCCACCATAATCCTAGATAAGCAAATTAGTTCATAATATATAAATAAAACACTAGTAAATTTCGAAACTCTCTCAATTGCTCTTGAATTCTTGATTGATTCATAGTTCCAATTCTCTAGAAAAGTTGTTGTCGTCTCCCATTTGAATGCTCTCAAAAAGGCTCTTAAATATGTGTAAGGGTACCTCACTTTCCAATTTTCCATCAAAAGTTTAATTTTGGAAATCGAGGTGGCGCCGTGACCATGACTTCCCAGCACTGCGACGCTGTGACAAGCTGTGGTAACATTGTAGCGCTCCTTTTCTAGAGCTGCGACGTTGTTCTCTTAGCCACTTTTATGATGCACCCATCTTGCCCAACACTGTGGCCACAATCTTCTAGTGTTGTGTGTCACGACCCGGTACTCTCCTCGAGCCCATGACAACCACTGCAATATCCCAATAGACATTCATTACTCGAAATGTCGACCAAG
This sequence comes from Theobroma cacao, assembly GCF_000208745.1. Lineage (NCBI taxonomy): Eukaryota > Viridiplantae > Streptophyta > Magnoliopsida > Malvales > Malvaceae > Theobroma > Theobroma cacao. Next base: position 18,703,756 of record NC_030851.1, on the reverse strand, counting down.
ACCCAGCAAGGCTTAATATCAGTATCTCATTTCCCCCGTGAGTAACGGTTGCTGAAAATCATGTTTTAAAAGATTTTAAGCTGTTTCCAACTCAAAACAAATAAAATAATAATTTTCGTCTCACAGGGGTATTTTAGTCATTTTTTCCCCAAAAAGTTCGAAACCGACTAAAATGTAATATACAAGTACAAAATACATAATTCGTAATAAAAAATGAGTTTTAAAGTCTAAAATCTTAATTTTAAATGAAATTTTGATTATTTGGATATAACAAGAAAATAAAAGAAATATTAAGTAAAATATTCTATTTTCTTATAAACAATATTTTTAGAGTTATACGTAAATAATTTTTATAGCGTAAAAGTTAAATAAATTCACACATACTATAATACAGTAAGCCAGAGTATTTAATTTAATTTACAATAATAAGTGGGCCCCCAAATAAACAAAAGTAAAGAGGACTGTGAACCTACAGTTTAAAAAATACAAGTCCAATGGTAGTCCTCGATGAGATCAACTATCTACAGTCTATTCTGAGCCTAAAATGGAGGGAAAGGGGAGTTGTGAGATTATAAAATCCCAATGAGTAAATAGATATCATCATAAACATTTAGAGTTGAGTACATGGAGACGATCAAGTAAATCATCGTAAACTAGGTCACAGCATTAGAACACATTTCATTCAAAATACGTAAAAAGACTTATGAATCTCATAAAACTAGGCTTGTGCCATAAATCCATTCTCGGGGACACCTTGGTCGAGGCATCCTACCAAAACCGCCAAGGTTGTTAAAAATTCACATTTCGCATAAATCATGTTTTTATTTTGAAAATATAGTCGTTCCTTAGCGTTGGCTGAGTTCCCCTTCACGTGGTGTTTTGGTGTGAAGTGAACCCTAAGCTTTACCCCAAGAGATATCCTGCCCGCCTCTCCATTCGAGGTAAGAATATAATGGGATTTACCGTACCCCTCTAAAAGGTTGATCCACAAAAACCCCCTACTGCAGTGATTAATTAATATACAATCCACCAATTCAATAAAATTTGCAATAGCATGACATGGCAATTATTTTATTCACAGCCTTTCAAGGCAAACAAATAATCTGTATTTCAATACAATTGCCAACCAGCCAATCATGCCCGATTTATCATAAGCCAATCAATTTAAACAATCGAATTAGAACAATTAACAGTCTCCGTGTACTCTATTTTTCAACATCATTATTAATTTCAAAACAATTTATAAATTAATTTCATTGAAACACATTTATTCAGAAAACATGAAAATTTACCTTTTTAAATCCATTTTTCCATAGAATTCACGAAATCATTTAAAAACCACCCTAGATAATTAAAATGACAGTAAGTTTACTCACAATATCTAGAGTGCAAATTTTCGAAGTACTCAAACTACTGGTCCTCGAGTGCAATTCCCTTGCCTTTATCGGAGGACTCACCACCTTGACACAGTACCAAAATTGAGAAACTTACTACATTGGCACTAAATCGAAATTAAACTAATTTAGACTACTAATGCATGATATGGAATGCAAAATGCACTGGTAACCATCTAAATTCAGCATCGGCCTAATTCATCTTGTCACCCGATTAATTGGCCAACGCGTCCAATTTAGCTCTAAATTGCTCCATTTCTTTTCCAATATCTTAATTCACCAAACACAAGTCAAATAACCTAAAATTTGGAAAAACTATCTTCACTTTTCTTCTTGGAATTTTCAGTCAATAATGGTGCATTAACACCATGATTTTTCTTACTATTTTTCCACACCATAATTCATCATTTTCTAACCAATTCTCTTAAAATAAAATCAAATTCATCCTCACTCAATACAAGGTAGGTTCGGCCATTGATGGGTGATGAGGAAAATGAATTCTTTTCATGTTGTTTTGTTTCTAGACATGGTAAACTAACTAAAAACACTAACATAACTTAAAATCAAATCAATCCAACATCATTCTCTCTCCATACCCATTCGGCCAGCCATGAATTCGCCATGAAAACATGGAATTTAACCATGAAAAATAAGGAGAAATGCATGGGAAAGGTAGATCACAAGTCAAAATCAAGAAATTTTACCTTTTGTCACTTGTTTCCTTGAATTTTCACACTTTTTTCTTTGGAAATTCTTCACCTAGGGTTTGTTCTTTCTTTGTTTTCCTCTTTTCCTTGCTTGGCCAAATTTTTGGAGAGAAGTGAGAGATTTATAGGCTGATTTTTAAAGGAAATAATAAAATATTCTAAGCTTGACAATGGCATGTTTCCATTGGTCCATTTTTAAAACTTTAAAAATTTTAAACTTTTTATCTCCACCACATATATTTTCTCACTTATCCATAACATAAAATGTCAATGGATGAATTCTATGAGCATGACAAGTGTTGGTGGTGTAAAATTACAATTTTCCCACTAGGATGGTAAAATTACCATTTTACCCTTATGCTCTGAAAAATACCAAGATTATAATTTTTCACTTCTCAACCTTAAATCATACTCCAATAAGTCAAATATGATCAAAAGCTTTCAAAAAAAATTCCCATCTTGTCCTCGAGTGGAAAAATTACCCTTTTGCCCCTATATAGTAAAATTTTCGGTTTGACTCCAAATTGATCCTCAAACTCCAAATCACCATTTTAAATCATTCCTGGACTGTAAATTTTTCAATTTCACCCTAAAATCTCTATTTGATCTAGTTCGAGGCTTAAATCAACTTTGTTGTACCTCTAGGTATAATACTGACTTTTGTAAATTTTTTCGGGGCTTTCCTAGTATGCAAGCATTCAATCAATCACATGCATGTCATGACAAGTATTTTATAAGGTCAGGCTTTAGACTGTGACTGTGCACTCTTTAGCACCACAGCTTTAATCACTATGCTGCCTAATGTGTAGTCTACATCTATCTATCATCTTTGGTGTAATTTTCACCTTGAGCTGGTATGAACTGGGAAAAGTGGTAAACATGAAAATTTTATCCCATTCTCTTAGCTTTCCAATGAATCAAAAATGACATCAATTGAACTTCTACAGCTCAAGTTATCTTTAAATTACCACAACATGTATGAGTGATACATTCACCATCCTTGTGCTATCATAACTTAATTTCACCTTGCTCATCATATATCCTACACATAACCATGAGAGAAGTCAACATTAACTCTTCTTAAAGTAAATTAAACCAAAATAAATTAAAATTAAACTAAAACAACTTAATTTAAGTATTTAACATGTAATCTAACTTAATTTAGAACAACAACTAAAATGCTCAAATCTGAACCTAAAACTCAAAAGTCTAGCTACTAAAGTCCCCAAAATGTGTTAAAAATAACTCTATATAACAATGTGATGACTGAATGATAAGAAGGTACGTTCTAGAGGAGGAAGTTGGAAGCATGTTGAGACATTGTCACTCTTCAAAATATTAGGCTAATTTTTTAGTAGATAGAACAACAGCCAAAGTTCTTTAGTCAGGTTTGTATTGGCCAACACTTTTCAAGGATGCTTTTAAGTTTGTATTGCATTGTGACAAATGTCAACGAGTGGGAAACATTTCAAGAAGACATGGGATGCTGCTCAATAACATTCTTGAAGTGGAAATTTTTTATGTTTAGGGAATTGATTTCATAAGATCATTCATATCCTCTTTCAACAATTGATACATCTTGGTGGTTGTTTACTATGTGTCAAAGTGGGTGGAAGCCTCAGCTTTGCCTACAATTGATGCTAAGGTGGTGATGAAATTTCTGAAAAAGAGAATTTTCACTAGATTCAAAACACTGACAACTATTGTGGCTGATGAAGAGAGCCACTTTTGTAATAAGTATTTTACAGAGTTAATTGTAAAGTATGGAGTGTCACACAAGGTGGCCATAGCCTATCACCCTTAGATGAGTGGGCAAGTTGAAATGTTTAACTAGGAAATCAAAAGGATTATATAGAAAGTGGTATCTCCGACATGGAATGAATGGGCTAGTAAACTTGATGATGCACTATGAGGAAATAGGACCGTTTATAAAACTTCAATAGGTATGTCCCCATATCAGTTGGTATTTGGAAAACTCTGTCACCTTCCAGTTGAATTGGAGCACAATGTGTTTTAGGCCATCAAGAAATTAAACTTTGACTTGGAAACAGTGGGTGAGAAGCATTTGCTTCAAGTAAATGAGATGGAAGAACTCTGCTTGGATGCTTATGAAAATGCCAAAATATACAAGAAAAAGACGAAGAGATGGCATGATATATAAATATTAAAATAACCTATTAACATAGATTAATTTCAAAGTAACATATGTCCTTGCACCAATCATAGACCCTTAGAAATGGGTCGTCAGAATAACTTATTTCTAAGATCATGTAAAAAAATATGAAAATAAAAGAGTGAAAAGATTTTGTTAAAATGGTTGGTTACTATTTCAAATAAACCTATCTTAATGAATATTTTTAAACCATCTTTTCTAAAACTCTTGTAACCTAGACCACTCGAACAAAAGCCACTCAAGAGATTAAAATTCAAGCAAAAGTTTCAAAAATTTATCAACCTTATTACGTGATACCTAAAGGTCATAATCTTTGCTTAAGAAATTATGAATTCATTAATTGGTTGATTGGCAAAAAAATTCTTAGCTCTTAGTGTTGGCTCCATTAGTTTTTGATGATAATAAAACATTTCCATTTATTTGTGTCTAATACCTTTACTTGAGTGTGCAGGAAATTAATATATGAAATTAATTTATTAACTCTTCAAAGAGTATTTTTGAAAGAAAAAGAGGGATAAAATCAACAAGATGTAACTAAATAACAAGGAGGAAGCTTAATGGTGAAACGAGGAAGAACATTGGTTGACCAAATTTCAAATTGGAGAAATGGCGGGCTGAAGAGTTTGAAAAACAGAACCAATTTAGTCAACCCAGTTAGTCGACTAAGTGCTCTCTACCAAGAATCTGCAAACTAGAAACAAAACCAACTTAGTCAATCAAGTTAGTCGACTAAGAGCTCTCTGTCTGCAATTTGAACTAGAGTACTACAAGATAGATTAACAGCTAAAACTCATCCTCAACTATTTCTAATGGATATAAACTACCAAACTGCCATCAGAGTTGCATCTCCAAGTATAAAAGCTTCCAATAATTAGATAAAAGTTTTTAAAAGCCTTGAATGAGATTTGAGCTATATAAAGTAGAAAAACTAGAAAAGCTTCACTGCATTTATCTGCACTTAAATGCCTATTCTTTGCATTTATTTTTTGCTCTCAATCTTGTACCAATCAGATCAACCAGTGATCATAGGTACTTTCTTTTACTGCTTCTCTTGTATTCTTAGAGTGAGGGAGTCACTCTAAGGGGTTGTTCAAGCTTGGGATAGCTTGATTGTTGTAGGTTGTGGTTGAGCCTTGGAAAACCACTTTGAGTTTTAGTTGAGCTCGTGAAAAACTAGTGTAAAAGGTTGTGGCTGAGCTTGGTAAAAGCCATTGTAAAAGCTTGGTGGAAGCTTGTGAATTTCACCGGTTGTTAGTGAATTTGTGGGAAAATCCTTGGTTGGATAATCAAGGTAGTGGATGTAGGTCTTGGACCGAACCACTCTAAATTGCTGTGCATTTTATACTCTGTTTTTGTTTTCTTAAGTTCTGGAAATTAGTTTCCAATCTTGTCAAGAGCCAAATTGTGCTATTCACCCCCTTTGTCGAACATATTATAGGGACCAACACTTAGAATGTACAATTTGCATGAGCGATCCTTGGTTTTTTCCTATAATTAATATTTTGGCTTCTCTGAAACTAAAATGCAATGTATTATCAATATTGAAAGATTCATATTTTTATTCAAAAAAAGGTCATTTTTTTAAGACTAAACTTTCAAAACTAGATTTTGTTTTGAGAAAGGAAGATTCAAATTAAATTTTTGAATAGTAGATGCATGCACTTATCATTGAGATAAATGATTAGCTCTCAAAATCAAAAGTTACCCTTTTTCCTACTTACGTTTAAGATAAGCAATTAGTTGTGCATTTTTGCATTAAAAGAACAATTTTTTCATTACTTTAGACTTCAATAAAAAACTCATTACGAGATTTATTTTATCCCTTTATATATAGATCATATCTATATCTAGATTTTCTTTTTCTTTTTTTATATAAGGAAGGATTGAATTTGAATTCAATACTTTAAATAACGATACATTCACCAACTACTTGAGTGTTCATCTATGTCCAAAATTGAATTCAAATTTCAATATTATAAATATTCAAAGTTAGCTCAATTATTTTCTTAATATTTTATATGCTTTATAAAACAAAAAGAAGGCAAAAAGATTATGTTTATTGAATCATAAAAACATTACATTTAGTAAATCATAATTTATTTGAAACTAAATAACAAAATAACAACTCGCCAGTACAGGAAACTAAATTAGGTCCTATTCATCAATTCATGAATATGACTTCCTGTGGATACACAATGCAACTAAACAATGAAGCCAATTAAATTCAAAGAGAGAAATAGTTTGGCCAAATTCTTTAATCAAATGGCAATTTGATATCCCTACCAATGCCACTCCTATTGCCTATGAAATGCTAGAGAAGTGGCAGCCTAACTCATTCCCAACGGAGTTATTTCCTAAGTGTCCACCTAAAGGGTGTAGTCTGAACCCATATCACTCCTAAAGGGCCAAAATTGCTACCTTCGACTAGACTCCCATGATGAAGCCCTATGTCACTTGCACCATGGGGTCTAAAATCTATAAGAGGTAGCCCCATGTCAACTGTAACAATGAAGTTGCTAGCTAATGATTGTTTTAGTAGCCTCGATCATCTGTAGCACTTATAGCTAATGGGAGATGTGATAAGCCCATATCACTGCTTATGCTACCAATGACAACTAAGTTGGGTTCATTTTTGTTCATAATACCGAGGAAACATTGGTTCCACAATAAGGGCTCAGTGGGATTGCTCCATCTCCAACATTGCTAATTTTGCCACTGCCAATTTATGCCATTTCGTTTACTGTAAGGCCTTGGGGAGGCAGAGGAAGGTGTGGATTAGGAAGGACGTTAGCAAAAGCAAAAAGAGATAGGCCATCTCCCTATTCCTTTGTTCGCATTTCATCAATTGTTTTTTTACCTTCTTAACCTGCTCTTTGAGGTAGGTTTTCATCATTTTTTAGTCATTCCAACTCAGACAAGCTTTGGAAATGTGTAAGTTGTTGTTGTACCACATCATGTGACGACCAAACTGTTAGCTCAATTTCGTTTGGGCCATAGATGATGGCACAAGCATTGACACCACATAAAGTGGATAGCTCATTCATTTTCTTTGATAATCCTAACCTCCTTTTCTTAAGGCTAACTCTTCTGGCATTGTCATTTGTTATCCATTCAAGCTTCACCTTCTTTCTTGTCATGGTTATTGCCACACAAATGGCAAGTCTCCCTTTTTCTTGAACTATATATTTCTAATAGGGGGAGAAGAAAGGAATTAGGTTGCTTCAATGGTGGCCAATGAGGACTTTATATAGTGAGGGAGTTGGGAAAAATCATTGAAGGGATAAGTTGGTAAATAATGGTGTCGAGGATAATTTGGGGTTAAGAGAATAATGCCTTACAAGTTAACAAATCCACTCATCAAAATTCTATGATAAATGATGGATGGCAAGAGAATTTAATTTGTTGCTCACTATGGTAAGAAAATTCATCGTTATTCAATTATGTCTAATGGATATTATCTGGACTAATATTGAAAATAATTGTCTTATTAAATTATTTGAATTTGTGTGAACTATTAACCTTAAAGCTTCATTTTCATTCATGGTGTGCTAATTTATATTTAAATGTATTTTAATGATAAAATTGCACAAATATTTTCATTTATTCACCTTAATTATTCATATTAAAAAAGTATTAAACAATATATTAATCAATTAATGGATCAATCTTCTAATTAAGAGAATATCATATTATCTTGGATGATCATGATGGTGGAAGATTATCATGTGCGAAAGAGACATATTGTCAAACCATGTTTTATAAAATAATTATGACGTCATTTACATGCTCAATAGAATGATTACATATTTAGGAAGTTTGAAAAATTGTTAAAAGACGATATTGCCCTTAATGGTATCATTAAGTCGATTAAGCCTCGAACTAGTTCAAATAGGAATTTTAAGGTGAAATTGAGAGTTTCACAATCCAGGGATGACTCAAAATGGTAATTCGGAGTACGAGGATCAATTTGGAGTCAAACCAAAATTTTCACTATCTTGGGGCAAAATGGTCATTTGCCACTTGGGGGCAAAATGGAAATTTTAAAAAAGATTTTTTTGGCCCCATTTGACTTATTGGAGTATGATTTGAGCATTGGAGTATGATTTGATGTTGAGAAGTGAAAAATTGTAATCCCAACATTTTTCAGAGATAGGGGTAAAATGGTAATTTTGCCACTCTAGGGGCAAAATTGTAATTTTACACCGCCAGGACATTTGTCTAGCACATGGTCTTCCCTTATCATCATTTTGACCTTTGACTAATCATGTGGTGGAGATAAAAGGTTTAAAAATTTTTAAAGTTTTAAAAATGGACCAATGAAAACATGCCATGTGTCAAGCTTAGGATATTTTATTATTTAACTTAAAAATCAGCATAAATCAGCTCATTATCTCTCCAAATATTCGACCAAGCAAGGAAAAGAGGGAAAGAAAGGAAGAACAAACCCTAGGTGAAGAATTTCAGGAGAAAAAGTGTGGAAAATCAAGGAAAACAAGTGAAAAAGGTAAGATGTTTCAACTTAAGCTTGAAATCCATTTTCCTTAAGCATTTCTCCTTATTTTTCATGGTTAAATTACATGTTTTCATGATGAATTCATGGCTGGTCAAAATGGGTATGGAGAGAGAAAGATGTTGGATTGATTTGATTTTAAGTTATGTTAGTGTTTTTAGTTAGTTTAGCATATTTAGAAGCAAAACAACAAGAAAAGAATCCATTTTCCCCATGAATCTTCATTGGCCGAATCTTCCTTGATATGTGTGGG
>NC_030851.1:18688387-18694057 GCF_000208745.1 Theobroma cacao | reverse complement strand
TGTATTCAGCCTTGAAGGCTAGATTGCGAAAATTGCCATGTCATACAGATAAAGATTTTATAAATCAGGTGGTAGATAAAATAATCTATAGTCACTGCAGTGGTGGGGGTTTCCGTGGACTGCCTATGAGAGGGGCACGGTAACCCAATTATATATTTACCTCCGGGGGGAGATGTTGGATGAAGTAGCTCCTAAGGTAAAGATTTGAGTTCACTTCACATGGACCACCGCGTGAGAGTGAGACTCAGCCAACGCCAAGGCATGGCTAGAATTTAGGATGTAAAGACATTTAATAACCTTGGTGGTCTCTGTCAGATGGTTAGGCCAAGGCATCCCCGGGAATGATTTTTGGCAGGAGCCAAGTTTTGTGTGATATATAAGCCATGTTGATTAATTGAGTAAACTGAATATTCATGTTATGAAACATATATTGGAAAAAAATATTTTAATTCGTCTCCATTTACTCGCCTTTAGATAGTTTAGATGGTATCTGTTTACTCACTGAGATTTTATAATCTCACCACCCTTAATTCTCCACATTTTAGGCTCGGGATAGCCGGTAGATAACCGATTGCATCAAGGACTTCAGTTAGCCTTGCATCGACAAAATTGTAGGTTCACAGACTCGCACCTTATTGGTTAGTTGGGGGCTCACGTGTCACTGTAAAAGAAATTTTATGCTTTGGTTATTTGCTTATTAGTATATATGAATATAATTAACTTTTACTCTATAAGAATTATTTACCGATAGCTTTATAAAAATTATTTTACAAGAAAATAGTTTATTTTATTGAATATCTTTATTATATTCAAATGGTCAAAATTTCACTTCAAATGAACGTTTTAGATACTTAATTTGTTTTTAAAATCACCAAACATATATTTTCTGCTTACCTACTACATTTTTAGCAAGTTTTGAGATTTTCGATGAAAAATGACGAAAATGCCCCTATGAGCCAGAAAACAAAATGTTATGTTCTGATTTGGAAATGACTCATAATCCTTCGAATTATGATATTTGATAACTATTGTTCACCGAAGAAGTGCGAAAGCTGATACGAAAGCCTTGCGAGGTTTCGATCGGCATTCGGGGTGAAGAATGTCTGTCGAGGCTTCATGGCGGTTGTCACGGGCTCGATAAGAGTTCCAGATCGTGACACATATACATGATAGTTGTCATTTGGATATATTTTAATGATCAGCTTTGTCAGCAGATTTTATTTGTCCACCAAAATCATAACAAAAAAGTATATTATCTAATCAATTAATCTTTCAAGACAAATGTGTATTATCCCAAATGAACATTATTATGCACATGATTTCGAGTGGTGAAATATTACCATGTTCATAGGTTAGATAAGCATACTAGTTTTGATTCAAATGTGTTGTAATTAATAGTCAAACTTGACTAAAGATTTCATTTTTTTCACCTAACTCCAAGACAAAAAGGTATATTAATCAATCGATCAGTCTTCTAAAATAAGCACTTATACATTATCCATGATGAATATTATTCTATGCCACATTTGACTGTGGTGAAAATTTATTATGATTCAAAAGAGAAACAATATGCTAGTTCAAGACTCCATCTGTTAACTGAAAAATAACTTGTTGAAAGAAAATCTTTTTGTGTATGATATTTTAGTATATTTGGATTATCTAGTGAGAATATTTTCTACCGTCACCTAACTTAAAGCTGCTACTCCATTTTTAACAAAACATCTCCCATGACACAATAAGAATATCAATGCTCGTTAATTATGCAAGACATCCAATGCATTATTTATTATTTGAAAAATATTATATATAAATATTAACATAACTCGAAACATACACATAGATAAAAATTATCATGCTACATAATAAAAGCATCCTGCATATATAATTAAAAACATCCAATCATAATCTAATAATAAACAAAAATTAATTATTTGTTAATCAATAATTATAATTTCAAATTACGATTAACATAGATTAATTTAAAATAAACATATTAATTCGGAAGCAGTTGCTCATATAGCACAAGATTGGAAAAGGCAAAGTTCAAAGCTAAAAAACTGACCCTTTCTATTAAGCTTAGCTCAACCACATCGGTCTGTCAAGCTACTAATAGAGTTGACTTATTTATGCAACCATTAATATGGGAGTTGTGTTGTTAGATATTTGTAGCTTTTCTATTCTTTGTTGACCTTTTAAAGAAATGACAAAAGAAAACACTCCACTGAGAAAGAAAATAGACCAAGAACAAGATCAAATTAAAATGAAATAGCATGAAAAAAATAATGAGCAAGACAAACAAGATGCTCATGTCTTAACATACAATGTCGTGTAAGAATAGGGTATTAAAAGTTATAAGGCTAAAAGACCATGCAGGCATTATTACTTAAAGGTTATATTTGTGCAAAACCTCTAACCCCATTACTTGTTCCTTTCCCCAATTCACTCACACAGGTTTTGTGACTCACATGTTAGTTTCTCATATTTTTTTAGTGCAGGTAAGTGATAGTGGATTAGCTGCCAGTGTCATGGAGAGAAGATCCATTCCTCTTTTGGAAGGTGATTTAGCAGCTGCTTGCAGCCTAAAGGTCGTCTCATGTTCCATTAACAAGTTGATCTTTTATTTATGTTTATGTGATGAATGTTGAACATGTTATGGAGTTGTAGGCTTTCAAGGCATTGTGCATAATTTATTAATTTATATTTTTCATGCCTAAGGGTCTAGTTGAGCACCAAGGTGCAAATCCATGTTTAAGAAATGATTTATAAACTGTGTTTTGAAATGCTATTATATATGCATGTGAGCGTTCCCACATGTTATGAGGCAGCATTCCATAATGATGTGATAGTGCAATTGACAATTTACATGATATATGAAATGAATGCTTAATGCTTTTCATCATCATTTAGTATATGTATGAATGTAAGAGGCTTGCCAAGGTCTAACGGGCTATACCCGTTCAGGTCCTTGAGCTGGTCGTAGACCATTAGAAATGAGTCATGACAGTAATTTACTTCAAAGATCATGTGAAAAAAGAAGAAGAAAATAAAAGAGTGAAAAGAGTTTGTAAATATTGGTGGTTACTATTTGGAATAAACCCATCCTAATGAATATTTTCAAACCATCTTCCGAACACTCTTGTAACATAGACCACTCGATTAAAGGCCACTAAAGAGCCTAAAATTCAAGCAAAATTTAAAAAATTTCATCAACCTTATTATGTGAAACATAAGTGTGATAATCTTTGTCTAGGAAATGACGAATTAATTAATTGGTTGATTGGCAAAAAATTTCTTCGTTCTTTGAATGTACAATTGGCATGACCTATCCCTGACCTTTCTTCAAACTAAAATGCAATTTATTAACAATATTAAAAGAGTCATATTTTTATTAAAAAAGAAGTCATTTTTTAAGACTAAACTTTCAAAATTGCATTTTTTTAGAAGGAAAGATTCAAATTAAATTTTTAAATAGTAGATGCATGCATTTATCATTGAGTCAAATGGTTAGCTATCAAAACAAAAAATTACCCTTTTTGCTGCTTATGTTTATGATAAGCAATTAGTTGTGCATTATTGCATTAAAAGAATAATTTTTTTCATAACTTTAGAATTCAACGAAAAACTCATAATGGGATTGATTTTATACCTTTATATATAGATCCATATTTATGTTTAGATTTCTTTTTTATATAAAGAAGGATTGAATTTGAATTCAACATTTTGAATAAGGATCCATGCACCAACAACTTGAGTGGATTCAAATTTCAATATTATATGTATATGCCTATATAATGCCTGTGACGGCTACATCATTGGCTTAATTTTGTCTGGGCCATAAATGATGGCACAAGAATTGACAGCACATAGAGTGGATAGCTCACTCATTTTCTTCAATAATCCTAACTTCTTTTTCTTGACGCTAAGTCTTCTAGCATTGTCATTCACTATCCATTTAAGCTTCACCTTCTTTCTTGTCATGGATATTGCTCCGCAAATGGTGAGTATCTTTTTTTCTTAAACCATATATTTCTAATAGGGGGAGAAGAAAAGAATTACGTTGCTTGAATGGAAGCCAATGAGGACTTTATACTGTGAGAGAGATGGGAAAAATCATTAAAAAGCTGAGTTAATAAATGATCATGTCAAGGATAGTTTGGAGATTAAGAGAATAATGCCTTACAGGTTAGAAAATCCACACAACAAAATTTTATGATAAATTATGGATGGTAAAAGAATTTAATTTGTTGCTCACTATGGTAAGATAATTCATCGTTATTCAATTATGTCTATTGCACATTACCTAGACTAATATTGAAAACAATTGTGTTATTAAATTATTTGAATTTGTGTGAACTATTAACCTTAAAGCTTCTATTTCGTTCATGGTGTGCTAGCTTATATTCAAATGTATTTTAATGATAAAATTTCACAAAAAATTTAATCTATTCATTTTAATTATTAATGTTTAAAAAGTATAAAACAATATACTAATCAATTAGTGGGTCAATCTTTTAATTAAGAGAAGATTGTATTATCTTGGATGATCACGATGATAAAATATTATCATTGTGAAAGAGACATATACCTGATAGTTCTCATTTGGATATAATCTAATGATCAAATCTGACAGCAGATTTTATTTGTCCACCAAATTCATAACAAAAAAGCATATTACCTAATTAATCAATCTTTCAATACAAGCGTGTATTATCCCAAATGAACATTATTATGCACATGTTTTATAGTGGTGAAATATTACTGTCACGACCCGGAACTCCCCTCGAGCCCGTGACAACCGCCGCGATGCCCCGATGGGCACTTATCTCCTAAAATGCCAACCGGAACCCTACAAGGCTTAATATCAGTTTCTCATTTCCCCCGGTGAGTAATCGTTGCCAAATTTTATGTTCTAAAGGATTTTGAGCTATTTCCAACTTAAAACTGATAAAATAAAAATTTTTGTCTCACAGGGGTATTTTGGTCATTTTCCATTGAAAATTTCAAAACTAGTTAAAAATGTAGTAAACAAGTACCAATCGCATAATTCACAATTAAAAATAAGTTTAGGCATCTAAAACCTTTATTCAAAATGAAATTATAATTATTTGAATATAATAAGAAAATAAAACAAAATATTCAATAAAATATTTTATTTTCTTATAAATAGTAATTTTGGAGTTATGCGTAAATACTTTTTGTAACGTAAAAACAAAATAAATTTATTCATATTGTAACGCAATAAACTAGAGTGTTTAAATTAATTTAAATTTACAATATCAAGTGGGCCCACAATAACCAAAATTAAAGAAGCCGTGAACTTACAATTTGGAAGATGCAATCCAATGGAAATCCCCGATGGAACCACTTATCTACAGCCTACTCTGAGCTTGAAATGGGTGGAAAGGAGGGTGGTGAGATTATAAAATCTCAGTGAGTAAACAAACGTCATTTAAATCAGCTAAAGCCGACTAAAAGGAGATAATTAAAATATCCCATCATTTTAAGTATTTCACAATTTGAAAATTCATCCCAACCCATGCAAACGATTGTATTTCATTTAATTTCTCATTAGGGCTTATGACTTTCATAAACATTTGGCTCATGCCATCAAATATACTCGATGACACCTTGATCAGAGGCATACACTCGAGCCCGCCAAGGCTGTTAAAT
>NC_030851.1:18657728-18687351 GCF_000208745.1 Theobroma cacao | reverse complement strand
ACATATTTTGTTTATTAACATGCTAAACTAACACTAAACACCAACATATATCAAAATCAAATCAATCCAACAATTTTCTCTCTCTAGACCCATATGACCAGCCATGAAAACATGCAATTTAATCATGGAAAATAAGGAGAAATGCTTGGGAATAAGAAAACTCAAGCTTAATAGAAAAAATCTTACCTTTTTCAGTTAATTTCCTTGGAAATTCACACTTTTTCTTTCATTTTCTCTCTCTAGGGTTTGGTTTTTGTTTTTTCCTCTCTTCTTGCTGGTTTGGCCGACCATGGGGTGGAAGATGGGCTGGTTTTTTAGCCTTTTAAATAGGAAAAATAATAAATTAATAAAGGCATAACACGTGGCATCATGTCATTGGCCCGTTTTTAAAACTTTAAAAATTTTAATCCTTTTTATCTCCACCACACAATTAGTCAATGGTCAAAATGAGGATAAGGGAAGACCATGTGCTAGAAAAATGTCTTGGTGCTGGAAAATTACTGTTTTGCCCCTAGGGTGGCAAAATTACCATTTTACCCCTATGCTCTAAAAATACCAGGATTATAATTTTTTTCACTTATCAACCTCAAATTATACTCCAATGAGTCAAATGTGATCAATCTTGATCAAAAACTTCTTCCAATAATCCAATTTTATCCTCAAGTGGCAAAATTACCATTTTACCCCTAGATAGTGAAAATTTCGGTTTGACTCCAAATTGATCCTCAAACTCCAAATCACTAGATTAAACCATTCTGGGACTTTAATATTTTTAATTTCATCTTAAATTCTTTATTTGATCTAGTTCGAGGTTTAAATCAACTTTGTTGTACCTTTAGGTACAATACCGACTTTTTGTAAATTTTTCGAGACTCTCCTAGCATGCAAACATGCTATCCATCACATGTATGTCATGACAAGTATTTTTATAAAGTCAAACTTGACATCTTTTCCCTTACTTGGATCAACCATTATGATCTTTCTTCATGACTGATTTTGACATACGGTTAAATATTAATATTTTAATAGTATTTCATTAATAAAATATTATTTTATTCTAAAAATTTTATCTTGTCTCTTTGGTTCCCAAAGTACTTTGTTATGCCTCAATTCGCATCCGACCAACTTTATTTATCACCATATCAAAGTATGGGGCATTTCATTTACCATGTACATAGGTTAAGTAAGCACATATTTTATAGTGGCGAAATATTACCATGTACATAGGTTAAATAAGCATGCTAGTTTTGATTCAAATATATTGCAATTACTAGTCAAACTTGAGAAAAGATCTCATCTATTCACCTAACTCCAAGAGGAAAAGGTACATTAATCAATCGATTAGTCTTCTAAAATAAGTGCCTATACATTATCCATGATGAATATTATTTTATGCCATATTTTACAGTGGTGAAAAGTTATTCTAATTCAAAAAAGAGACAATTGCTATTTCAAGACTCCATTTGTTAACTGAAAAATAACTTGTTGAAAGGAAATATTTTTTGTGTATAACATTTTAATATATTTGGATTATCTTGCAAGAAATACTTTCCACCATCACTCATCTGAAAACTGTTACTCCATTTTCAACAAAAGTTCTCTCATGAAACCATAAAAGTATCGATGCTCGTTAATTATGCAAGACATCAAATGAATTATTTTTAATTTGAAAAATATTATATATAAATATAAAAATAACTCAAAATATACAGATGGAAAAAAATTATCATGCTACATAATAAGAGCATTCAACATATATAATTAAAAACATCAAATCATAATCTAATGATAAACAAAAATGAATTATTTTGATTGATTATTCATTACTCAATAATTATAATTTTGAATTACGACTAACCTAGATTAATTGAAAATAAATATATTAATCTAGAAGCAGCTGCTCATACAGCGAAAGATTGAAAAAGGTAAAGTTCAAAGCTCAAAAATTAACCCTTTCTTTTAAGCTTAGCTCAACCACATCGATATGTCAAGCTACTAATAAAGTTGACTTCTTTGTGCAACTATTAATTTAAGAGTTGTGTTGTTTCATATTTATAGCTTTTTTATTCTTTGTTGACCTTTTAAAGGAATGACAAAAGAAAACAATCCGTTAAGAATCAAATAAACCATGAATAAGATCGAATTAAAATGAAATAGCATGAAAAAAAATAATGAGCAAGACAAACAAGATGCTCGTGTCTTAACGTACCATGTTGTGTAAGAATAGCGTATTAAAAGTTATAAGGCTAAAAGACCATACAAGCATTATTATTTAAAGGCTTGTCCCCTTCCCCTATTCACTCACATAGCCTTTGTGACTCACACATTAGTTTCTCATTTTTTTTCTTGCAAATCAATGATAGTAGATTACCCACCCGTGTCACAGAGATGTGATCAATTCCTTTTTTGGTAGGTGATCTAGTGGCGAATTGCTAAAGGTCATCTTATGTTCCACCAACGAGTCGATCTTTTGTTTATGTTTATGTTATGAATGTTGAACATGTTATGGAGTTGTAGCCTTTAAAGGCTCTGCGCATAATTTAATGACTTATGTTTTTCATGGCCATGGGCCTAATTGAGCACCAAGGTGCAAATACATGTTAAAGAAATGATTTCTAAACTATGTTTTGAAATGCTAGTATATATGAATGTGAGCATTCCCACAAGTTATGAGGCAACATTTCATAATGATGTGATAGTGAAATAGATAATTTACATGATATATGAAATGAATGCTTAACATTTTTCATGATTGTTGTCAAGCCCTACTCTATTATATACTTGTTATGTCATTCATGTACTAGATAGCATATCTACATATTGGGATGCCTCGGAGAATCGTTAAAAGTCGGTATCGCAACTAGTGGTGCAATTAAGTCGATTAAAACCTCGAACTAGTTTGAATAGAGATTTTAGGATGTATTTGAGAGTTATTGAACCTTAGAATATCTTAATATGGTGATTCAGAGTTCGAGGATTAATTTAGAGTCAAATTAGAAATTTCCATAACGTAGGGCCAAAATGGTCATTTTGCCACCCGAGGGCAAAATTGGAATGTTAGACAAAATTTTTGACCAAGTTTGACTAATTGGAATATGATTTGAATTTGAGAAATGATAAATTTTAATTTTGACATTTTTCCAAATATAAGGGCAAAATAGTCATTTTACGTGTCCACGAGGACGTAATTGGAATTTTTGAAATTTTACACCACCATAACACTTGTCAAGCCCATGAATTTTATGTATTATTATTTTATACTTTGGATAACTAAGAGATTACATGTGGTGGTGAGAACATGCTTAATTGTTAAGTTTTAACCATGGACCGATCACATGGTGACACATGTCAAGCTTTAATATTTTTGTAATTTCCTTTATAAACTCTCCCATTTCACTCTTCATGGCCGGCCAAAGCAAAGAACAAAGAGAAAATAATAGAAACAAACCCTAGAGAGGAAAATTCAAGAGAAATTTGTTTAATTTCAAAGAACAAAGCAATCAAAGGTAAGATTTTTCAATTTTAGCTTAAGATCTACCTTTCCCATGCTTTCTTTTTCATTTTCTGCGGAGGAAACACAAGTTTCCATTAGAGAATACTTGTTGGCCGAACGTAGGGAGAGAGCTTTTGATGGTGTGGATTTTGCTAGATTTCATGATATCTTAGTGTTTTTATTTGTTTGATGATGTTTGGCATGAAAAACAAGCAAGAAAATCACATGCCCTTCAACAACCCTCTTTGGCCGAATTTTATAGATGACATGTTGATGATGGATTTGATTCCTAATGATGTAGATGGATTTATTGGACTGTGTTAACACTAATTAACATGTTAGTTCGGAATCAGAATGAATTTTAGTTATGATGAATTAAGTCATAATGAAGCTCATTGAGGTACTTTGGTGTATTTGGAATATTGAAAGTGTAATGAATATATTTGAAGTTGAACCGGATGTTTTGGTTAATTCAACAGTGTATAGTTCGAGTTAGGTCGAATACAAATTCAGTCCGATCATAATTGAACCCACGTAGAACACCGTCTTTACGTGATTATTTAAACAATTCTCATTAAATTTCATGCATTCATATAGAGCCTGAAATAGTTTTATAACAATTTGGCACAAATATATTGAATTACGTGTCGTATGTTATGTATAGGTGGTGAGCCCTCTGATAACGGTAAAGATATCGTACCCGAGGACCAAGAAAAAGAGTACTCCAAACTCCCATTATTGTGAGTAATCAAATGTTCATCTTAACTATCTAAAGTAGTTTATATTCGTTTCTATGATTTTAAAGAATAATGAACTTAAATCGTAGANTTCGTTTTTATGATTTTAAAGAATAATGAACTTAAACCGTAGATTTTTATGTTTTATAAGTTAAGTGTTGGTTAAATGAATGAGATTTATAAATTGTTTTGCAATTCAATGATGATTTTGGAAATTTAGTAAGTGGAGACTATATACTTGTGTTATCTATATATATATATGGTTTGAATTGATGGCTTATGACAATGTTATGGCATGAATGGCTGGATTTGTGGTTTGTGGATTATATAAACTGTTTTGTTTTACCTTGACAAGCTGGGTAATATTATATTAGCCATGTCATGCTGTCAAAATCTTTATTCATTTGGTGGGTTATTTGATTAGCTTACTGCAGTGGGCGGGTTTCCGTGGATTAGCCTAACAAAGGGGTACGGTAAACCCCGTTATATTTTACCTTAGTACGAGAGGCGCGGAGGGTATCTCCTAAGGTAAGTTTAAAGTTCAATTCACGCTGAACCACCACGTGAGGATGAAACTCAACCAACGCCAAGGAATGACTATATTTTAAAAGTAAAAACATGTTTTATGGGTATATGTCGTTTTAACATCCTTGGCGGACTCGGTTGGATGCTGGGGCCAAGGTGTCCCCAAGTATGAGTTTTGGCATAAGCCAAGTTTTTAAGAGAATCATAAGCCTTGTTAATTATTTTGATGAAATGTAATTGTTTTATATGAATTGAAATGAGTTTTGGAATGTTATGAATTATATTATGATGGGATAATTTAACTGTCTCCATTTACTCGGCTTTAGATGTTATAGATGAACTTTGCTTACTCACTGGGTTTATAAAAACTTACCCTTTCTTTTTACCCATTTCAGGTTCAAGACAGTCTGTAGACAACCGATTTTGTCGAGGGTTGCTTTTGGATTTTCATCCTTAGAAATCGAAGGTCTACATTTTTGTATATTGTCAGTTATATTGAGACCCACATGTCATTGTAGAATATTTTTGTATACCTGGTTTAGTGTGCTATTATATATATGAATTTATTTTGCTCTTACACTACAAAAATTGTTTATGTAGGATTCTATAAATATTGTTTTATAAGAAATTGGAATATTTTATTTAATAGTTTTATTTAGTTTGATTATTCATAATTTCATTTTAAATGGATGATTTAGATTACTAAAATTATTTTTAGATAAGAAATGTATATTTTTCGATCATATGCTGTATATTCACCAAGTGTCAAAATTTTTGGGTAAAAATGACCAAAATACCCCTGTGTGGCAGATTTTACTTTTTGTTTGTTTTTGATTTAAAAATAGTTTATATTCCCTTAAAAGATGATATTTAGTTACTGTTGCTCACAAGGGAGACGTAAAATTGATGCAAGAGCCTTGCAAGGTTTCGATTGATATTTCGGGTAATGAATGTCTATCGAGACATCGCGACGGTTGTTACGGGCTCGAAGGGAGTACCAGGTTGTGACAATTCAATTGGTATAAGAGCTTTTGGTTTTAAAGGTATTTCAAAAACTACAGTGTCAATGTGGCCCCAAGTTAGATTAGATTGTGTTGAATGCATACAATTGCATATAGAACCTAAAGTTGTCTAAATTCATTTTGTCTCTTCTTATAGATCATTATGCCTCCTCGACGTGGACGCTCACCTCTCTTTAGATCAGTCGGGAAGGGAAGAGGTCGTTCTCAACATCGTCAGCTAGATCCTGTAGATGGGGAATCAGCTGCGTCTACTTTTCGGGCAGCACCTGCTGCTGAACAGACTAAGACTCCTCCACATCCTCCACCTCATCCACCACCTACAAGTATTATTAGTATTCCTGCCATGCCTTCTGAGGCAATTCAGGCATTGGCAGCTTTTCTCACTACTATTATTGGCCAGGCTCAGGCTGGTCAAGCTCCTCTTGTCGTTCTTCCAACCGGACCTTCAGTGCCATCACCACCCCCACCTCCTGTTCCACCACAAGTACCTGATGTTTCCATTCCTAAGAAACTTAAGGAGGCTAGGCAATTCGATTGCATTTCTTTTACGGGTGATCTGGAGGTAACCACAACTAAGGACTAGATCATTTAGGTATCGAAGATACTTACTGATATGAAACTCGAAGATGATATGAAATTGATGGTGGCCACTAGATTGCTTGAGAATAGGGCCCGTACTTGGAGGAACTCAGTGAAATCTTGTTCTACTACTCCTCTGACCTGGTTGAATTTTCTACGAGAGTTTGATAGCTAGTATTATACTCATTTTCATCAAAAGGAAATAAAAGAGGGAATTCTTGAGTCTGAAACAAGGGAGTTTGACAATAGAGGAGTATGAGGCTCATTTTAACGTGCTAATGTCTTATGTGCTCGATCTGGTGAAGACTGAGTAGGATCATGCTAATTACTTT
The DNA here is from genome assembly GCF_000208745.1 of Theobroma cacao. NCBI lineage: Eukaryota > Viridiplantae > Streptophyta > Magnoliopsida > Malvales > Malvaceae > Theobroma > Theobroma cacao. The sequence continues at coordinate 18,680,663 of NC_030851.1, read as the reverse complement.
GAGGAAGGGCTCCGAAATGAAATTAGAGACCGTATGACAGTAATGTTTAAGGAGTCGTATAAAGAGGTTGTGCAAATGGCTCTATGGGCTGAGAAGCTCACGATTGAGAATAGGAGGATTCGGGCTGAGTTAGCTAAGATGAGGATTCCGAATACATCATCCAGTCAGCCACCGAAAAAGAGGAAGGATTTATCTGTTTTAGGGAGCGCTACCACTACTTCAGTAGCAACTACTCGACCCCCATCTCAACAATCACAACAAAAGTCTCCTAGATTCAGTAAATCAGAGACAAGTGCTCCTGGGAAGAGTTTTGGGAGTTTTGATAGATGTCGAAATTGTGAGAGATTTCATACAGAGTAGTGTAAGGAGCCCGTACGGTGTTTTCAGTGTGGTCAGTAAGGCCACATAAGGAGTGCTTGCTCGCAGTTAGGACGAGCTACTGCAGTTGCTTTATCTCCCCAAGCTCGCACAGATATTCAGAGAAGAGATTCTTCTAGGTCACAACCGAGATAGGGTGTAGCGATGTGGTCCGATGTGGGGAGTAATACCCCGACGCATCCACCCTCTAGACCACAAACTCATACTCCGACGAGAGTTTTTGCTACGACAGAGGAAGAGGCACGAGTCCTACCTTGTGTAGTGATAGGTACTATGTTTTATTTGATAAAGATGTTTATGTCTTAATTGATTCTAGTTCAGATAGATCTTATGTGAGCACGACATTTGCATCTTTTTCTGATAGAAACCTGTCACCTTTAGAAGAGGAAATTGTAGTTCATACCTTTCTAGGAGAACAGTTGATTAGAAACACCTGTTATAGAGACTGTGAGATAAGAGTTGGTAAGGAAGAATTCAAAGCTGACTTAAGTCCCCTAGAAATCCAAGATTTTGATTTGATATTGAGTATGGACTAGTTGACTACACATCGGGCAAAAGTGGATTGTTTCAGGAAGAAAGTTGTACTTCAAAATTCTAAGGGAGTAGAGGTTGTATTTGCAGGAGAACGTCGAGTATTACCATCTTGTGTAATCTTGGCTATCAAAGCTTTGAAACTAGTACAGAAAGGGTATCCAGCTTATCTAGCATATGTGATTGATACCTCAAAGGGGGAACCTAAGTTAGAGGATGTCCCAATAGTAAATGAGTTCTCTTATGTGTTTTCGGATGAGTTACTGGGACTACTTCTTGATCGAGAGCTGAAGTTCTCTATTGATTTACTTTCGGGTACCGCACCTATTTCCATTCCTCCGTACCGGATGGCTCCGGTGGAGTTAAAGGAGTTGAAAGTCCAACTGCAAGAATTAGTAGGTAAGGGTTTTATTCGCCTTAGTACTTCTCCCTGGGGTGCGTCAATCCTGTTTGTAAAGAAAAATGATAGCACTCTTCGATTATGTATCGACTACCGTCAGCTAAACTAAGTGACCATCAAGAATAAATAACCTTTACCACGAATTGATGATCTTTTTGATCAACTACAGGGTGCTATGGTGTTTTCTAAGATTGATCTGAGGTTAGGGTATCATCAGTTGAAGATCAATGAGCAGGATGTACCCAAGACTGCTTTCAGGACTCGTTATAGACATTATGAGTTTCTGGTTATGCCTTTTGGTTTGACAAATACCCCGACAACTTTTATGGACCTCATGAATAGGGTGTTCCACCTGTACTTGGATAAGTTCATGATAGTATTCATAGATGACATTCTAGTGTATTCGAAGGATGATGATGAACATGCTACTCATTTGCGCATTGTGCCCCAAACCTTGTGCGAGAGACAACTTTATGCCAAGTTTTCTAAATGTGAGTTATGGTTGAAGGAAGTGGTTTTCTTGGGACATGTTATGTCTGAAGCTGGAATTTATGTCAATCCCAAGAAGATTGAGGCAATCTTATAGTGGGAGCAACCGAAACGGTGACAGAGATTCGAAGTTTCCTTGGTTTAGCCGGTTACTATAACAGGTTCGTTCAAAAGTTCTCATTGATAGTTGTTCCTCTAACTAGTTTGACTCGTAAAGGAGTCAAATTTGAGTGGGATGATGTCTATGAGAGTCGATATCAGGAGCTGAAGAACCGGTTGACCTCAACTCCCGTTTTGACATTTCCTGTTAGTGGGAAAGAATTTGTGGTGTACAGTGATGCCTCTAAATTGGGATTAGGGTGCGTGTTAATGCAAGATGAGAAAGTAGTAGCTTATGCTTCACGGCAGCTGAAAAAGCATGAGACGAATTACCCTACCCACGATTTGGAGTTGGCAACAGTAGTCTTTGCATTGAAAATCTAGAGGCATTACTTATACGGTGAGCGTTGTCAGATTTTTACTGACCACAAAAGTTTGAAATACTTGCTCACCCAGGAAGAACTCAACCTAAGATAGAGACAATGGTTAGAGTTGATTAAGGATTACGACTTAGTGATTGATTATCATCTAGGGAAGGCAAACGTTGTAGTAGATTCCTTGAGTCATAAATCCTCATCTTCATTAGCATCACTTCAGAATTCTTATTTTTCAATACTACTTGAGATGAAATCTCTAGGGATCCAATTGAGTAATGGCGAGGATGGAATCCTACTTGCTAGCTTTGTTGTGAGACCCTCATTGTTGAATCAAATCAAGGAATTGCGGAAGTCTGATGATGAGTTGAAACGGGAAGTTCAAAAGTTACGAAATGGAGAAACTAATGAGTTCAAACTTGGTGATGATGGTTTTTTAATGCTTGGCTACCGAGTTTGTGTCCCTAAGGACAATCAGTTGAGACGGCTATTTTGGAGGAAGCTCATTCTTCCGCCTATGCTTTACATCTCGGAAGCACCAAAATGTGCAGAACTATCAAAGAAAGTTACTAGTGGTCGGGTATGAAATGAGACATAGTAGAGTTTGTAGCGAAATGTCTCACATGCCAGCAAATTAAGGTAGAACATAAAAAACCATTGAGTACTCTTCAGCCTCTACCTATCCCTGAATGGAAGTAGGAGCACGTGACTATGGACTTTGCATTGGGTTTACCGTAGACGCAGAGTGGGAAGGATACTATTTGGGTGATTGTGGATAAATTGACTAAGTTTGCCCATTTCTTGGCTATCCATAGCACATATTCCATTGAAAAGCTAGCTAAGCTTTATATAGATGAGATAGTGAGATTTCATTGAGTCCTAGTTTCTATCGTGACCCCTGGTTCATTTCTTGATTCTGGCAAAAATTTCAAGAAGCTCTCAGAATTAATTTGAGGTTTAGCACTGTCTTTCATCCACAAACAGATGGTCAATCTAAAAAGACCATTTAGACTTTGGAGGATATACTACGGGCTTGTGTCATTGACTTTACGAGGAGTTGGGATAGGCACTTGTTGTTGGTGGAGTTCGCATATAACAATAGTTTTCAGTCTAGTATTGGGATGGCACCATACGAGGCTCTGTATGGGAGAAAGTGTCAAACTTCACTTTGCTGGGATGAAGTGGGTGAGAGGAAACTATTTAATGTAGAACTGATTGATCTGACTAATGACAAGATCAAGGTTATCCGAGAGTGATTAAAGATAGCTCAAGACAGGCAGAAAAGTTACTGTGGTAGACAGAGAAAAGATTTGGAATTTGAAGTTGATGTAGAGTTTTTCTTAAGGTCTCTCTTTGGAAAGGTAATGATTTGAATACTTTGAGGTATTAAGTCTTATTTGATTATATTATTGTGATAAATAGTGGTATCTTGTTGGATAATGAAAGGTGTGATTTGGTTTGCAAAGTGGGGAAAGCTCAATCCAAGATACATTGGACCCTTTCTCGTCATTGAAAGGATTGGGCCAATGGCATATAGACTAGAATTACCCCTAGAGTTGGATCAGATTCACAATGTCTTCCACGTCTCGATGCTGAAGAAGTATGTACCTGATCCCTCCCATATCCTCGTGACACCTCCGATTAAGTTGCAAGAAGATTTAAAGTTCAAGGTGCAACTAGTATGTATTCTAGATCAAAAGGATTGAGTGTTGAGGAATAAGAACATTCCAATGGTTAAGGTGTTGTGGAAGAATGCTCGAATGGAGAAGATGACATGGGAAGTTGAGCACCACATGAGAAATCAATATCCGCATCTTTTCTCCAAGTCCGGTAAATGAAATTTTGAGGTCAAAATTTTATTTTAAGGGGGGTAATACTGTCAAGTCCTACTCTATTATAAACTTGTCATGTCATTCATGTACTTGATAGCATATCTACATATTGGGATGCCTCAGAGAATCGTTAAAAGTCAGTATCGTACCTAGTGGTACAATTAAGTCGATTAAAACCTCGAACTAGTTTGAATAGAGATTTTAGGATGTGTTTGAGAGTTATTGAACCTTAGAATGTCTTAATATGGTGATTCGAAGTTCAAGGATTAATTTGGAGTTAAATTAGGAATTTTCATAACGTAGGGGCAAAATGGTCATTTTGCCACCTGAGGGAAAAATTGGAATGTTGGACGAAATTTTTGACCAAGTTTGACTAATTTGAACATGATTTGAATTTCAGAAATGAAAAATTTTAATTCCAACATTTTTTCGAACATAAAGGCAAAACAGTCATTTTAGGTGTCCACGAGGACGTAATTGGAATTTTTAGAATTTTACACCACCATAACACTTGTCAAGCCTATGAATTTCACCTATTATTATTTTATACTTTGGATAATTAAGAGATTACATGTGGTGGTGAGAAAATGCTTAATTGTTAAGTTTTAACCATGGACCAATCACATGGTGACACATGTCAGGCTTTAATATTTTTATAATTTCCTTTATAAACTCTCCCATTTCACTCTTCATGGCCGGCCAAAGCAAAGAACAAAGAGAAAAGAATAGAAGCAAACCCTAGAGAGGAAAATTTAAGAGAAATTTGTTGAATTTCAAAGAACAAAGCAATCAAAGGTAAGATTTTTCAATTTTAGCTTAAGATCTACCTTTCCCATGCTTTCTTTTTCATTTTTTGTGGAGGAAACACATGTTTCCATGAGGGAATACTTGCTAGCCGAACATAGGGAGAGAGGTTTTGATGGTGGATTTTGCTATAGTTCATGATATCTTAGTGTTTTTAGTTGTTTGATGATGTTTGGCATGAAAAACAAGCAAGAAAATCACATGTCCTTCAACAACCCTCTTTGCCCAAATTTTATAGATGACATGTTGATGATGGATTTGATTCCTAATGATGTAGATGGATTTATTGGACTGTGTTAACACTGATTAACAAGTTAGTTCGGAATCGAAATGAATTTCGGTTATGATGAATTAAGTCATAATCAAGCTCATTGAGGTACTTTGGTGTATTTGGAATATTGGAAGTGTAATGAATATATTTGAAGTTGAATCGGATGTTTTGGTTAATTCAACAGTGTATAGTTCGAGTTAGGTCAAATACAAATTCAGTCCGATCATAATTGAACCCACGTAGCACACCATCTTTAAGTGATTATTCGAACAATTCTCATTCGATTTCATGCATTCATATAGAGCCTGAAATAGTTTTATAACAGTTTGGCACAAATATATTGAATTACGTGTCATGTATTATGTATAGGTGGTGAGCCATCTGATAAGGGAAAAGATATCGTACCCGAGGACCAAGAATAGGAGTACTCCAAACTCCCGTTATTGTGATTAATCAAATGTTCATCTTAACTATCTAAAGTAGTTTATATTCTTTTCTATGATTTTAAAGAGTAATGAACTTAAACCGTAGATTTTTATGTTTTATGAGTTAAGTGATGGTTAAATGAATGAGATTTATAAATTGTTTTGCAATTCAATGATGATTTTGGAAATTTAGTAGGTGGAGACTATATACTTGTGTTATCTATATATATATATGGTTTGAATTGATGGCTTATGACAATGTGATGGCATGAATGGCTAGATTTGTGGTTTGTGGATTATATAAACTGTTTTGTTTTACCTTGACAGGCTGGGTAATATTATATTAGCCATGTCATGATGTCTAAATCTTTATTGATTTGGTGGGTTATTTGATTAGCTTACTGCAATTGGCGGGTTTCCGTGGACCAGCCTAATAGAGGGGCACAGTATACCCCGTTATATTTTACCTTAGTACGAGAAGTGCGGAGGGTATCTCCTAAGGTAAGTTTAGAGTTCACTTCACGCCGAACCATCACGTGAGGATGAAACTCAGCCAATGCCAAGGAATGACTATATTTTAAAAGTAAAAACATCTTTTATGGGTATATGTCGTTTTAACATCCTTGGCAGACTCGGTTGGATGCACGGCCAAGGTGTCCCCGATTATGAGTTTTGGCACAAGCCAAGTTTTTAAGAGAATCATAAGCCTTGTTGATTATTTTGATGAAATGTAATTGTTTTATATGAATTAAAATGAGTTTTGGAATGTTATGAATTATATTATGATGGGATGATTTAACTGTCTCCATTTACTCGACTTTAGATGTTATAGATGAACTTTACTTACTCACTAGGTTTATAAAAACTCACCCCTTCTTTTTACGCATTTCAGGTTAAGGACAGTCTGTAGATAGCTAATTTTGTCGAGGGTTGCTTTTGGATTTGCATCCTTAGAAATCGTAGGTCTACAATCTGGTATATTTTCGGTTATATTGGGGCTCACATGTCATTGTAGAATATTTTTGTATACCTAGTTTAGTGTGCTATTATATATATGAATCTATTTTGCTCTTACACTACAAAAATTGTTTATGCAGGATTCTATAAATATTATTTTGTAAGAAAATAGAATATTTTATTTAATATTTTTATTTAGTTTGATTAGTCATAATTTCATTTTAAATGGATGATTTAGATTACTAAAATTATTTTTAAATAAGAAATGTATATTTTTCAATTGTATGTTGTATATTCACCAGGTTTCAAAATTTTCGAGTAAAAATTATCAAAATACCATTGTGTGGCAGAAATTACTTTTTGTTTGTTTTTGATTTAAAAATAGTTTATATTCCCTTAAAACATGATATTTAGTAACCGTTGCTCATAGGGGAGATGTAAAATTGATGCAAGAGCCTTGCGAGGTTTCGGTTGACATTCCGAGTAATGAATGTCTATTGAGATATCGCGGCGGTTGTCACGAGCTCGAAGGGAGTACCGGGTCGTGACAATTGTTTAGTATATGTATGAATGTAAGAGGCTTGATTGGGTTTAGTGGGCTATACCCATCTAAGTCCTTGCGCCAGCCATTGACCCTTAGAAACGGGTCGTGACAATAACTTAGTTCCATGATCATGTGAAAAAAAAAAGAAGAAGAAAATAAAAGAGTGAAAAGAGTTTGTAAAACTTGGTGGCTGCTGTTTAGAATAAACCCATCCTAAGGAATATTTTCAAACCATCTTCCGAACACTCTTGTAACCTAGACCACTCAAATAAAGCCACTCAAGAGCATAAAATTCGAGCGAAAGTTTCATAATTTCATCAACCTTATAATGTAATACTTGAGGGTGATAATCTTTGTCTAGGAAATGATGAACTAAATAATTGGTTGATTGGCAAAAAAATTCTTAGTTCTTAGAATGTACAATTCACATCAGCAATCCTAGGCCTTTCTTTTAATTAACATTTTGGCTTCTCTCAAACTAAAATGCAATGCATTAACAATATTAAAAGAGTCATATTTTATTAAAAAAGATGTCTTTTTTTAAGGCTAAACTTTCAAAACTGCATTTTCTTTTGAAAAGAAAATATTCAAATTAAATTTTTAAATCGTACATGCATGCACTTATCATTCAGTCAGATGGTTAGCTTTCAAAATAAAAAATTACCTTTTTTGCTACTTAGATTTAAGATAAGTAATTAGTTGTGCATTAATGCATTAAAAGAACAATTTTTTTCATAACTTTAGATTTCAACGAAAAACTCATCTTGGGATTTATTTTAGCCCTTTATATATAGATCCAAATCTATGTTTAGATTTTCTTCTTTTATATAAGGAACAATAGAATTTGAATTCAACATTTTGAATAAGGATACATCCACCAACTACTGGAGTGTTCATCTATGTCCAAAATTCAATTCAATTTTCAATATTATATATATATATATATATATATTCTTAGTTAGTTCAATTATTTTCTTAATATTTTATATGCTTCATAAAACAAAAGAAAGCAAGAAGATTATGTTTCTTGAATCATAGAACCATTATGTTTATTACATCATAATTTAACTGAAACTAAACAACAAAATAACAACTGGCCAACAAAGGAAACTAAAGTTGGTCATACTCATAAATTCATGAATATGACCTCCTGTGGATACACGATGCAACTAAACAACGAAGCAAATTAAATTCCAGGAGAGAAATAGTTTGGCCAGATTTTCTAATAAAATGGCAATTTGATATCTCTACCAACGCCACTACTATTGCCTCCGAAATGCCAAAGATGTGGCAGCCTTATCTCACTCTCATTGGAGTTGCTTCGTAAGTGTCCACCTGAATGGTGCAGCCCTAGCCCTATATCACTCCTAAAAGGACCAAAATTGCTACCTCCGACTGGCCTTCCATGACAACGCCCCACGTCACCTGCACCATGGGGTATAAAATCTTTAGGAGGCAGCCCCATGTCAACTGCAACATTAAAGTTGCTAGCTAATGAGTGTATTGGTAGCCCCAGATCATCTGTAGCACTCCCAGCTAATGGGTGATATGGTAAGGCCATATCACTTCTTACACTACTATTAGTAGCAAGTTTGTGTTCATCTTTGTTCATCATATCGATGAAACATCGGTTCCATAGCAAGGGCTCAACAGGAGTGCTCCGGTCTCCACCATTGCCGGTTCTGCCATTACTAGTTTAAGCCATTTCATTTACTTTAAGGCCTTAGGGAGGAAAAGGAATATGTGGTTCAGGAAGCGCGATTGTAGAAGCAAAAGGAGCTTGTTGCAAAAACTCAATTCGTTTGCTAATATTTTATATCGTTTCATCCATAGACAAAGACAACCCATTCAGTTCACTAAGGTTAAGTTCATCAAGCCCCTTGCCTTGATTGATTTGATGCATGAGTTGGGCCATCTCAATTTCCTCTTTTTGTAGTTCATTAATTGTTCTTTCAACTTCTTAACCTGCTCTTTGAGGTAAGTATCTTGGTTCAACATTTTCTTTAGTCACTCCAACTCAGACAAGCTTTGGAACTGTGCAGGTTGTTGTTATACCACGTCATGTGACGGCCACACCATTGGCTTGATTTTTTCTGGGCCATAGATGATGGCACAAGCATTGACACTGCATAGAGTGGACAGCTCACTCATTTTCTTCAATAATCCTAACCTCCCTTTCTTGAGGCTCAGTCTTCTAGCATTGTCATTCGCTATCCATTCAAGGTTCACTTTCTTTCTTGTCATGATTATTGCTCCGTAAATGGCGAGTCTTTCTTTTTCTTCAACCATATATTTCTAACAGAGGGAGAAGAAATGAATGGGTTGCTTGGATGGTAGCCATTAAGGACTTTATATAATGAGAAAGATGGGAAAAATCATTGAAAAGAAGAGTTGGTAAATGATCGTGTCAAGGATAGCGGAGAGATTAAGAGAATAATGTCTGACAGGTTAGCAAATCCACTCGTCAAGATTCTATGACAAATGATGGATGGTAAGAGACTTTCCTTTGTTGCTCACTATGGTAAGATAATTCATTGTTATACAATTATGTCTAATGTATAATATCTGGACTAATATTGAAAACAATTTTGCTATTAAATTATTTGAATTTGTGTGTACTATTAACCTTAAAACTTCTATTTCTAATTCATATTCAAATGTATTTTAATGAAAAAATTTCACAAAAAATTTCATCTATTCACCTTAATTATTCATATTAAAAAGTATAAAACAATATATTAATCAATTAGTGGATCAATCTTCTGATTAAGAGAATATCGTATTATCTTGGATGATCGTGACGACAGAAAATTATCACGTGTGAAAGAGACATGTACATGGTAGTTCTCATTTGGCTATAATCTAATGTCAGATTTGACAGCAGATTTTATCTGTCCACCCAATTCATAACAAAAAATTATATTACCTAATCAATCATTGTTTCAAGACAAAGGTGTATTATCCCAAATGAACATTATGATGCACATGTTTTAGAGTGCTGAAATATTACCATGTTCATAGGTTAGACAAGCATGCTAGTTTATATTCAAATGTATTGTAATTACTAGCCAAACTTGATAAAAGATCTCATCTGTTCACCTAACTCCAAGAGAAGAAGGTATATTAATCAATTGACCAGTTTTCTCAAATATATTCAAACCATCTTTCTAACACTCTTGTAACCTAGACCACTTGAACAAAGGCCACTCAAGAGCTTAAAATTTGAGCGAAAGTTTCAAAATTTCATCAACCTGATTATGTGATACTTGTGGGTTTGTCTAGGATATGATGAATTAAATAATTAGTTGATTGGCAAAAAAATTCTTAGTTCTTAGAATGTACAATTTGCATGAGCGATCCTTAGCCTTTCCTTTAATTAATATTTTGGCTTTTCCCAAACTAAAATGCAATGTATTAACAGCATTAAAAGAGTCATATTTTTATTAAAACAGAAGCCTTTTTTTAAGACTAAACTTTCAAAATTGCATTTTCTTTTGCGAAGGAAAGATTCAAATTAAATATTTGAATAGTAGATGAATGCACTTATCATTCAGTCAAATGGTTAGTTGTCAAAATAAAAAATTACCCTTTTTGCTGCTTACATTTAAGATAAGCAATTAGTTGTGCATTATTGCTCTAAAAGAACAATTTTTTTCATATCTTTAGATTTCAACGGAAAACTCATAATGGGATTGATTTAATCCTTTATATATATAGATCCATATCTATGTTTAGATTTTCATTTTTTTATATAAGGAATGATTGAATTTGAATTCAACATTTTCAATAAGGATACATTCACCAACTACTGGAGTGTTCATCTATGTCCAAAATTCAATTCAATTTTCAATATTATATATATATATATATATATATATATATATATTACATTAAGTTATTTCAATTATTTTCTTAATACTTTATACGCTTCATAAAACAAAAAGAAAGCAAGAAGGTTATGTTTCTTGAATCATAAAACCATTATGTTTATTACATCATAATTTACTTGAAACTAAAGAACAAAATAACAATTGGACAACAAAGGAAATTAAATTTGGTCATACTCATAAATTCATGAATATGACTTCCTATGGATACACGATGCAACTAAACAACGAAGCAAATTAAATTCCAGGAGAGAAATAGTTTGGCAAGATTTTCTAATTAAATGGCTATTCGATAACCTTGCCAACGCCACTACTGCTGCCACCGGAATGCCAAAGATGTGGCAGCCCTATCTCACTCCCAATGGAGTTGCTTCCTAAGTGTCCACCTAAAGGGTGCAGTCCCAACCCTGTATCACTCCTAAATGGGCCAAAATTCCTACCTCCGACTAGACTCCCATGACAAAGCCCTGGGTCACCTGAACCATGGGGTATAAAATCTGTAGGAGGTAGCCCCATGTCAACTGCAACATTAAAGTTGCTTGCCAATGAGTGTATTGGTAGCCCCAAATCATCGGTAGCACTCTTGGCTAGTGGGTGATATGGTAAGCCCATATCACTCCTTATGCTATATTGTTAGCAAGTTTGGGTTCATTTTTGTTCATCATATTGATGAAACATTGGTTCCATAGCAAAGGCTCTGTAGGAGTGCCCCAGTCTCCACCACTGCCAGTTTGAGCCATTTCTTTTACTGTAAGGCATTGGGGAGGAAGAGGAAGATGTGGATCAGGAAGGGCGCTTGTAGGAGCAAAAGGAGCTTGTTGGAAAAACTCAATCCGTTTGCTAATCTCCTTTATCTTCTCTTCCACAAACAAAGACAACCCATTCAGTTCATTAAGGTTAAGTTCATCAAGCCCCTTGCCTTGATTGATTTGATACATGAGTTGGGCCATCTCCATTTCCTTGTTCCTCTTTTCGCACTTCATCAATTGTTCTCTAGCCTTTTTAACCTGCTCTTGGATATAGGTTTCTTGGTTCATCATTTTCTTGAGTCGCTTTAACTCGGACAAGCTTTGGAACTGTGCAAGTTGTTGTTGTTGTACAACGTCATGTGACGGCCACACCGTTGGCTCGATCTCGTCTGGGCTATAGATGATGGCACAAGCATTGACACCGCACAGAGTGGATAGCTCACTCATTTTCTTCAATAATCCTAACCTCCTTTTCTTGAGGCTAAGTCTTCTGGCATTGTCATTCGCTATCCATTCAAGCGTCACTTTCTTTCTTGTCATGGTTATTACTTCGTAAATGGTGAGTCTCTTTTTTTCTTGAATTATATATTTCTAATAAGGGGAGAAGAAGAGAATTAGTTGCTTGAATGGTAGCCAATGAGGACTTTATATAGTGAGAGAGATGGGAAAAATCAGTGAAGAGCTGAGTTGGTAAATGATCGTGTCAAGGATAGTTTGGAGATTAAGAGAATAATGGCTTACAGGTTAGCAAATCCACTCGCCAAGATTTTATGATAAATGATGGATGGTAAGAGAATTTAATTTGTTGCTCACTATGGTAAGACAATTCATCGTTATTCAATTATGTCTAATGTATATTAGCTGGATTAATATTGAAGACAGTTGTGTTATTCAATTATTTGAATTTGTGTGAACTATTAATGTTAAAGCTTCTATTTCATTCATGGTGTGCTAGTTTATATTCAAATGTATTTTAATGATAAAATTTCACAAAAAATTTCATCTAGTCACCTTAATTATTCATATTAAAAAAGTATAAAACAATATATTAATCAATTAGTGGATCAATCCTCTGATTAAGAGAATATCATATTATCTTGGATGATCATGATGAGAGACAATTATCACATGTTAAAGAGACATATAACTAATAGTTCTCATTTGTATATAATCTTATGATTAGATTTGGCAGCAGATTTTATCTGTCCACCAAATTCATAACAAAAAAGTAAATTACCTAATCAATCATTCATTCAGGAAAAATGTTTATTATCCCAAATGAACATTATTATGCACATGTTATAGAGTGGTGAAATATTACCATGTTCATAGTTTAGATAAGCATGCCAGTTTTGATTCAAATGAATTGTAATTAATAGTCAAACGTGGAAAAAGATCTCATCTGTTCACCTATCTACAAGACAAAAAGGTATATTAATCAATCGACTAGTTTTCTTAAATATTTTCAAACCATTTTCTGAACACTCTTTTAACGTAGACCACTCGAACAAAGGGCACTCAAGAGCTTAAAATTCGAGTGGAAGTTTATAAATTTCATCAACCTGATTGTCTGATACCTGAGGGTGATAATCTTTGTCTAGAATATGATGAATTAAATAATTGGTTAATTGGCAATAAAATTCTTAGTTCTTAGATTGTACAATTCGCATGAGTGATCCTTGGCCTTTCTTTTAATTTATATTTTGGCTTCTCTCAAACTAAAATGCAATGTATTAACAATATTAAGAAAGTCACATTTTTATTAAAAAAGAAGCCTTTTTCTAAGATTTAACTTTCAAAATTGCATTTTCTTTTGAGAAGGAAAGATTCAAATTAAATTTTTGAATAGTAGATGCATGCAGTTATCATTCACTCAAATGGTTAGCTGTCAAAATAAAAAATTACCCTTTTTTAACTTACGTTTAAGATAAGCAATTAGTTGTGCATTATTGCATTAAAAGAACAATTTTTTTCATAACTTTAGATTTCGACGAAAAATCATAATGGGATTTATTTTATCCCTTTATATATAGATCCATATCTATGTTTAGATTTTCCTTTTTTATATAAGGAATGATTGAATTTCAATTCAACATTTTGAATGGGGATACACGCACCAACTACTATAGTGTTCATCTATGTCCAAAATTGAATTCAATTTGCAATATTATATATATATATATATATATATTCTAAGTTTGTTTAATTATTTTCTTAATATTTTATATGCTTCATAAAACAAAAAGAAAGCAAGAAGATTATGTTTCTTGAAATATAAAACCATTATGTTTATTACATCATAATTTACTTGAAACTAAAGAACAAAATAACAACTGGCCAACAAAGGAAACTAAATTTGGTCACACCCATAAATTCATGAATATGACTTTTTGTGGATACACGATGCAACTAAACAATGAAGCAAATTGAATTCAAGGAGAGAAGTAGTTTGGCTAGATTTCTAATCAAATGGCAATTCGATATCCTTGCCAACGCCACTACTGCTGCCTCTGAAATGCCGAAGATGTTGCAGCCCTATCTCACCCCCGATGGAGTTGCTTCCTAAGTGTCCACCTAAAAGGTGCAGTCCCAGCTCTATATCACTCCTAAAAGGGCCAAAATTGCTACCTCCGGCTAGACTCCCATGACAAAGCCCCGTGTCACATGCATCATAGGTATAACATCTATAAGAGGCAGCCCCATGTTAGCTGAACACTGAAGTTGCTAGCTAATTAGTGTGGGTAGCCACAAATCATCTGCAGTAGTCCCAACTAGTGGGTGATATGGTAAGCCCATATCACTCCGTATGCTACTATTGCTAACAAGTTTGGGTTCATTTTTGTTCATCATATTGATGAAACATTAGTTCCATAGCAAGAGCTCTGTAGGTGTGCTCCAGTCTCCACCATTACCGATTTTGCCATTACTAGTTTGAGCCATTTCATTTACTACAAGGCCTTAGGGAGGAAGAGGAAGATGTGGACCAGGATAGATGCTTGTAGGAGCAAAAGGAGTTTGTTGGAAAAACTCAATCTGTTTTCTAATCTTCTTTATTTTCTCATCCACAAACAAAGACAACCCATTCAGTTCACAAAGGTTAAGTTCATCAAGCCCCTTGCCTTGATTGATTTGATGCATGTGTTATGCCATCTCAATTTCCTTATTCCTCTTTTCGTACTTCATCAATTCTTTTTTGGCTTTCTTAACCTGCTCTTTGAGGTAGGTTTCTTGGTTCATCATTTTCTTTAGTTGCTCTAACTTGAACAAGCTTTGGAATTGTTTAAGTTGTTGTTGTACCACATCATGTGATGGCCAGACCATTGGCTTGATTTTGTTTGGGCCATAGATGATGGCACAAGCATTGATATTGCATAGAGTGGATAGTTGTCATGACCCGGTGCTCCCTTCGAGCTCATGACAATCGCCGCGATGTTCCGATAGATATTCATTACCCGGAATACCAATCGAAACCTCGCAAGGCTTAATATCAGTTTTCGCACCTCCCTTGTGAGCAATAATAACTAAACATCATATTTTAAAAGATTATAAGCTATTTCCAAATCGAAATAAAAAAAATAAAAAAAAATATTTTCTGTCTCACAAGGGCATTTTGGTCATTCTTTCTAAAAATTTTGAAACCTGTTGAAAATATAACACATGGGGGAAAATACACATTTCATAACTAAAAACAAGTTTTTATGTCTAAAATATTCATTTAGAGTGAAATCGTAGCTAATAGAATAAAATAAAAATATTGAATAAAATATTCCATTTTCTCATAAAACAATATTTATAAGACGCTACGTGAATAATTTTTACAACGTAAAAGTAAAATAAATTCATATATATGGTAACACAGATAACCAGAGTATGTAATTTAATTTACAATGACGTGTGGGTCCTCGAATGACCAAAGGTAACAAAGGCTGTGGACCTACAATTTCTAAGAAGGTGAGTCCAATAATAACCCTCGACGTAATCAGCTATTTACTGACTGTCTTGAGTCTGGAATGAGTGGAAATGAGGGTGGTGAGTTTATATAAACTCAGTGAGTAAACAAATATCATCTAAAATATCTAAAGTCAAGTAAATGGAGACAACTTAAAATAGTTCATCGTACTATGATTCATAACGTTTCAAACTCATTTCAACTAAATAAACTAAATTCATTTCACTCAAATAATCAACATGGCTTATGAATTTCTTAAAAACTTGGCTCGTGCCAAAACTCATTCTCGAGGATACCTTGATCAGAGGCATCCAATCGAGTCCGCCAAGGCTGTTAAAGAAAAGACATATATCCATAAATCATATTTGTACATTTTAAAACATAGCCGTTCCTTAGCGTTGGCTGAGTTCACCTTCATGTGGTGGTTCGACGTGAAGTGAACTCTAAAGCTTTACCTCAGGAGATAATATCCACACCTCTCGTACCGAGGTAAAATATAAACGGGTTTATCATGTGTCAAGCCCGACTCTACAATATGTTTATTATGTCATTCTTACATAAGAATGCATATTTCCTTACTTGGGTACCTCGAAAATCGTTAAAGGACGGTAATGTACCAAATGGTACAGTTAAGTTGAATTAAGCCTCGAACTAGTCCAAATAGAGATTTTAAGTGAAATTGATAATTTTAAAACCCCAGAATGACTTAACATGGTGATTCGGAGTTCGAGGACCGATTTGGAGTCAAATTGGAATTTTTATGACCTAGAGGCAAAATGGTCATTTTGCTACCTGAGGTTAAGATGTGAGTGTTGGATGAAATTTTTGACTAAGATTGACCATTTGGAGTATTATTTGAGTTTGATAAGTGAAGAATTTTAATTCCGACATTTTTTTGAGCATAGAGGTAAAATAGTCATTTTGCCACCCCAAGGGCAAAATTGTAATTTTACACCACCCAACACTTGTCCAACACATGGATTTTACCCAATATTATCATGGATAATTGAGAAAATTTAAGTGGTGGAGAGAGATTGCTTAATGGGTAAGTATGACACATGGACCAATGGAATGGTGACATGTCTCAAATTTTCATCCATTTATTTTTTGGCTTAAAAATCAGAACAAAATCAGCCCATTTCTCTTCATATGGCCGGCCAAAGAAAGAACAAAGGAAGAAAAGGAAGAACAAAACCCAAGGTGGAAAAATTCAAGGGAAAAGTGTGAAAATTCAAGGAAACAAGTGAAAAAAGGGTAAGAATTTTCAATTTAGCTTGAGATCTCTCTTTCTTAAGCATTTTTTCTTATTTTCCATGGTTGAATCACATGATTTCATGATGAATCCCATGCCGGCCAAACACTTAGAGGGAGGTTTTGATGCTTGATTTGGTTAGATTTCAATGTATTTAAGTGTTTTTAGTTAGTTAGTGATGTGTAGCATGAAAAGTCAACAAGAAAAATTCATTTCCTCCCATCACCCATCATTGGCCGAATTCTCCATGTGGAATATTGATGATGATTTTGATTTTATTTCAAGTGATTTGGTTAGGAATTAGTGATTTATGGTGTGAGAATCAAGCTTGAAAAATTATAATGTTGATGCAACCACCATGGCCGAATTTTTCCAAGAGAAAATGTGAAGATGATTTTGCTAGATTTTATGCTATTTGACTTGTGTTTGATGATTTGGAGTATTGGGAGAAAAATGGAATTATTTGGAGTTAAATTGGACATATTGGCCAATTAATCGAGTGATAGATCGAATTAGGCCAATACCGTTTTATTTAGGTACACAATTGAATTTGTGTAGAATACCGTGTTTAGACGATAATCCGAACAATTCGCATTCCATTTCATGCATTAGTATAGAGCCTGAATTGGTTTTATAACAATTTAGCACAAATGTAGTAAATGGCTTATTGTGCATTATGTCTAGGTGGTGAGCATTCTGGCAAAAGTAAAGAGATAGTACTTGAGGATCAAGAATCGGAGTACTCGAAATTCGACTCCCGAAATAGTGAGTAAGCTTACTATCGTTTCAATTATCTAAAGTGGTTTTTATCTGATTTTGTGATTTTATGAAAAATGAGTTTAAATGGTAAATCTTTATGTTTTATAAGCAAAATGTTTTTAAATGAAATGATTTTATAAAATTGTCTTGAAATTGAAAGATGGTTTTGAAAATGAAGTAATTGGAGACTAATTGCTGTGTTATAAATCATGGTTTGAATTGAATGGCTTATGATAATATTTGCATGAATGACTGAATTGGTATTTGTGTTGAAAATGTATGAGCTGTTAATTTGCCTTGAGAGGCTGTAAAATAAAATAATTGCCATGTCATGCTGTTGAATTTTATTGACTTGGTGGGTTATATATTGGTCACTGCAGTGGACGGGTTCCATGGACTAGCCTATTAAAGGGGTACGGTAACCCTATTATATTCATACCTCATTATGAGAGGTGTGGATGGATAACTCCTGAGGTTAACACTTTAGAGTTCACTTCACGCTAAACCACCACGTGAGGGTGAACTCAGCCAACGCCAAGGAACGACTATGTTTTCAAAATAAAAACATGATTTATGCGTACATAACTTTTTAACAGCCTTGGCGGTCTCAATTGGGATAGCCCTCGGGCAAGGTATCCCTGATAACTGAGTATGAGAATGATTTTGGCACGAGCCAAAGTTTTAAGAAATTCATAAGCCATGTTGATTACTTGATTTATATGAATTGATTTTATGTGTTTGAAACGAGTTGAAAGGTGATGAATTACAGCATGTTAAACTATTTTATCTGTCTCCATTTACTCAGCTTTAGATATTTTAGATGGTATTTGTTTGCTCACTAGGATTATATAATCTCACCACCCTCCTTTCCACCCATTTCAAGCTCAGGATAGTCGGTAGATAGCTCATTTCGTTGAGGGCTACAATTGGACTTGCATCCTCAAAAATTGTAGGTTTACCACTTTTGATACTTTTGGCCGTTCGTGGACCCACGTGTCACTGTAAATTAAATCTTATGCTTTGATTATCTGTACTACAGTATGTATGAATTTATTTAGCTTTTATGCTACAAAAATTATTTATCGGTAACTCTATAAATATTGTTTTATAAAAAAAATAGAATATTTTTATTATATTCAAATAGATATATTTTCACTTTAAATGAATGTTTTAGACATCTAAACTTATTTTTGATTATGAAATATGTGTTTTCCACTTGCATACTACATTTTTAGCTGGTTTCGAGATTTTTGAGGAAAAATGATGAAAATGCCCCTGTGAGAAAAAAATTATTTTTCTATTGTTTTGATTTGGAAATAGTTTATAATCTCTCAAAACATGATACTTAACAACTGTTGCTCACAGGGGAGGTGCAAAAACTGATATTAAAGCCTTGCGAGGTTCTGGTTGGCATTCCGGGCGATGAATGTCTATCGGGACGTCGCGACGGTTGTCAAGGGCTCGAGGGGAGTACCGGGTCGTGACACCGTGCCCCTCTCTAATAGGCTGGTCCACGGAAACCCACCATTGCAATGACTAATTAATATCCCACCAAATCAATAAAAGTTTCGACAACATGACATGGCAATTATATTACTACCTAGCCTGTTAAGGCAAAACAAATAGTTCATACAATTTCCACACAATTTCCAATTCAGCCATTCATGCCAATATCACCATAAGCCATTCAATTCAAACCATAAATTTACAATACAATCAAACAGTCTCCAATTACTCAATTTCTAAAATCATCATTCAATTTCAAAATGATTTATAAAACTCATTTCATTTAATCACATTTTACTTATAAAACATAAGGATTTACCATTTAAACTCATTTTTCTATAAAATCACAAAAACGAATAAAAACTACTTTAGATAATTAAGATGATAATACGGTTACTCACAATATCAATAATCGAGGTACTCCTAATCTCGGTCTTCGAGTACAATCTCTGTCAAGACCCAAAACTCCCATCGAGCTCGTGACAACCGTCGCGACGTCCCGATAGACATCTTTACTCGGAATGTCAATCGAAACCTCGTAAGGCTTAACATCAGTTTTTCTCACTTCCCCTGTGAGTATTAGTCACTAAAATTATGTTTTGAGAGATTATAAACATTTTCCAAATCAAAACAATAGAAAAATAATTTTTTTCTCACAGGGGCATTTTGGTAATTTTTCCTCAAAAATCTCGAAATCTGTTAAAAATGTAGTATGTTGGTGAAAAACACATATTTCATAATAAAAAATAAATTTGGATGTCTAAAACATTCGTTTAAAATGAAATTAAGACTATTAGAATAAAATAAAAATATTGAATAAAATATTCAATTTTCTCATAAAACAATATTTTTAGAACACTGCATAAATAATTTTTTACAACGTAAAAGTAAAATAAATTCATATATATCGTAATACAGTAAGCCAGAGTATTTAATTTAATTTACAGTAACAAGTGGGCCCTCGAAAAATCGAAAGTAAGAAAAATTGTGAACTTACAGTTTGGAGGATGCAAATCCAATGGTGGTCGTCGATGAAATCAGCTATCTATAGACTATCCTAAGCCTGAAATGGGTTGAAAGGAGGATGGTGAGATTATATAATCCCAGTGAGTAAACAAATACCATCTAAAATATCTAAAGCCGAGTAAATGGAGACAGATAAAATAATTTAACATACTGTAATTCATCACCTTTCAACTTATTTCAATCAAATAAAATAAATTCATATAAATTAAGTAATCAACATGGCTTATGAATTTCTTAAAACTTTGGCTCATACCAAAATCATTTTTATACCCAATTATCAGGGATGCCTTGATCGAGGGTTATCCTAACCAAGTCCGCCAAGGCTGGTAAAAAGTTATGTACGCATAAATCATGTTTTTATTTTAAAAACATAGCCGTTCCTTAGCGTTAGCGGAGTTCATCATCACGAGGTGGTTTGGTGTGAAGTGAACTCTAAAGTTATACCTTGGGAGTTACCCTACTCGCCTCTCCAACCGATGTAAGAATATGACCAAGTTCTGTGCCCCTCTAATAGGCTAGTCCACAGAACCAGCCCATTGCAGCAAGCTATACCCACCATACAATAAAAATTCAACAGCATGATATGACAATTTTATCATTATCCAGCCTATCAAGGCAAACAACAGTTTATACATTTCAACATAAATAGCAATTCAGCCATTCATGACAATATTGTCATAAGCCAATCAATTAGAACCATAAATTCACAATACATCAAATGGTCTCCAATTACTCTATTTTCAAAGCCATTATTCAATTTTAAAATAATTTTATGAAATCATTTCATTAAATCACATTTGGTTTATAAAATTGAAAAATTAATCATTTAATTCATTTTTTGTAAAATTCACAAAATCGAATAAAACATACTTTAGATAATTAAGACGATAGTAAGGTTACTCACTATTTCGGGAGTCGAATTCCAAGTACTCTGATTCTTGATTCCTCGGGTACTATCTCTTTACTTTTACCAGAATGCTCACCACTTAGATATAATGCACAATAAGCCATTTACTACATTGTGCTAAATTGTTATAAAACCAATTCAAGCTTTTTACTAATGTATGAAATGGGATGCAAATTGTTTGGATTACCGTTTAAACACGGTATTCTACACAAATTCATTTAAGTCCCTAATTAAATCGGTATTGGCCTAATTCGATCTATCACTCGATTAATTGGCCAATATGTCCAATTCAACTCCAATTAACTCCATTTTTCTCCTAATACTCCAAATCATTAAACACAATTTAAATAACTTGAAATGTGGCAAAATCATCCTCACATTTTCTCTTGAAAAATTCGGCCATTTTGAGTGCATCAACACCATGATTTTTCCTACTTGATTCTCACACCACAAATCACTAATTCCTAACCAAATCACTTGAAAAAAAATCAAAATCATCATCAATATTGTACATGGAGAATTCGGCCAATGATGGGTTATGCGAGAAAATGAATTTTTCTTGTTTGATTTTCATGCTACACATCACTAACTAACTAAAAACACTAGAATATCTTAAAATCTAACCAAAACAACCATCAAATCTTCTCTCTCTAAATTTGGTTAGCCATGAATCCTTCATGATATCTTGTGATTCAATCATGAAAAATGCAAAATAATGCATGGGAAAGGTAGATCACAAGTCAAAATCAAGAAATTTTACCTTTGATTGCTTGATTACTTGAAATCCATCAATTTTTCTCTTGAATTTTCACCCTGGGGTTCTTGTTCTTTCTTTTCTTCCTTTGTTCTTCTTTGGCCGGCCATATGAATGAGAAATAGGCTGATTTTATGCTAATTTATAAGGAAAATAATGAATGGATGAGATTTTGACACATGTCACCATTCCATTGATCCATGTAACATACTTAGCCATTAAGCAATCTCTCTCCACCACTTAAATTTTCTTAATTATCCATGATAATATTGGGTAAAATCTATATGCTGGACAAATGTTGGGTGGTGTAAAATTACAATTTTGCCCTTGGGTGACAAAATGACTATTTTACCTCTATGCTCGAAAAATATGCCAAAATTAAAATTCTTCACTTCTTAAACTCAAATTATACTCCAAATGATCAATCTTAGTCAAAACTTTCATCCAACATTCCAATTTTTAACCTTGGGTGGTAAAATGACCATTTTACCCCTAGGTCATGAAAATTCTAATTTGACTCCAAATCGATCCTCGAACTCCGAATCACCATTTTAAGTCATTCTGGGGTTTTAAAATTCTCAATTTCATCTTAAAATCTCTATTTGAACTAGTTCGAGGCTTAAATCAACTTAGTTGTACCATTTGGTACATTGCCGTCTTTTAACGATTTTCGAGGTACCCAAGTAAGTAAACATGCATTCTTATGTAAGAATGACATAATAAACATATTGTAGAGCTGGGCCTGACAATCTCCTTACCCTTATCGGAAGTTTCACCACTTAGACATAATGCACAACAAGCAATTTACTATATTTGTGCTAAACCGTTATAAAACTAATTTAGGCTCTATATGAATGCATGAAATGGGATGTGAAATGTTCAAATTATTATCTAAATACGTTGTTCTACGTAGGTTCAATTGTGTATGGGGCTGAAATGGTATTGACCTAATTCACACTATACGCCGGTTAATTGGCCAAAATATCCAATTCAACTCCAAATAAATTCATTTCACTTCCAATACTCCAAATCATCAAATATA
>NC_030851.1:18649928-18657153 GCF_000208745.1 Theobroma cacao | reverse complement strand
TGTGTGCTTGGTTTTTTTTTTTTAAAAGGAAATATTAAAATAACTAAAGCTTGCCATGTGCCACCTTTTAATTAGTCCATTTTTAAACTTAATAATGAAGCATTCTCCCACCACCACATAAATATCTCAATTATCCAAAGTATAATAGGTAAAATTCAAGGGCTTGACAAGTGTCATGGTGGTGCAAAATTTTAAAAATTCCCCATAGACACATAAAATGACCGTTTTGCCCTTATGCTCGAAAAAATGTCGGAATTAAAATTTTTCACTTCTCAAGCTCAAATTATGTTCCAATAGTCAAACTTGATCAAAATTTCATCCACCATTCCAATTTTGCCCTCAGGTGGCAAAATGACCATTTTACCCCTACGTTATGAAAATTCCAATTTAACTCTAAATTAATCCCCGAACTCCAAATCACCATATTAAGTCATTCTAAGATTCAATAACTCTCGAATGCATCTTAAAATCTCTATTTGGACTAGTTTGAGACTTAAATCAACTTAATTGTACCATTAGGTACAATATTGTTTTTTAACGATTTCTGAGGCATTCAAGTATGCAGACATTCTATCAAGTATCTTGGCAGAAGGCTATCCCAATCGAGACCGCCAAGGCTGTTAAAAAGTTATGTACTCATAAATTATGTTTTTATTTTGAAAGCATAGTCGTTCTTTGGTATTGGCTGAGTTCACCCTCACGTGGTGGTTTAGCATGAAGTGAACTCTAAAGTGTTAACCTCAAGAGTTATCCATCCGTGCCTCTGATGCTGAGGTATGAATATAATAGAGTTACCGTGCTCCTCTAATAGGCTAGTCCACGGAACCCGTCCACTATAGCGACTAATTTATAAACCACCATACAATAAAATTTGCAATAGCATGACATGGCAATTATTTTATTTTACAGCCTCTCAAGGCAAATTAACAGTTCATACATTTTCAACACAAATACCAATTCAGCCATTCATGCATATATTATCATAAGCCATTTAATTTAAACCATGATTTATAACACATCAATTAGTCTCCAATTACTCCATTTTCAAAACCATCTTTCAATTTCAAGACAATTTATAAAATCATTTCATTTAAACACATTTTGTTTATAAAACCTAAAAATTTACCATTTAAACTCATTTTCCATAAAATCACAAAATCGGATAAAATCCACTTTAGATAATTAAGACGATAGTAAGGTTACTCATTATTTCGAGAGTCGAATTCCAAGTACTCCGATTCTTGATCCTCGGGTACTATCTCTTTACTTTTGCCGAAATGCTCACCACCTAGACATAATGCACAATAAGCCATTTACTACATTGTGCTAAATTGTTATAAAACCAATTCAAGCTCTATACTAATGCATGAAATGGAATCCAAATTGTTCGGATTATCGTCTAAACATGGTGTTCTACACAAATTCAATTGTGTACCTAAATAAAACAGTATTGCCCTAATTCGATCTATCACTCGATTAATTGACCAATATATCTAATTTAACTGCAAATAATTCCATTTTTCTCCCAATACTATAAATCATCAAACACAAATTAAATAACTTGAAATATGGCAAAATCATCCTCACATTTTCTCTTGGAAAATTCGGCCATGGTGGGTGCATCAACACTATAATTTTTCCTACTTGATTCTCACACCATAAATCATCATTTCCTAACCAATTCACTTGAAATAAAATCAAATCCACCATTAACACTCTACACGGAAGATTCGGCCAATGATGAACTCATGAGGAATATGAGAATTTCAAGCTTAATTCTTACACTTAACACCATAAACAACTAAAAACATCCATATATCTTAAAAATCTATCTAAATCATCCTCAAATTCTCTCTCCTAGGGTTTGATCAGCACACTATCCTTCATGATATCTTGTGATTCAGCCATGGAAAATGCAAAAGAATGCATAGGAAAGGTAGATCACAAGCTAGAATTGAAAAATCTTACCTTTTGTCACTTGTTTCCTTGGATTTTCACACTTTTCCCTTGAATTTTTCCACCTAAGGTTTTTTGTTCTTCTTTTCTTCCTTTGTTCTTGCTTTGGCCGGCCACAATGAAGAGAAATGGGCTGATTTTGTGCTGATTTTTAAGCCAAATAATAAATGGATATAAATTTGACACATGTCACCATTCCATTGGTCCATGTGTCATACTTAGCCATTAAGCAATCTCTCTCCACCACTTAAATTTCCTCAATTATCCATGATAATATTGGGTAAAATCCATGTGCTGGACAAGTGTTGGGTGGTGTAAAATTACAATTTTGCCTTTGGGGTGGTAAAATGACTATTTTACCCCTATGCTCGAAAAAATATCAAACTTAAAAATTTTCACTACTCAAACTCAAATTATGTTCTAAATAGTCAATCTTGATCAAAAACTTCTTCCAACACTCACATCTTAACCTCGGGTAGCAAAATGACCATTTTGCCCCTAAGTCATGAAAATTTCAATTTGACTCCAAATCGGTTATTGAACTCCGAATCACCATTTTAAGTCATTCTGGGGTTTTAAAATTCTCAATTTCATCTTAAAGTCTCTATTTGGACTAGTTCGAGGCTTAAATCAACTTAGTTGTACCATTTGGTACATTGTTGTTCTTTAACGATTTTCGAAGTACCCAAGTAAGCAAACATGCATTCTTATGTAAGAATGGCAAAATAAACATATTGTAGAGCTGGGCTTGACACATGTGTACTCCCACACGCACATAGCTGGGTCATCATCAGCTCATGTGCACTCCCATACGCACATAGCTGGGTCATCATCGGCTCATGTGCACTCGCACACGGACATAGCTAGGTCATCGTTATCACAAAAAAAGGAACATCCAATGCATATTATACATATCAACATATTGTGATAACACATGAACCATTTATATGGCACATTTTCACAAGATAGAAACATTCACCAAAGGCTTGTTCCCTAGGTAGATTTTTAAGGAAAAGTTAGATAAAATCATTCAAATGTTTCACCCCAAATACATCTACATTCCCAAAGAAATTTTGAAATGCAAGTTCACTCACCGGTCTTGTTGATTCTTTTGCTAGACTCTAGTCTCAACTAATGCTTCAAATGGACATGTGAGGCATTGTTGGAACCTATACACACACAATATCTGTCATGACCCGGTACTCCCTTCGAGCCCGTGACAACCGCCACGATGTCTCGATAGACATTCATTACCCAGAATGTCAACCAAAAACTCGCAAGGCTCTTGCATCAATTTTACGTCTCCCCTGTGAGCAACAGTTACTAAATATCATGTTTTGAAAGAATAAAAACTATTTTCAAATCAAAACGATCAAAAAGTAATTTCTACTGCACAGGGGTATTTTGATCATTTTACCCAAAAATTTTGAAACTTGTTAAAAATTTAATATATAATTGAAAAATATACATTTCATATCTAAAAATAAGTTTAGTTATCTAAATCATTCATTTGAAGTGAAATTATGGCTAATCAAACTAAATAAAAATATTCCATTTTCTTATAAAACAATATTTATAGAACTCTGTGTAAAAACTTTTTGTAGCGTAAAAGCAAAATAAATTCATACATATAGTGGCACACGTAGCCAGGTATACAAAATATTCTACAATGACATGTGGGCCCCCAAAATAACTGAAAACATACAAGACTATAAACCTTCGATTTCTAAGGATGCAAATCCAAAAGCAACCCTCGACAAAATCGGCTGTCTATAGACTATCCTGAGCTTGAAATGGGTGAGAAGAAGGGGTGAGTTTTTATAAACCCAATGAGTAAGTAAATTTCATCTATAACATCTAAAGCTGAGTAAATTGAGACAATTTAAAACATCTTAGTATAATATGATTCATAATATCAAATCTGATATCAATCCATATAAATCAATTATATTTCATAAAAAATAATCAACAAGGTTTATGACTCTCTTAAAAACTTGGCTCATGTCTAAAACTCGTACTCTGTGACACCTTGGCTCGGGGCATCCAACCGAGTCTGCCAAGGCTGTTAAAATATCATACACACATAAAACAAGTTTTTACGTTTAAAACACAGTCGTTCCTTGGTGTTGGCTGAGTTTCACCTTCACGTGGTGGTTTGGCGTGAAGTGAACTCTAACGTTACCTTAGGAGATACCCTTCGTGCCTCTTGTACTAAGGTAAAATATAACTGAGTTTACCGTGCCGCTCTAATAGGCTGGTCCACGAAAACCCGCCCACTGTAGTAAGCTAATCAAATAACCCACCAATTCAATAAAATTTTTGATAGCAAGACATGGCTAATATAATATTACCAGCCTGTCAAGGCAAAGCAAAACAGTTCATATATTCCACACAAACACAAATCCAGCCATGCTTGCCATCACATTGTCATAAGCCATCAATTCAAACCATATGTCAAAACATATATATAACACAAGTATAGAGTCTCCACTTACTCAATTTCCAAAACCAATATTCAATTTCAAAACAAGTTATAAATCTCATTTCGTTTAATCAATACTTCAATTATAAAACATAATAGTTTGCAATTTAAATTCATTTTTCTTTAAAGCATAAAAACGAGTATAAACTACTTTAGATAGTTAAGATGAAAGTCTGATTACTCACAATAACGGGGAGTATGGAGTACTCCTATTCTTGATCCTCGATTATAATATCCTTACCCTTACCAGAAGGCCCACAACCTATACATAATACACGACACATAATTCAATATATTTGTACCAAACTGTTATAAAATTATTCCAAGCTCTATATGAATGCATGAAATTGAATGAGAAATGTTCAGATAGTCACTTAAAGACAGTGTTCTACGTAGGTTCAATTGTGATCGAAATGAATTTGTATTCGACCTAATTCGAACTATACACCATTGATTTAACCAAAACATCCGATTCAACTCCAAATATATTCATTACACTCTCCATAATCTAATACACCAAAGCATTACAATGAACTTAATTTTTGACTAACTTTACCATTTTTCGAAATTCATTCCGATTCCGAACTAACATACTAATCAATGTCTACATAGTCTCGTAAATCCATATATATATCATTAGGAATCAAATCCAAGTCCATTTACTATGATTTTCTCATTTTCCATCAAGCCATTTTCTAAAGGAACTATACTTTTCAATAATCGGTTTCGATATACAACATCATAATTCATCAATTCCTAGCTAAATAACATGAATTACAACGAAATCCATCATCAACATGTCACCTAATAAATTCGGCCAAAGAGGGTTATTGAAGGGCATGTGATTTTCTTGCTTGTTTTTCCTTCCAAACATCACAAAATGACTAAAAACACTAGGATATTATGAAATCTAGCAAAATTCATCACCAAAACTTCTCTCTCTAGGTTTGGCCAACAAAGGTTCCCTCTTGAAAACTTGAATTTCAGCCATGGAGAATGAAAAAGAATGCATGGGAAAGGTAGATCACAAGCTAAAATTAAAAAATCTTACCTTTATTTGCTTGATTCCTTGAAATCCAACAATTTCTCTTGAATTTTTTCCCTCCTAGGGTTTGTTCTTCTCTTTTCCTCTTTGTTCCCTTGCTTGGCTGGCCATAAGAGTGAAATGGGAGAAGCTTAAGTCGGTTTATAAAGGAAAATCATAAAAATATTAAAGCTTGACACATGCCACCACTTGATTGATCCATGATTAAAAACTTAACCATTAAGCAATTTCTCACCACCACATGTAATCCCATAATTATCCAAAGTATAAAGTGATAATAGGTGAAATTCATGGGCTTGACAAGTGTCATGGTGGTGTAAAATTTCAATTACGTCCTCATGGACACGTGAAATGATCATTTTGCCCTTATACTCGAAAAATGTCGAAATTGAAATTTTTCACTCCAATGCTCCAAATAGTCAAACTTGGTCAAAAATCTCATCCAACATTCCAAGTTTGCCCTTGGGTGGCAAAATGACCATTTTGCCCCAACGTTATGAAAATTCCCAAATTAACTCCAAATCAATCCTCGAATTCTGAATCATCATATTAAGACATTTTAAGGTTCAATATCTCTTAAATGCATCTTAAAATCTCTATTTGGACTAATTTGAGGCTTTAATCAACTTAATTATACCACTATGGACAATAGTGACTTTTAACGATTTTTTGATACATTCACTTATGCAAACATTCTATCAAGCACATGAATGACATGACAAGTATATAATAGAGTAGGGCTTGACAATATCACCAACAACCCAAATTGGCACTAATATAATTCCAAAAAGCTCTTTCCTAAATCAAGTTTTACTAGTTATTCCTAACTAGTTTTTAATTGCCATTAAGTGGCTATTTGTTTACTCTACTTTAATCACTCTAAAAATGATTAACAATCTCAACAATAGATTAACTCACCACTCCAACCTTCAACCATTATCAACAACTTGAAAATTAAACCTAATTCTTTACTGACCTTAGTAGTTTTTGTGGTTGAATTCTTTTTCAAAAATACTCAAGCTATCATGGAAAGTCTCTCTCTCTCTTTCTCTCTCTAAAATGTCTAGCTAGTGAGAGAAAATATTGAGAAAAGACTTTTGAGGGTTTTAAGGTGAGGGAGTGAAAGAGCATAAAAGGTTCTATGAAAAAGTTATAAAACTCGGTATTGTACCTAACGGTACACTTGAATTGATTTAACCTCGAACTAGTTCAAATAGGAATCATAGGATGAAATTTAATATTTATAATCAAGGAATGACTAAAAATGATTGTTCGGAGTTCGAGGGTTATTAGGGGTAAAATTAAAAATTTTGATGTTTAGGGGCAAAATCGTCATTTTGCCACCTAAGATAAAAATTTGATAATGGAGTGAAATTTTTGATCAAGATTAACTATTTGGAGTATAATTTAATGAGAGGGAGTGAAAAAGTTTAATTCTGATGATTTCTGGAGTGTAAGGGCAAAATCATAATTTTGCCACTCGCGGATAAAATTTGAGATTTTGAGAGAATTTAGATCAAATTTGACAAATTGGAGAATGGTATGAGTATAAGGGATGAAAAATATGTCTATGGGTAATTTTTCAGTTTTTTGGGTAAAAATGTAATTTTTCACTTTTACGAGGGTAAAAGTGTAAATTTAAAAAATTACTCCACCGAGACTTTGGATAAGTCTGAGAATTTTATCCAAGCTGTGGATATTTGGGACAAGTGTATGGTGAAATTTTGGAAACAAATGGATGA
>NC_030851.1:18637297-18649337 GCF_000208745.1 Theobroma cacao | reverse complement strand
AATGAAGAGAAAATGATGAAAAATGGTTAAATGTGATAGAAAAACAAAGTAAAAAATTTACCGAGTTAATGTCCCATTTTTGGCTGAATTTTTCAAGGAGGAAAGTGAACTGATTTTGGTGATTTTAGAAGTTTATTGGCTGATATTTAATGGTTAGAAATGTTGGAGAGAGAATGGGACGATTTAGAGCTAAAATGAAGCTCGTTAGCAATTTATCGGGTAAAGTGCCAAAAATAGGTTAATACTGCGTTTAAGCCATTTTTGGCTATTGCATTTCATACCATGCATTAGAATAGGATTTAAGTCAAATATATAGTGATTTAGCATTAATGTGATGAATTGAGTAAATTTTTACAATGCGTCTAAGAGGAGAGCCTTCCGGTAAAGGTAAGGAAATCGTACCCTACGAGTAGTTATCGGGGCACCTAGAAAGCTTTTAGTTTGTACAAACGGTGAGTAAACTTATTATTATTGTAAATTATCTAGTGTTTATTTTTAAATGCTCTTTATGTATTTTATGAAATGAAAACGAGATTAAAACAGGATTTTTGATGTTTTACAAATAAATGTGACAAATAAAGATATATTGGGTTGATTATGAAATCGAGTAATTGGGGGTTGTTAACTGTCTTGAAAATTATATATTTTCCTATGAATGGCTTATGAGATATAAGTATATGTGGCTATATTTTGTAAGTGTATTGGGAAATTTATGTAAGCTATTTTTACTATGCAAGCTGGATAAATAAATAAAAGTCACGTTATACTGTCGAAATTTTATTAAAATTGGTGGGTTAGTCACTGCAGTGACGGGTTTCCATGGACTGCCTATTAGAGGGGCATGGTAAACCCGGTTATATAGTTACTTCGGTTGTAGATGCGAGAAGGGTAACTCCTGGGGTAGTATTAGAGCTTACTTCACGTTGAACCCCCATGTGAATGTGTAACTCGGCCAACGCCAAAGAACGACTTGTTTTAAAAATAAAAATATGTTTCACATGTGAATGTTATAACAACCTTAGCGGACTCTGTTAGATGCCTCAGCCAAGGTATCTCCGAGGATTAGTTTTGGCTTGAGCCTTGTTTTTAATAAAAGACATAAGCCTTAACAACTGTTTTGGTAAATTACAAATATTTTATGGTTTAAGAAATAAATTGAAAACATTATGAAATGGTTTGTAATTTGTTGTTTAAACTTGCCTCCATTTTACTCGCCTTTAGATATTTATGATAATGTTTGTTTACTCATTGGGATTGCAAAATCTCACCCACCTCATTTCCAAACATTTCAGGTCTGTGGTAGCTTGTAGATACCCTATTTTATCGAGGATTCCAGTTAACATCTCTACCATACAGACAGTAGGTTTCTAGCACCAACACTGGGTGTATTTTGGACCACTTGTCATTGTAACCATTATTGTACATTATAACTTAGTAAATTTTTGTATGTATGAATTTATTTTACTTACACATTACAAAAGATTTCTTACACGTGTTTCTATAAATATTGTTTTATATAAAAATGCTATATTTTAATCAATATTTTGAATAGTGATATTTNCTCATTTCCAAACATTTCAGGTCTGTGGTAGCTTGTAGATACCCTATTTTATCGAGGATTCCAGTTAACATCTCTACCATACAGACAGTAGGTTTCTAGCACCAACACTGGGTGTATTTTGGACCACTTGTCATTGTAACCATTATTGTACATTATAACTTAGTAAATTTTTGTATGTATGAATTTATTTTACTTACACATTACAAAAGATTTCTTACACATGTTTCTATAAATATTGTTTTATATTAAAATGTTATATCTTAACCAATATTTTGAATAGTGATATTTGCCTATAAATCCTTTTTTAAAAAATTATCTTTGGATTTATTTGAGCTGGAAACGACTGGTAACTGTTTAAAATGGAATGTTTAACAACGATTGCTCACAGGAAAGGAAAAAAACTGATATGTAAGCCTTGCAGGATTTCGGTTGGCATTCCGGGTAATGAGTGTCAATCGAGACGTCACGGCGGTTGTCATGGGCCCGAGGGAGGTTCCGGGTCGTGACAAGTCAATTGGTATCAGAGCTTTTGGTTTAAAAGCTTATGGTTTTGAAAGAAGTTTTTGATTTTTAAAGTTCTTGGATTTAAAGTTTTTTTTTAAAATAATTTACAATGTCAGTGTGGCTCAGTTAAGATTAGTTAGTTGCATGTAGTTGCATATAGAGTCTTAAGTTGTCTAAACTAATTCCGTTCTTTTTGTAAATCATTATGCCTCCTCGACGCGAGCTACCACCTATTACTAGATCTACCGGTAAGGAAAGAGGTTGCCCCAGACAGAGTCGGCCGAATTCCATAAAAGAGGAGTCGGCTGCATCTTCTTTTAGAGCAGTTCCTACTGTTGAGTCTACGGACATTCTTGTACCTCCTCCACCACCTGTTACTACTCCTGGTGTACCTGCCATGACACCCAAGGTAGCTTAGGCATTAACGGCTTTTCTCGTTGCTCTTGCAGGCCAGGCTCAGGCTGGTCCAGTTTCACCTGCTAATTCCCCTGTAACAGCCTCAGTACCACCACCTATTCCACCCCAGACACCGAACGTCTCCATTTTTAAGAAATTGAAGGAAGCTAGACAGTTGGATTGCGTCTCGTTTACTGGTGAGTTAGATGCGACCGCAACTAAGGATTGGGTTAATCAAGTTTCGGAGACTCTTTCTGATATGAGATTAGATGACGACATGAAGCTAATGGTGGCTACTAGATTACTAGAGAAGAGGGCCCGTACCTGGTGGAATTCGGTGAAGTCCTGTTCCACTACTCCTCAGACATGGTCTGACTTCCTTAGAGAATTTGATGGTCAGTATTTTACTTATTTTCATCAGAAAGAAAAGAAAAGAGAATTTTTGAGATTGAAACAAGGAAATCTAACTGTAGAGGAGTACGAGACTCGTTTTAACGAGTTGATGTTATATGTACCGGATCTGGTGAAATCTGAGAAGGATTAGGCAAATTATTTCGAGGAAGGGCTCCGTAATGAGATCAGGGAACGGATGACAGTGACTGGTAGGGAGCCACATAAGGAAGTTGTGCAGATGGCCTTACGGGCTGAGAAGCTCGGCACTGAGAATAGACGGATCCGAGTTGAGTTCGCAAAGAGAAGGAATCTGCCTACGTTCTCAGGTCAGTCTTCAAAGACAGGTAGAGATTCGACATCTACTGCAGGAAGTACTACCTTAGCGTCTGTGGCATCCACTAGACCTCCATCTCAGCACTCACAGTTGAGATCTTCTAGATTTGATCGACTAGTGATGAGTAGTCAGGGGAGGACTTCAAGAGGATTGGACAAATGTCGTAATTGCAGAGGATTTCATGTTGGGTCATGTATACAGCTTGTAAAGTGTTTTCAATGCGGCCAACAAGAGCATATCAAGAGAGATTGTCCTCACTTGAGACGGGGTACAATAACTACTTCTACTTCTCTGACTCGTCTTAGTATACAGCGGAGAGACACTTCGAGATCACAGTCCAGACAGGGCCTAGTGATACGGTCAGGCATGGGGAGTAATACCCCAGAACAGCCATCTTCCAAACCACAACCCCAAATTTCAACCAGGGTCTTTGCAGTGACTAAGGATGAAGCCCAAGTTCGACCTAGCACCGTGACAGGTACTATGATTGTGTTTGACAGATATGCACATGTTTTGATAGATTCAGGCTCCGATAGATCATACGTGAGCATATCATTTGCATCATTCTCAAATAAGAATCTGTCACCATTAGAGGAAGAGATTATAGTGCATACTCCTCTAGGCGAGCGGTTAGTAAGAAATACGTATTATAGAGATTGTGGTATTAAAGTTGGGGAAGAAGAATTTATGGGTGATTTAATCCCTTTGGAGATTCGGGACTTTGATTTGATCTTGGGTATGGATTGGTTGTCCACTCATCGAGCAAAGGTGGATTGTTTTAAGAAAGAAGTGATTCTCCAGAGTTTAGAGGGAGCAGAAGTTGTATTTACGGGGGAGCGTCGAGTATTACCATTTTGTGTAATCTCAGCCCTCAAAGCTTTGAAATTGGTGCGAAAGGGATATCCAGCATACTTGGCTCAAGTGATTGATATATCGAGGGAGGAACCTAAGTTAGAGAATGTCCCTGTAGTAAGTGAGTTCCCTGATGTATTTCCTGATGAATTATCAGGATTTCCTCCCGATCGTGAGTTCGAATTCACTATTGATTTACTTCCGGGTACCGCACCTATCTCTATTCCTCCATATAGAATGGCTTCGGCAAAGTTGAAGGAGTTGAAAATACAATTGCAAGAGTTGGTGGACAAGGGTTTTATACGCCCTAGTAAATCTCCGTGGGGAGCACTGATTTTATTTGTGAAAAAGAAAGACGGTACACTTCGGTTATGTATCGATTACCGACAGCTTAACAAAATGACCATTAAGAACAAGTATCCATTACCGAGGATTGATGATCTTTTCGATCAATTACAAGGAGCTACAGTATTTTCTAAGGTTGATCTGAGGTCTGGGTATCATCAGTTGAAGATTAAAGAACAGGATATACCCAAGACAGCGTTCAGGACTCGGTACGGTCATTATGAGTTCTTGGTCATGCCTTTCGGGTTAACTAACGCACCAGTAGCTTTTATGGATCTTATCAACAGGGTGTTCCACCCTTACTTGGACAAGTTTTTTATTGTGTTCATTGATGATATCCTGGTTTACTTAAAAGATAATGATGAGCATGCTAGCCACTTGCGTATATTATTACAGACTTTGCGGGAAAGACAGTTGTATGCAAAGTTTTCGAAGTGTGAGTTTTGGTTACAAGAAGTGGTATTCTTGGGACATGTAGTATCGGGAGCTGGAATATATGTTGATCCCAAGAAGATAGAGGCAATTTTACAATGGGAGCAACCTAAGACAGTGACGGAGATTCGTAGTTTCCTCGAATTAGCCAGTTATTATCGGAGGTTTGTTCAAAGGGTTTCCTTAATAGCAGCTCCTTTGACCCGTCTAACTCATAAGGGAGTTAAGTTTGAGTGGGATGATATTTGTGAGAATCGATTTCAAGAGCTAAAGAACCAGTTAACCTCTGCTCTCGTTTTAACACTTCTTGTGAGTGGTAAGGGATTTGTGGTGTACAGTGATGCATCTAAGTTGGGGTTAGGGTGTGTGTTGATGCAGGATGAGAAAGTAATAGCTTATGCTTCCCAGTAGTTGAAGAAGCATGAAGCAAATTACCCTACCCATGATTTAGAGTTAGCAGCAGTGGTGTTTGCTTTAAAAATCTGGAGGCATTACTTGTATGGTGAGCATTGTCGAATATTTACGGATCACAAGAGTTTAAAATATTTGCTCACCCAAAAGGAGCTTAATTTGAGGCAAAGGCGATGTTTGGAGTTGATAAAAGATTATGACTTGGTGACAGACTATCATCCGGGAAAGGCGAACGTTGTAGCTAATGCCTTAAGTCGTAAGTCTTCATCGTCTTTAGCAGCACTTCAGAGTTGTTATTTTCTAGCATTATTAGAGATGAAATCTCTTGGGGTCTAGTTGAGAAATGGTGATGATGGATCCTTATTGGCAAACTTCATTGTGCAACCTTCGTTACTTAATCAGATCAAGGACATTCAGAGGCCTGATGATGAGTTAAGGAAAGAAATTCAAAAATTGACCTATGGGGGAGTTAGTGAGTTCAGACTCAGAGAGGATAACGTCTTGATGTTTAGAGACCGAGTTTGTGTTCCTGAGGGAAACCGATTGAGATAGGCGATTATGGAAGAAGCCCATTCATCTGCCTATGCATTACATCTTGGAAGCACCAAGATGTATAGGACTATCAGGGAGAATTATTGGTGGCCAGGTATGAAGCGAGATGTAGCAGAATTTGTAGCAAAGTGTCTCGTATGTGAGTAAGTTAAG
Organism: Theobroma cacao; assembly: GCF_000208745.1. Lineage (NCBI taxonomy): Eukaryota > Viridiplantae > Streptophyta > Magnoliopsida > Malvales > Malvaceae > Theobroma > Theobroma cacao. The sequence goes on along the minus strand of NC_030851.1, from coordinate 18,643,404 downwards.
GTGGAGCATTAGAGGCCAGCAGGTACACTTCAATCTTTACCTGTTCCTGAGTGAAAATGGGAGCATGTAACTATGGATTTTGTTTTGGGACTGCCGCAGACACAGAAGGGAAAGGATGCAATTTGGGTGATCGTAGATCGGTTGACTAAGTCCGCTCACTTTTTAGCTGTCCATAGTACATACTCTATTGAGAAGCTGGCTCAGCTTTATATAGATGAGATTATGAGGCTAAATGGAGTTCCCGTTTCTACAGTGTCAGACCGAGATCCTCGATTCACTTCTCGATTTTGGTCGAAATTTCAAGAAGCTCTCGGAAGCAAATTGAAATTTAGCACTGCTTTTCACCCACAAACGGATGGTCAGTCAGAGATGACTATCCAGACTATGGAGGATATGTTGAGGGCTTGTGTCATGAATTTTCTTGGGAGTTGAGATAGACACTTGTCGTTAGTGGAATTTGCTTACAACAATAGCTTCCAGTCTAGCATTGGTATGGCACCATACGAAGCTTTATATGGAAGGAAATGTCGTACTCCACTTTATTGGGATGAAGTGGGTGAAAAAAAGTTAGTGTGGAATTGATCGATTTAACTAATGACAAAATCAAGGTTATACGAGAGAGGCTAAAGGTAGCCCAGGATAGGCAGAAGAGCTATGCAAATAAACGGAGAAAAGACTTGGAGTTTGAGATCGATGATTAAGTTTTTCTTAAGGTTTCTCCTTGGAAAGGTGTGATTCGATTTGCGAAGAAGGGAAAGCTCAACCCGAGATATATTGGACTCTTTTGTATCATTGAAAAGATTGCGCCAATGGCTTACAAACTTGAATTACCCCCGGAGTTAGATCGGATCCATAATGTCTTCCATGTCTCGATGTTGAAAAAGTATGTTCCCGATCCTTCCCACATTCTAGAGACACCACCGATTGAACTGCATGAAGATTTAAAGTTCGAGGTGCAGCCGGTACGTATTCTAGATCGAAAGGATCAAGTGTTGAGGAACAAGAGCATTCTAACGGTGAAAGTATTGTGGAAGAATGCTCGAATGGAAGAAATGACATGGGAAGTAGAGCATCAGATGAGGAGCCAATACCCGCATCTATTTGTCGAATCTGGTAAGTGAAATTTTAAGGTCAAAATTTTATTTTAAGGGGGAGAGAATTGTAAAACCCGGTATTGTACCTAACGGTACACTTGAATTGATTTAACCTCGAACTAGTTCAAATAGGAATTGTAGGATGAAATTTAATATTTTATAGTCAAGAAATGACTAAAAATGATTGTTCAAAGTTCGAAGGTTCATTAGGGGTAAAATTAAAAATTTTGATGTTTAGGGGCAAAATTATCATTTTGCCACCTAAGATAATAATTTGATAATGGAGTGAAAATTTTAACCAAGATTAACTATTTGGGGTATAATTTAATGATAGGGAGTGAAAAAGTTTAATTCTGGTGATTTTTGGAGTGTAGGGGCAAAATCGTAATTTTACCACTCGCGGACAAAATTTGAGATTTTGAGAGAATTTAGATAAAATTTGACAAATTGGAGAATGGTATGAGTATAAGGGATGAAAAATATGTCTATGGGCAAATTTTCAATTTTTTGGGTAAAAATGTAATTTTTCACTTTTACGAGGGCAAAAGTGTAAATTTCAAAAATTACTACATCGAGACTTTGGATAAGTCTGAGAATTTTATCTAAGCTATGGATATGTGGGACAAGTGTATGGTGAAAATTTGGAAACAAATGGATGAAATTTTTAAAATGGGCCAATGGGAAAGTGACACGTGGTATTTTTTTTAATGATATAATATTATTTTAATGAAAAGTCAGCCCATGTAAACCCCATTTTAAGTGCTGGCCGGCCATAAGGGAGAACAAGAGAGGAAATAGAGAGGAAAGGAAGAAAACAAAGAAAACAAAGTGAAACTAGAAAAATTCAAAGGGGAATTCACGTTTTTGACCCGTTTACGCGTCTAACGGTAAGATTTTTCGACTTTAGCTTGATTTCTACCTTTCTTATGCCTTTGTTTCCATTTAGCATGCTTGAGGAGAGAGATCTAAAAGTGACATCAAGGGCTGGACGAAATTCTAGGGGAGAGATTTTGAAATTTTTAGATTTTGATTTTTAGTTAAATTGGTAGTTTTAGTTAGTTAAATGTGCTTAGAAATTAAATTGGGCAAGAAAGCATTAAATTTTCACAATACCCACCCTTGGCCGAATCTGCAATGAGGTACAATGATGATGATCTGATTTTTATTCTAAGAGAAATGAAGAGAAAATGATGAAAAATGGTTAAATGTGATAGAAAAACAAAGTAGAAAATTTACCGAGTTAAGGTCCCATTTTTGGCTGAATTTTCCAAGGAGGAAAGTGAACTGATTTTGGTGATTTAGAAGGTTATTGGCTGATATTTAATGGTTAGAAATGTTGGAGAGAGAATGGGAGGATTTAGAGCTAAAATGGAGTGCGTTAGCAATTTATCGGGTAAAGTGCCAAAAATAGGTTAATACCGCGTTTAAGCCGTTTTAGGCTATTGCATTTCATACCATGCATTAGTATAGGATTTAAGTTAATTATATAGTGATTTAGCATCAATGTGATGAATTGTGTAAATTTTTGTAATGTGTCTAGGAGGAGAGCCTTCCGGAAAAGGCAAAGAAGTCGTACCCGACGAGTAGTGATCGGGGCGCTTAGAAAGCTTTTAGTTTGTACAAACGGTGAGTAAACTTATTATTATTGTAAATTATCTAGAGTTTATTTTAAATGCCCTTTATGTATTTTATGAAATGAGAACGAGATTAAAACGGGATTTTTGATGTTTTAGGAATAAATGTGACAAATAAAAATATATTGTATTGATTATGAAATTGAGTAATTGGAGGCTGCAAATTGACTTGAAAAATATATATTTTCCTAGGAATGGCTTATGAGAAATGAGTATATGTGGCTATATTTTGTGAGTGCATTTGGGAAATTTATGTAAGTTGGTTTTACTATGCAGGCTGGATAAATAAATAAAAGCCACGTTATACTGTCGAAATTTTATTAAAATTGGTGGGTTAGTCACTGCAGTGACGGGTTTCCGTGGACTGCCTATTAGAGGGGCACGGTAAACCCAGTTATATAGTTACTCCGGTTGTAGAGGCGAGGAGGGTAACTCCCGGGGTAGTATTAGAGCTCACTTCACGTCGAACCCCCACGTGAATGTGTAACTCGGCCAACGCCAAGGGACGGCTGGTTTTAAAAATAAAAATGTGTTTCACGTGTGAATATTTTAACACCCTTGGCGGACTCGGTTAGATGCCTCGGCCAAGGTATCCCCGAGGATTAGTTTTGGCTTGAGCCTTGTTTTAATAAAAGACATAAGCCTTAACAACTGTTTTGGTAAATTACAAATATTTTATGGTTTAAGAAATAAATTGAAAACATTATGAAATGGTTTGTGATTTGTTGTTTAAACTTGCCTCCTTGTTACTCGCCTTTAGATATTTATGATAATGTCTGTTTACTCATTGGGATTGCAAAATCTCACCCACCTCCTTTCCAAACATTTCAGGTCTGTGGTAGCTTGTAGATACCCTATTTTGTTGAGGATTCTAGTTGACATCTCTACCACACAGACAGTAGGTTTCTAGCACCAACACTGGGTGTATTTTGGGCCACTTGTCATTGTAACCATTATTGTACATTATAACTTAGTAAATTTTTGTATGTATGAATTTATTTTACTTACACATTACAAAAGATTTCTTACATATGTTTCTATAAATATTGTTTTATATAAAAATGCTATATTTTAACCAATATTTTGAATAGTGATATTTGTCTATAAATCCTTTTACAAAAAAAATTATCTTTGGATTTATTTGAGCCAGAAACGACTAGTAATTGTTTAAAATGGAATGTTTAACCACGATTGCTCATAGGAAAGGAAAAAAACTGATATGTAAGCCTTGCGGGGTTCCGGTTGGCATTTCGGGTAATAAGTGTCAATCGAGACGTCGCGGCAGTTGTCATGGGCCCGAGGGAGGTTCGGGTCGTGACAAAAGTGCTCAAAAGCATGAAAATTGAAGCTAGAGAGAGAAAGTTATGGAAGCTTTAAGGGAGGCTTCCATGGAGATGAAGAAACGTGAGATGGGAAGGAAAGAAAAAGTGGCTGGAAGCTATTGGAAATTGCTGGAGCTTTAGATATTTATATCTAAAGTTTATCCATTTCTCACATAAATTACCAAAATGCCCTTAACATGGTGACTTTGTCTTCCTCCCATCCTTTATGCAACCTTTTACTCTTTTGACACGGGGCAAGGTCCATAATAGTCTAGAAATACTTGGGTTCACGAAAACATAAAAATTTAGACTCGAGATGTAAAATGACCATTTTGCCCCTATTGTAGAAATGATCATTATTTTTATCTCCTTCATTTATTTTACCATCATAAACATCGTTCATTCATTCCTTGGGCGTATTTAGACCTTAATAGCATAAAAAAAACCCACTCATACGAGCTCACCAAGAGAAATTACGAAATTACTGTTGGTCTGCATTATTGCTTCTACTTCTAGTTATGTGTATGGAGATCGAGATTTCATAAGTGCACTTCTGAATTACCCCTTTTAACTCAGTAATTAACCTCAATTGGCTTTTGTAAACTTTATTAGCCACCATATCAAAATATAGGGTACTACAGTCTCCCCCACTTAAAATGAATTCGTCCTCGAATTCGAATCGGCGTGGGGTGAACAATCAAAATTCTAAAATTCTTTTGCATCACTTCCGTTTGCCATTCTTAACATAAGATATATAATTATGTGTACTACTCTTGTTGGATCAAAACAATACCATTCTTCATCTTATGAAGAGAATTCAAATATGCAATTAATTCTGGTCACATGTCAATCAAATCATCCTTAAATCATCAATTTACATAACCATCCACAATTCCTCTACCTTGACCTTTTATCAAACCTTCCAGCATTCAAGCATTTATTCCACCATTGACTGTGGGTCTAAATCATCAACCAATGTCTATTTTGTTTTACATACTTCCATACAAATTCCATTCGAGCATTTCATTATATGTAAGGATCAAAACAAGCTTTATTTATTTCATATATATTTAACATCATGGATGATTCAAATCTAGTAACTATTAGTAACCATATTCCCAAAACCAAAACTCTAATACTTTCATGAATGAGTGCTTACTAGATAAATCTTAACTTATACCACGAAGCATTTTAATAAGTCATGACATTCGCAAACCTCATATGATCTTAATGTGAGACCCTATCAAGCTTGATTAAAAGACGGTATTGTACCGAGTGGTACAACTAAGTTAAATCGAGCCTTAAACTAGTTCAAATAGAAATTCTAAGAGGAATTTGAAAAATTTAAAACTCACAGAATGACTTAGAATAGTGATTCGGAGTTCAAGGTCCAGTTTGGAGTCCATTAGGAAAATTGTCTGATTAGGGACAAAACGGTCATTTTACCATTTGATGATTTAATGGAGATTTCTAGCCAAGATTTGATCACATTTGACCAAGAATAATTATATGAAATATAATTATGATTATTGGAGTATAAAATGATGTTTAGCAATGAAAAATTTTGATTCCCGGTATTTTTGGATCACAAGGGCAATATGATAATTTTGCCACTAGAGGACTAAACAGGAATTTTTATAAAATATTTTTTTCCCCATTTGGTTAATATTGATCAATATTAGTGTTACTTTAGGTTAAAAAGTAGAAATAATGAGATTCTGGTACATTTCGGAGTATAGGGGCAAAATCGTAATTTTTTAGTCCTAAGGGCAAATCGGTAAATTTTTCACCCCAGCTTTTGTCAAGACCAAGGGATTTTAATTGTGGTAGGATTAGATAAATACAAGAATATTTGTGGTGAAAAATTAAGAAGAAAAAGTCAAAAAGTTAAAAATTGGGCCAATAAGCATGTGACACATGGCATGCTTGATTATTTTATTATTTTCTATAGAAATCCGCCCATTAAATCCCCAATTCTCTCACCATATTCGGCCTAGGCATCCAGCAACAAGAAAAAAGGAAGAACAAAAGGAAAAACAAGAAAACCTAGGTGGAAA
>NC_030851.1:18629044-18635669 GCF_000208745.1 Theobroma cacao | reverse complement strand
TGAATACAATCTAACAATGTGAATATGTGTATGCAATGTAAATTGCTAAATACATGACTGGTATAGTGCATGTATATTATTATCGATAATGCCATTGTGTTTTGGCTATGTTCACACCCGAAAAAAAAATGTGTGTGTGTATGCATGATATGATAAATTTGTTAAGCAAAGGTAAATGGATAGGCTTGCTTGGGCTTAGTGAGCTATGCTCATGAGCTCATACGCTGGTCATGGCTCGGGAAATTGGGTCGTGACACTTAACCAATCCCTTTAATCAATAACTCAACTTCTCAAGGTTAAAGTTGCTCAAAATTTTTCTTTAAGGTTCCTTTCCAAGTCTCATCTTGATTACTAATAATTTCTATATTTTCAATGTTGTAGCTAATTTGTTCATCATCAATCACATACAACATATCTAACTTGACATTCTTCAAATTTACTCCAAATGCTAAACCTTGTGACCTTATTAGTTTATTAGTCCGAAGATGAAATTTGACACTTACCTCTCCTTAAGTGTACTATAAAATCAAGGAATCATTTATTAAGACTTTTCCGAAATCAACTTGTTTAGCCCTTTTTCCTTAAAAAATTAAATCCATAATCCTTCATTTTGAATCATGGGCTCTATGCCAATGAAGGCAGATTTTACACTTTAATTACACGAATTCAAATGCACACCCTTACGCAAAAGCTATAAATTTTTACCTAAATCTCGATAAGTCAAAACCTTATATTAAAGCTATACCAGTACTCATACGTTCTATTCCATTAGCCTTTAGAGAATTAAATCTATGGCATACTTCTCTATTTGGGTACTTCATAACAGCCTAACAAATTCTAGCTTACAATTAAGCTAGTTCATATGCCAAGCCTCTCAAGTTGTATCAAAACACCAAATTTGATCACGATATAATAAAAGTTGATGAATTTATACCAAAAGTATAAACACTTACTTTTAAGCTAACAACATTATAATCAACTTGTTCACTGCCAAAATCACCGATAAATCATTTTAATCACTGTCTAGCGCTATAACCATTGATAAAATATTATCATCGAATCAAATTATAACCGACTCCATATTAGTTTTTTTTTGTACCAATATGCAACATATATACCCATACATATATATTTTTCCAAAAATTTTAACTTCCGGTAGTCTTAGGCATATCAAGCACAATAAGCCATCTGTAAAATTAAAATAACCAACAATCAAGTTTAAAATCAATTCTTCTTATAGTTGGTTAGATCATGCTCATCATTTGGGGTGAATACACAAAGCTGATCCCAATATTCTATTCTTATACAAGAATCGTCCACTAATTGGCACCATCCCCAAAGCACCACATGTCTTAAAAATCGATTTTTTTTGCTTAGCCAAAATTCATATTCTAATATCATGCTTCTAGGTCGTAGCTCATTACCAAAGTCTTTACTCGTATATAAATACTCGAATCATCATCTCTTTTCTAAGCAGATTTCTACAATTTTTGTAGCATATTTTTACTCCCTCACCAAGGGTAATATCATTTAATCAAACCATGTCACCCTCCTTCTCTAAACATTTGAAGCATAATTCAACCTTTGCCTATCCCTATCAAGCACTTTACCTTGATAATTACTCAAAATAAATTAAAACTTGTGGGGGAAGCACATTTCACAATTTATGCCTTGCGTCTACAATTATGTCAAGACCAGAACCTCATTAGATCCACAAAACGGTAGGATAATCATTGCCTCAAACTAGCATTTCCAAGTATACTTATGCTTGTATCATATCTTCATACTTATGTGACATATCAGTCACAAGCCCAACTTGACTATATAGCCATTTGCTCTTTGAGCTTTAATGTTGTCTCACTATGAAAAATCTTTCGAATTTATCTCATCAGGGTATTCACAAGGTGAATACATGTCCATAACTTATAGTTCAAGGCCTAAAGCATTAAACACAATCTCATCATTGATGTTCTACTCTTTATCATATAATACAAAATATAATCTAATAACTATGACAATAAAATTCTAAAGTTCAACTTTTATCTGCCAATCATAGCTCCCTTTATGAGCACATACTTTACACTGCTTGATTGTTCACAAGCCACTCATGGCCATCCAAATTCGACCTCTTATAGCAAGTCAAACTAGTATTTTATTCTTATGTTTTCCAATATACTTCCAAAATGCTTAAACACATCCTTTAATAGAATTCTGTTAAAGACTCAGACAGTCAAATGCTTATCTTCAAAGCCACGCATAACTTTAATAATTTAATATGTATTCGATAACATTTAGCTCATTAAGCCCATTGAACATTATTTTAAGATCTTTCAAGATGTCCTTCGGACCGAACCAAACTAACTTAATATAATTGCATTGATTATCCTTGAGCTTTTTATGCTCGTCATAACAACATCTATGTTTCACCCATCATTCGTCTTAATGACTTTCAACCTTTTGCAACATATTTCTCATACATGTTAGGGCATTCTCAATCTCATACCAAGCCTATAGTCATGTAATCACCAAATAGGCCAAATCCTTCTATGGAATATCTCCTTCCATACGATGAATGCAAATAACAAGATATACAACTCCGAGTGTATGCTTACATATTGGTAACCTCCATATATTTCATGGCCATAAAAACCATAATTTGAAAAACTAGCTTTCTATCACAAGTTTGCGATCGGAACATTAGTCTCAACATATCTCACTTTGGGCATACTTCACTACTAGCATTCGCATAACTTTACCATAACATTTAGTGCAAATTGATTAAGCAGTGATCTCCAAATTTACTCTTAGATACACATATATCAAATTGTACACCACTTAATGTTGAGATCTTGACTTTACTCATCAATTCTTAACCAATTACATCCATAAGATAAACAATTCACTTAATTTTTTTTGTATCTTTCTTTTTTGCAGTCATAAGATCAAAATTTCTTAAGCTTAGGATGCGGAAGCTTCCTCTTAGAGCATAACCAAAAATCCACATGTTTTAAGTCCCTTACCTTTGGAGAAGTCACATTCAAGACTAATCATTTACACCATAGGTTGCATATTGAACCAAACATATTTTTAAATTGACATTTAAGGCAATTTATATATCGATCTTCATATAGAACTCCATATGACACTTAGACTAAATTTGTCATTTCCATGTCATTTAATTTCAAACTGCTAAATCCACATCTAGTCCTTTAATCCTTTGGCTCCACACTAAGAATAGCAAAATTCAAGCTCATCCTTAGAGCAGGTTTGTTTACTATCCTTTTTCTTCATGACTACCATCAATTATAATGATCACTGATTTTCACCCTTGAGCTAATTCATATACCTTTAAATTTAAACCATAATAGTTCAAATTAACCCTCGGGATCTCACAGTCACTTAATTAGAATCAAAACCAGCTCCCTCCAACTTGCTGTACACATTTTCAACACGTATTCTCATATAAATATTTCGGAAGCCCAACACCATTTATATATGGCATAACAAGCTCAATTAACCAAGTGCACTTACCTTCGTGCACATAAGTATTGGCTTACTCTTACCTCAATGCTTAAATTTATAAACTCCAAGTGAATCACAATCATCACTATTCATTCCAATCAAAGTGCACCCCTTGTACCATTACTGTATATGTTTCTTTATATCGACCACAATAATGATCCAATATTGTCCAATTTATTCTCTTTGATAATTACAGGCTCAAGTTATAACTCCACTGAATGAATAAGTTATTACGGACCTATTAGTGCAACTTCAATTTCCTCCATCTTTAATCGAAGGAATTTGCTATTACATTAGCCTTTCATTAGAAGCATTTGCTTAAAATCTTTCCAACAATAGCTCGTGTCTCAGGTGGCATCTTAAACCCGGACAACAGCACCACTTATGACCTTTGCATAATGTTAGCAAGAGGGTAAGTTACTAGGAATAAGAGTTCATATAGCCTCTTGTCTATGAATTGTGCTGCAGTCATAAACCATAATCAAGACTCTACATTAACTCCGACAACTCCGCTGACTGACAAAAGAATCCCTAGGACTCAACTAAACCTAGAGCTCTGATACCACCTTTGTTGCAATCCAAATTTTGAGCTATGATCGGTGCATGGACCTAATGCGCATAGCCCACTAAGCCCAAGCAAGCCTATTTATGCAATCCCGATCATTAATCCCAACCATCATTTCTAAAACCTCATATTGCAATTCTCAATTATAAATATTTCAGTAACGTTTTATAGCAATCAATATTCAAATTTGTATTATGCTAACATAGTATCACTCATTTGCCACCTTATAGTGGCATCAGTAATCAAATATACATATTTGATTTTTAACATGAATCTTAGTGGTCTTCATTACTTATACATGTACACAAGCATAAGACTCTTGACCGTCAATAGAGTGACTTAGATGAAGGTACAGCTACTGAGATGCCATAGTACCTACCAAGAGGACGAGCATACGTGGACACTCAATCTAGGTCCCAACTACCCCTGAATTTGAAAACATGAAGTTTAAAAATGTGAGTATAAACTCAGTGAGTGAACATAAGAAGGGAACAAGCAATCGATAGGAAGAATTTGGAAATCATGATGCACTTGTTTCAAAAACAATGCAATTGATTTAATTTCTTACTAAAAACCCCTCATTTCAAACTTTGATTAATAACCACATTGTGTTGCAAAAACCCATGATCAATCCCTGAAGTTAAATGGGTGAAAAATATGTCAAAATCAAACAAGGTAGCAAGCATAATAGCAAGTTTCTTGCTGCAGTGAGAAACCATCTTAGTTTGCATATGTTTTAGTTTGTCAATCATATCTCCCACTACAGAAGTCCAATTGACCTTATTTTTTAACCATTAGAAAGCTAAGGGATAGGTCTACAACTTTTATGTTTACAACTTTTCCCAGTTCTGAACTGAAGGTGGTCAAAATCTTCGTCAAATTGGAAACACTACACTAGAATTTTGTGAACACCAGAGAGTTTTTCACTGAAGCGAGATTTATTTTCGCTACAGTGAACTTTCCTCACTACGGCGAGATTCATTCTCACTACAGCAAGAAATAGGGCTGGTTTATGCCCCCACCACTTGAGAGTTTCTCGCTGTAGTGAGATTCAAGGTAGATGACAATTAAGGGGTTTTCACATGCCACAAAATCCATCCCTACCATATTGCACATCAAAGTGAACACATTGACAATAATCAAGTTATCAACATTCAAAACAATCACATATTATAATCATAAACTTGCTATCACATATACATATATAAACATATATCAACAAGTACACCACCCCACTTCATTCATCGTCATAGTTGGGTCATCATCATCGACTTATGCTCACTCCCTACTCGTACATAGTCGGGTCATCATCGACTTATGCGCACTCCCTACTCGCACATAGCCAAGTCATCATCAGCTCATGTGCACTCTCATACGCACATAGCTGGGTCATCATCAGCTCATGTGCACTCCCACACGCACATAACTGGGTCATCATTATCACATAAAAAGGAACATCCAATGCATATTGTACATATTAACATATTGTGATAATACATGAACCATTTATACAGCACATGTAAAACCCGACTCTATAAATACATGTCATAACATACATGCATTGAATAGCATGTTATTATGCTAAGAAAGTCTCTAAGAATAGACGAAACCCGGTATTGTACCTAACGGTACACTTGAATTGATTTAACCTCGTACTAGTTCAAATAGGAATCGTAGGATGAAATTTAATATTTTATAGTCAAGGAATGACTAAAAATGATTGTTCAGAGTTCGAGGGTTCATTTGGGGAAAAATTGAAAATTTTGATGTTTAGGGGCAAAATCGTAATTTTTTCACCCTAGATAAAATTTGAGATTTTGAGAGAATTTAGATCAAATTTGACAAATTGGAGAATGGTATGAGTATAAGGGATGAAAAATATGTCTATGGGCAATTTTTCAGTTTTTGGAGCAAAAATGTAATTTTTGACTTTTACGGGAGCAAAAGTGTAAAGTTCAAAAATTACTCCACCAAGACTTTGGATAAGTCTGAGAATTTTATCTAAGCTATGGATATGTGGGACAAGTGTATGCTGAAAATTTGGAAACAAATGGATGATATTTTAAAAATGGGCCAATGGGAAAGTGATACATGGCACTTTTTAATGATTTAATATTATTTTAATAAAAAGTCAGCCCATTTAAGCCCCATTTTAAGTGATGGCCGACCATAAGGGATAACAAGAGAGAAAATAGAGAGGAAAGGAAGAAAAAAAGGAAAACCAAAGAGAAACAAGAAAATTCAAAGGGGAATTAGCGTTTTTCGCCCGTTTACGCGTCTAATGGTAAGATTTTTCGACTTTAGCTTGATTTCTACCTTTCCTATGCCTTTGTTTCCATTTAGCATGCTTGAGGAGAGAGATCTAAAAGTGACATCAAGGGCTGGCCGAATTTCAAGGGGGGAGAAATTGAAATTTTTAGGTTTTGATTTTTAGTTAAATTGATAGTTTTAGTTAGTTAAATGTGTTTAGAAATTAAATTGGGCAAGAAAGCATTAAATTTTCACAATACCCACCCTTGGCCGAATCTGCAATGAGGT
>NC_030851.1:18604985-18627205 GCF_000208745.1 Theobroma cacao | reverse complement strand
AGAAAATGAAATATATTATCAAATATTTTTATTTAGTTTAATTAGCCAACTTTTCACTCTAAATGAATGATTTAGATTACAAAAATTTATTTTTAATCAGTATTGGATATTTTTCTACCATACGTTGTATCTTTATCAGGTTTCAAAATTTTTTGGTAAAAATGACCAAAATACCCTTATGTGGCAAAAATTTTATTTTGATTGTTTTCGATTTAAAATAGTTTATATTTTCTTAAAACTCGATATTTAACAACGATTGCTCATAGGAAAGGCAAGAAACTGATTCGTTAGCCTTGCGAGGTTCCGATTGGCATTCCGGATAATGAGTGTCAATCGGGACGTCGCGGTGGTTGTCATGGGCCCGAGGGAGGTTCCGGGTCGTGACAGAACATTTTCACAAGATAGAAACATTCACCAAAAGCTTGTTCCCTAGGTAGATTTTTAAGGAAAAGTTGGATAAAATCATTCAAATGTTTAACCCCAAAGAAATTTTGAAATGCAAGTTCACTCACCGATGTCATTGATTATTTTGCTTGACTCTAGCCTCAACTAATGCTTCAAATGGACATGTGAGGCCTTGTTGGAACCTATACACACACAATATCACCACCAACCCAAATTGGCATTAATATAATTCCAAAAAGTTCTTTCTAAAATCCAGTTCTACTAGTTATTCCTAACTAGTTTCTAATTACCATTAAGTGGCTATTTGTTTACTCTACTCTAGTCACTCTAAAAATGATTAACAATCTCAACAATAGATTAACTCACCACTCTAACCATCAACCATTATCAACAACTTGAAAATTAAACCTAATTCATTACTCACCTTGGTGGTTTTTGTAGTTGAATTCCTTTTTAAAAATACTCAAGCTATCGTGGAAAGTCTCTCTCTCTCTCTAAAATATCCAAAATGACTTTTGAGCATTTTAAGGTGAGAGAGTGAAAGAGCACAAAAGGTTCTATGAAAAAGTGCTCAAAAGCATGAAAATTGAAGCTAAAGAGAGAAAGTTATGGAAGCTTTAAGGGAGGCTCCCATGGAGATGAAAAAACGTGAGATGGGAAGACAAAAAGAAGTGGCTGAAAGCTACTAGAAATTGCTGGAGCTTTAGATATTTTTATCTAAAGTTCATCCATTTCTCACATAAATTACCAAAATGCCATTAACATGGTGACTTTGTCTTCCTCCCGTCCTTTATGCAACCTTTTACTCTTTTGACACTAGGGCAGGGTCCATAATGGTCTAGAAATACTCGAGTTCACGAAAACATAAAAATTTAGACCCGATATGCAACATGACCAGTTTGCCCCTATTGTGGAAATTATCATTATTTTTATCTCCTTCATTTATTTTACCATCATAAACATCGTTCATTCATTCCTTAGGCCTATTTAGACCTTAATAGCATCAATAAAACCCACTCGTAGGAGCTCACTAAGAGAAATTATGAAATTACCCCTAGTCCGCATTCTTCCTTCTGCTTCTAGTTATATGTCTATGGAGATCGAGATTTCACAAGTTCACTTCTGAATTACCCTTTTTAACTCGGTAATTAACCTCAATTGGCTTCTGTAAACTTTATTAACCACCGTATGAAAATATGGGATACTATACATTGATATGTATATACATCATGGAATATTTAAAAAAGTTTAAAAATTATTCTCACAAAGGATCTTGGATTTAATGGGAGCCTAATGACAATAAAAAGGTTTAAAGGGGCCAAATGGCATAACATAAAGTGACACATGCATATAATGCATACAACATAGTCTAGTTGGAATGGTCCCAAGGAGCAAAAGGGATTATACGTGTATGTAAATAAAGTCATATACATCCTATTATAAAGGGCTCAAATAGGAAGATATTTAGATCATTAGTTCATGGAACTAATAAAGGGTTCTAAACATTGTTAATGTAACAATGGAGCCATAATAGTAGAACTTGGGTCTTCTTGGATCTAGATATAGTAATATGATATGATGTGATGCACAGACATTTCAAAGATAGATAAAAATAATTAACCATATTAAAGGGCACAAGTGAATCTACATGGAGACACGATTGCTAAATGGATTTGAATCCACATATGATGAGGTAGCAGTTGGCTTTGTACTAGTGGGAGATATTGGGATGAGCCTTACAGCCAATTGGGATTGGTTAAGGCTTGATTCCAATCATGCAACAACATCATTCATGTTGAATGATTAAAGGTTTTCCTTTATCAATAAGACATCAATTATAAAAGGTTATAAGTTTAATTGGATGAAGTCCATGAGATTAATATGCTTTACAAGGGAACTGTAATGGGTTGTAGTTATTAGATCCTTATGCATCAAAGCATAATCTCAAAATGTTCTTGGTCAATGTATTATTGAGACTGGACATCAATGATACTTAAAAACTGGTACATTCTATGTTCCTTACTTGAGAAGTAAGCAACCAATCTGTAGTACCCTATATTTTGATACGGTGGCTAATAAAGTTTACAGATGCCAATTAAGGTTAATTACCGAGTTAAAAAGGGTAATTCAGAAGTGAACCTGTGAAATCTCGATCTCCATAGGCACATAACTAGAAGTAGACATGATAATGCGGATTAGGGATGATTTCGTAATTTCTCTTGGTGAGCTCCTACGAGTGGGTTTTTTTTTATACTATTAAGGTCTAAATAGGCCTAAGGAATGAATGAATAATGTTTATGATGGTAAATAAATGAGGAAGATAAAAATAATGATAATTTCCACGATAGAGGCAAAATGGTCAATTTGCATCTCGGGTCTAAATTTTTAAGTTTCGTGAACTCGAGTACCTTTAGACTATTATGGACTTTGTTTCGGTGTCAAAAGAGCAAAAAGGTTGCACAAAGGATGGGAGGAAGACAAAGCCACCATGTTAAGGGCATTTTGGTAATTTTGGTGGAAATTTGGATTAACTTGAAGCATAAATATCTGAGCTCTAACAGCTTCTCCTTCTTCTTCTTCCTCCCCTTTCACGTTCCTTTTATCCTCCATGGAAGCTTGCTTTTAAACTTCCATAACTCTCTCTCTCTAGCTCCAATTTTCATGCTTTTGTGCACTTTTTCATAAAACCTTTGTGCTCTTTCACTTTCTCACTTTAAAACCCTTGAAAAGTTTTACTTCCATACTTCCTCTCACTAGCTAGGTGTTTTAGAGAGAGAAAGAGGGAGCTTCCATAATAGCTTGAAGAATTTTGAAAGAGAATTCAACTACAAAAAAACCATCAAGGTGAGTAATGAATTAGGTTTAATTTTCAAGTTGTTGATAATGGTTGATGATTAGAGTGTTGAGTTAATCTATTGTTGAGATTGTTAATCATTTTTAGAGTGACTAGAGTAGAGTAAACAAATAGCCACTTAATGGTAATTGGGAGCTAGTTAGGAATAACTAGCTGAACTTGAATTAGGAAATAGCTTTTGAGAGTGTATTAATGCCAATTTGGGTTGGATGTGATGTTGTGTGTATATAGGTTCCAACAAGGCCTCACATGTCCATTTGGAGCATTAGTTAAGGTTAGAGTCAAGCAAAAGAATCAACAAGACCGGTGAGTGAACTTGCATTTCAAAATCGTTTTGGGAAATATAATTGTGTTTTATATGAAACATTTGAATGATTTATTCCAACTTTTCTAAAAAAAATGTGTGCCGAGGAACAAGCCCTTGATAAAATGTTTTGGTGTTGTGAAAATGTGAAATGTGTAAAATGACGAACCTATGTGCTCCTATATTATGTTGATATATATATATATATATATATATATATATATATATGTATATATGTTGTGCATGATGGTTGATATTGTGTGATGATTATAACCGTGTGTGTGCACGATGCGGGGGGATGCACATACCAGTGATGGCGTGGTGAGGGAGGTGGATGATGATAGTGCCTGTGTGCATGATGTGGGGAGATGTACACGATGGCATTGACTGTGCATGATGTGGGGGGATGCCCCCGATGACTTCGGCTATATGCATGATGTGAGGGGATGCACATGAGCTGGGTGTGATGATGGTGATATTGGTGGTTATTTATGTATTCATGTATATCTATGTTTATGAAATAAAAGCTTATGAATATGGCATATGATTGAAANTTTATAATTATAATATGTGATCGAAATGAATAATGAGAAACTTGATTATGGTCAATGTGTTCACTTTGATGTGAAATATGGTAGGAATGAATTTTATGGCACGTGAAAATCCTTAAATTGTCATCTCCCCTGAATCTCGCTACAGCGAGGAAATTTCGCTGCAGCAAAAATAAATCTCGCTGCAGCGAGAAACTCTTGGGTTCTAATGTAGTGCTTTCACTTTGATGAAGATTTTGACCACTTTCCCTTCTGAACTGGGAAAAGTGGTAAACATCAAAGTTATATCCCTACCTCTCAACTTTCTAATGGTCATAAAATAAGGTCAATTGAACTTCTTTAACAGGAGATATACTAGAAAAACTGAAACACATGCAAACTAACACTATTTCTCGCTGCAGCAAGAAACTTTCTGTTTTGGCTGCCTGAACCTCGCTGCAGTGAGAATGAACTTCGCTGCAGCAAGAGACTTGCTGCCATGCTTGCTACCTTGCTTGATTTTGACATATTTTTCACCCATTTAACATCATGGATTGATCTTGGGTTTTTGCAACACTATGAGGTTATTAATCAAAGTTTGAAATGAGATGTTTTTAGTAAGAAACTAAATCAATTGCATTGTTTTTGAAACAAGTGCATCATGATTTCCAAATTCTTCCTATTGATTGCTTGTTCCCTTCTTATGTTCACTCATTGAGTTTTATACTCACATTTTTAAAATTCATGTTTTCAGATTTGGATGTAGTTGGGACCTAGATTAAGTCGCACACATATGCTCGCCTTCTTGGTAGGTGCTATGGCATCTTAGTAGCTGTACCCTCACCCACGGTCACTCCGTTGATGGTCAAGAGTCATATGCTTGTGTATACATATAAGTAATGTAGACCACTCATATTCATGTTAGAAAAATCAAATATGTATATTTGATTACTGATGCCATTATAGGCTGGCAAATGAGTAACATTATTTTAACATAATACGAATGTGAATATTGGGTTGCTATAAAAGGTTATTGAAATCATTATAGTGGAGAATTACAATATTTGGTTTTAGAAATGATGGTTGGGAATGATGATCGAAATTGCATAAAGAGGCTTGCTGGGTCTTAGTAGGCTATGCTTATTAGGCCCATGCGCAGGTCATGGCCTGGAATTTGGGCTGTGACATGATCTCATAAGTTGAAGTATAAAGATACTTGGAGCTAGAATGTAGGTGCTTGCCTAGGAGAGCAAGTTCACTGAACATGACCCGCGATGAGAAGTGCATTTTGTATTTCACTCAAGTGTCTATGCAATACTTTTCATGTGTCAATTGTGTAAATACTCCCTAGACTTGAGACACTAGGTTGTCTTATGTGTGGAGTGCTTTGCTTTAATTTCATCCCTATGGGTGCCTAACCAAGGATGCTAAAACAAGATACTTTTGGGTATAGCATGAAGCATGTGAAGGCAAATGAGTGGTTAAGATAAGAATTATCACCCCAAGTGATGCAAGGGACATATCTTAACCGTTTTTGGTTGATATTAGCTTATTGAAGTCCTTGGCCAAGGCGACTTGAAGATTATGAAAAGAGTTTCATAAGTCTTTATAAAGCTAATGATCAAACTTTAAGAATGAATATGGAGATCAATAAGAGTAGACACTGCACCATGCTCTTATCATCTTTAAGATATATGATGAGGGAATGAATTACACTGAAAGGCTGATCATTGAAAGGTTGAGTCAAACCATCTTGACTCTTCTAACATTTGGGTGGTCATGATGGATTGCTAGAACTCAATCTTGGTCTATGAACTCTAGGTAGTTAACTTGATTAATGATAAATTTAAAGTAGTTTAAATTTATCTAATTCTAAGTTTAACTTAAGAATTATATGTTGAGTTCATTGCCAACATGTTAGAAGCCTAATGAGTCACGCACCTAAAATGAATGTTGAAAATAAAATGGGAAAGGTGATTAAGTTGGACTTAATCAAATAAGAATTTATAAGCTTCTCAAGCACTTGATTAAAATTGTTTAATTAAATCATTGGGCCTAATTAATTAAATTGTTTAATTAAGTCATTGGGCCTAATAAATTAAATTAAACAATTAAGTTATTGGGCCTAATTGATTAAATTTGTTTAGTTAAGTTATTGAGCCTAATTGATTAAAATTGTTTCAGTAAATTGTTGGGCTTAATTAATTAAATTTTTTAATTAAGTTATTGGGCCTAATTAATTAAATTAAACAATTAAGTTATTGGGCCTAATTGATTAAATTTGTTTAATTAAGTCATTGGCCTAATTGATTAAAATTGTTTATTCAAATTATTGGATTAATTGGCAATTACAAAATAGTTTTGTAATTAGGGTTTAAAATTAATCCAAGGTATAAATACCTTGCTATAGCCTCCAAACAAAAGGTGGAAACAGCTGAAAAAAAAAAGTGATCGACACATTAGAAATTCTTTTGTCTTGTCGTTCCTTGTGTGAAGAAAAATAGTTTTTCATTCACTTCATTTTTTGTGTGTTCAGCCCTACAATTTTGTGTCGGTTATGAGTTTATGAAACTCATCTTTGCTAGCACACTGTCAAGGCATAGCACTCCCAATCTTGAAAGAAGGATTTTCTCATTCATTGGTGTGGATCATCATTAGAGGCTGCACAAGGATTCCTTGGACAGCTTTGGTTTGCAACAACCGGGGTGAGGTGGTTAAGGTTTTTGAAGGCTGATTTGTTGGTTTAACAAAGGATTCATCAACCTTTGTTATTTAGGTAAAGTGATATGATCATATACTTTTATTTTAATTTAATTTTGTACTCAATTTGGCATGAAAGAGATCCTAAGAAGGTGAGGCGTAATTTAATTTTTTAAATTTATTTTCGCTGCAATTTTATTGTATTTGAAACCTGATCAGCCCTCACCCAACAGTGACAAGCCATTGTTAAAGGTTGTGGCTGAGCCTGTGAAAAGCTATTGTAAAAGCTTGGTGGAAGCTTGGGAATTCCACTAATTTTAGTGAATTGGTTTGAAAATCCTTGATTGAGAGATCAAGGTAGTGGATGTAGGTCAAAAGGACCAAACTGCTTTAAATTATTGTGTTTTGTCGACTTTCTTTTATTTTCTTCCTACTCTTAACACTTAAATCATTCTTTCAGCAAGCTTTAAACTTCCATTTTCAAATTCCTTTAATCAGCTCTTTACTTGGAAAGAATTTTTGTGTCATTCCAAAAGTGTTATTCACCCCCCTTCTAGTACATTTTTTGGGACCAACATGTCATTCGCTATCCATTCAAGCTTCACTTTCTTTCTTTTCATGGTTATTACTCCGTAAATGGCAAGTCTCTCCGTTTCTTCAACTATATATTTCTAATAGAGGGAGAATAAGAGAATTATGTTGCTTGAATGGCAGCTAATGAGGACTTTATATAGTGAGAGAGATGGAAAAAATCATTGAAGAGCTAAGTTGGTAAATGATTGTGTCAAGGATAGTTTGGAGATTAAGAAAATAATGCCTTACAGGTTACCAAATCCACTCATCAATATTTTATTATAAATGATAGGCAGTAAGAGAATTTAATTTGTTGCTCACTATGGTAAGATAATTCATTGTTATTCAATTATGTCTAATGTATATTATCTAGACTAATATTGAAAACAATTGTGTTATTAAATTATTTGAATTTGTGTGAACTACTAACCTTAAAGTTTTTATTTCATCCATGGTGTGCTAGTTTATATTCAAATGTATTTTAATGATAAAATTTCACAAAAAAATTTCATTTATTCACCTTAATTTTTCATATTAAAAAAGTATAAAACAATATATTAATCAATTAGTGGATCAATTCTCTGCTTAAGAGAATATCATATTATCTTCAATGATCATGATGACAGAAAATTATCACGTGCGAAAGAGACATATACATGATAGTTCTCATTTGGATATAATCTAATGATCAGATTTGATAATAGATTTTATCTGCCCACCAAATTCATGACAAAAAAGGATATTACCTAATCAATCATTCTTTCAAGACAAACTTGTATTATCCCAAATGAACCTTACTATGCACATGTTTTAGTGTGGTGAAATATTACAATGATCTTAGGTTAGATAAGCATGCCAGTTTTCATTCAAATGTATTGTAATTAATAGTCAAACTTGACAAAAGATCTCATTTGTTTACCCAACTCCAAGACAAAAAGGTATATTAATCAATCGACCAATCTTCTCAAATATTTTCAAACCATCTTCCAAACACTTCTGTAGCCTAGACCACTTGAATAAAGGCCACTAAAGAGCTTAAAATTTGAGCAAAAGTTTCAAAATTTCATCAAACTTATTATGTGATACTTGAGCATGTTAATCTTTGTCAAGGATATGATGAATTAAAAAATTGGTTGATTGGCAAAAATATTCTTTGTTCTTATAATGTACAATTCACATAAGCTATCCTTGGCCTTTCTTTTAATTAATATTTTTGCTTCTCTCAAACTAAAATGCAATGTCTTAAGCATATTAAAAGAGTCATCATTTATTAAAAAAAAAGCCTTTTTTAAGGCTAAACTTTCAAAACTACATTTTCTTTTGAGAAGCAAAGATTCAAATTAAATTTTTGAATAGAAGATGCACGCATTTATCATTCAGTCAAATGGTTAGCTGTCAAAATAAAAAATTACCCATTTTCCTGCTTAAGTTTAAAATAAGCAATTAGTTGTGCATTGTTGCATTAAAAGAACAATTTTTTTCATAACTTTGGATTTCAATGAAAAACTCATAATGGAATTTTTTTTATCCCTTTATATATCGATCCATATCTATGTTTAGATTTTCTTTTTTAATATAAGGAACGATTGAATTTGAATTCAACATTTTGAATAAGGATACATGCACCAACTACCGAAGTGTTTATTTGTACCCAAAATTGAATTCAATTTTCAATATTATATATAAATATATATTCTAAGTTAGTTCAATTATTTTCTTAATATTTTATATGCTTCATAAAACAAAAGAAAAGCAAGAAGATTATGTTTCTTGAATCATAAAACATTATGTTTATTACATCATAATTGACTTGAAAATAAACAACAAAATAACAATTGGCCAACAAAGGAAACTAAATTTGGTCATACTCATAAATTCATGTGTATGAATATGACTTCCTATGGATATCGGATGCAGTTAAACAACAAAGCAAATTAAATTCAAAGAGAGAAATAGTTCGGCTAGATTTTCTAATCAAATGGCAATTCAATATCCCTGCCAATGCCACTACTACTGCCTTCGAAATGCCAAAGATGTGGCAGCCCTATCTCACTCTCGATGGAGCTGCTTCCTAAGTGTCCACCTAAATGGTGCAATCATAGCCGTATATCACTCCTAAAAGGGTCAAAATTGCTACCTCTAATTAAACTCCCATGACAAAGCCCCATGTCACTTGCACTTTACAAAATCTGTAAGAGGTAGCCCCATGTCAACTGTAGCAATGCAGTTACTAGCTAATGAGTGTGTTGGGAGCCCCAAATCATCTGTAGCACTCTCGGCTCATGGGTGATATGGTAAGCCCATACCACTCCTTACACTGTTATTGCTAGCAAGTTTGGGTTCAGTTTTGCTCATCATATCGATGAAACATTAGTTCCATAGCAAGGGCTCAATAGAAGCGCTCCAGTCTCCACCATTGCCAGTTTTGCCACTACCAATTTGAGCCATTTCATTTACTGTAAGGCTTTAGGGAGGAGGAGGAAGATGTGGATTAGGAAGTGTGCTTGTAAGAGCAAAAGGAGCTGATGGGTTTTGCTATGGATGGCATGCTCAAAATACGTAGCGGAAAGAAAATTAAAACTTTATAACTAAACAATAAAAACATGCCTCCACCCATGGATCACCTTGGTATATTTAACACATAAAAGCGTAAAATAAATTATTGTTTAGAAAGTTACCTTGCCAAGTAATTTCATAATCACAATGGCACTTTTCGAAGCAATCCCACGAACACCACAAGGAGCAAAAACCCTAGCCAATCAAGTGCTTGGCCTCCAATGGTAGTACACACGATTGCACTTGAACCTTCAACAAATGAGGAAGTTTTTAACTAGACTTTGTGCTAGCAAAGAGGACAACAATTGTCCTTTTGTTCTTTTTCACAATCTTAGCCGAACCTCTCTTGAAAATTGCTTCATCAGCAATTTTCTCTTTCACACAAAGGGAGTGGTGGCAATGAAAGAAAATGTTTTTTCTTTTCTGACAAAAACTACATTTTCTTCAATTGTGAAAAACTCTCATATGGAAAATAGTTAAAAGGTGACTTATATAGTTAGGTTAAAATAACTTCAATTTTGAAATTAAGTCCTCAATATTATAACACATTATAATATTGGGCCTATTACTTAATTAAACTCTTAATTAAGTCCTTGGAAATTAAAATCAAAATTAATTTCCTTTATATTTTGCAATCAAGGCCTTATAATTATAACTATTTATAATTATGCTAAAAACTTAATTAAACTCCTTTAATTAAGTTTATAGAAGTTAATTACCTAGCATGTGATTTAAGTCTAACTTAAATTGTCACTTTCCCAATTTAATTCAAATGCAATCATTGTGTGTGATCCATTAGGTTCCCAACATGTTGGCAATGGAATTGATTAATGACGTAATTGATTAATATAAATTTTAATCAATTAATTTATAATCAATTCCATAGATCAAGATTGGCATCTAGCAATGCATCATGGCCACCCAATTGTTAAGAGAGTCAAAAGGTTCTTTGACAACCTTTCAGTGTACAGTCTATCAGTGTAATTCATTCCCTCATCATATATCCCAAAGATTATAAGAGCTTGGTACAGTGTCTACTCTTATTGACCTCCATGTTTGTTCCTGCAATTATAGCATTAGCTTTATAAAGAGTTATGAAACCTTTTCATAATCTCCATGTTGCCTTGGCCAAGGACTTCAATAAGCTAATGTTAACTAAGAATTGATAGGATATATCCTCTAAAACACTTGAGGTGATGATTCTTATCTTGACCACTCATTTACCTTCACATGCTTTATACTATACCCAAAAGTATCCTGTTTTGGCATCCTTGGTTAGGCACTCGTGGGGATGAAATCAAAGCATAGCACTCCACACATAAGACAACCTGGCATCTTAAGTCTAGGGAGTATTTACACAACTGACACATGAGAAATGTTGCATAGACACTAGAGTGTATTACCAAATGCACTTCTCATGGCGGGTCATGTTCAGTGAACTTGCTTTCCTAGGCAAGCACCTATATTCTAGTTCCAAGTATCTCTATACTTCAATCTATGAGATCAATTGCTTACTTCCAAAGTAAGGAACATAGAATATACCAGTCTCTAAGCATCATTAATGTCCAGTCTCAATGATACATTGGCCAGGAACATTTTGAGATTATACTTTGATGCATAGGAATCTCATAACTGTAACCCATTACAGTTTCCTTGCAAGGCATATTAATCTCATGGACTTCATCCAATTAGACTTATAACTCATTATAATTAATGTCTTATTAATGAAGGAAAACCTCTAATCATTCAACATGAATGATACTGTTGCATGATTGGAATCAAGCCTCAACCAATCCCAATTGGCTGTAGGGCTCATCCCAACATCTCCCACTAGCACAAAGCCAATTGCTACCTCATCGTATGTGGATTCAATCCATCCAGCAATCGTGCCTGTATGTAAACACGATTGTGCCCTTCAATGTGGTTAATTACTTTTATCTATCTTCGTGATGTCCACGCATCACATCATGTCATATTACTATATCTAGATCCAATGAGACCCAAGTTCTGCTTGTATGGCTCCATTGTTACATTAACAATGTTCAAAACCTTTTATTAGTTCCATGGACTAACGATCTAAGTATCTTCCTATTAGAGCCCTTTTAAGAGGATGTATATGACTTTAATTATATACATGTACATAGTCCTCTTTCTTTCTTTGGAACCATTCCAACTAAACTATGTTGTATGCATCATATGCATTTGTCACTTTTCATTGTACCATCAGCCCCTTTTAAATTTTGGCACTTTCTTTTTTATACACATTGCATCCCATGTAATTGTATCACCCAAGAATTGTATTCACTCTTACTAACCTCTTTTTGTGTATGAGATAAATACACTTGTACATATTATTAAATCTAACCCTTTGGATCCCTTTTAATAGAACAAAGTGTATAACTCAAACGGAAAGCATATTTAGTAAATTCATCTCATATGAATAATACATCTTCAATGTATCCTACTAGGTCCATGGAGTTCTCATACATATTGTTTTTGATTTGTCACGCAAGTGCACGTATCGTTAACAAGTAATATAATAAAAAGTAGAATTCATTCCCACGGAGAACTAAATTAATTCCTAATTGATAACTACTAAAATTATAACACCCTAATCTTATCCAAACAACCTAATTATTGAAAAGAAAAATTAAAATTAATCTAAAATCCATCAGTAAAATTATTTTATTAAATTCGAGTGACTACCAGACCTAAGATTATGATATCCCTCATTACTTCTTCTACTTATTGTCTTTCTCTCTTAACTTAGTTTAATGGATTAAGTTGTTAAACTAGAATCTTAATTTATTTACAAGTCTCTATCCAGTTTCTTGTAAAAATATCTCTCCCAATCAACTTACTATATGTCTATGCAAATTAAATTGAAGAAAGATTTCATTAAGTTCGTACTCTAATTTTAACTATGTATGGCTTATAGGTGTATATCTACTTTATATGCAAATCAAATCATCTAATCAACTAAGTGTATTCGATCATACGCTATTCTATTCTAGGTCTACCTAAATCTCCTTCGTAAGGTTTAACCTATGTTTTCAATTCAATCTAATTAGTGATTAGGCAACTAGAAGCATTAATAATAGAATAAAATAAACAACTTAAATCCATCAAACATAAGAAAAAGAGAGATAAATAAATCGAACTACGTATTGAGTTCAATCATAATCTTAGATAAATGAATTAGTTCTCCATCAAGTCACACATTATCAACAAATAAAGTTTAAACATTGAAACTAAACCAAGAAAATAAAAAAAAAAGCAAATAGATAGAAAACACCAAGAATTGTAATCTTGAACTCCAAATCTCCTTGAATCCTTTAAATTCTTCTTAGTTTCAATGACTTTGCAGCTTGAATCTTAGTTTTTAATCTGATATTTCTTTATCTCCTAAAAGTCCTCCGAAAGGCTGTTTTTATACAGCTTTGAAGTTAGGCCAAGTTAGGTGAAGAAAGAAGTCAACTCCAATAAGGATTTCCTCATCAAACTACGTGAGTTGCAGCTTACCTCCTCCAAAGCTACGACCTTGATTTTAAATAGAAGAAATCACAATTATTCTAGGACTACTGTAGTGCTCTAACTTTGACAAGATTTTTTACCACCTTCCAAGTCGAACTGGGTGAAGTGGTAAATATAAAAGTTGTAGCTTTTTCACTTAGCTTTCCAATGGTCAAGAATCATCTCATTTGGAGCTCTTTAGAAAGAGTTATGGTTGAAATACGGGGACATGTGTTATGGAGTCTGCACCTTAAAATTGCTCTCATTCTTCCATTAAAATTCTTCCTTTATTAAACACCTACAAAAGCACGAATAAATTAACAATAAACTATCTTAATTACATTAACATCAAATTAAGTATAAAATTAACTAAGATTAGATTGACTCACTTAAATTAACTAACTTAAAATAATTTAAATAAAACTTATTAATTTTTATGCATTATTACAAGAACTACATTAAATTACTATTAAAATTAAGCTCAAATAACTCTACACTAGAGAGTTATCACATAGGCATCTCCATGTAAAATCTTAAGAGTTAAATTTCAATGTAACCATGTAATACTGAAGAAACTCTTTTTTAAGTGTCATCATGCTCTCACTAAATCTAAGTTCCTTTATAAGAGTAATATTTGAACTCTTTTGAATATTCCATGATGTTACATACATACATCTCAATGTATGTTTGGAATTGTATTGATTTGGAATAATATAATTTGGCTACATATATATTGGAGAGATATGGACCAAATTATATCACTATATGAATTTGCTTTCTTCTTTAAACAAACATCTTTATATTCTATTCATAAGAAAGTTCCATTTTNAATCTATGAGATCGATTGCTTACTTTTAAAGTAAGGAACATAGAATATGCTTGTCTCTAAGCATCATTGATGTCCAGTCTCAATGATAAATTGACCAGGAACCTTTTGAGATTATGCTTTGATGCGTAAGGATATCATAACTGCAACCCATTACAGCTCCCTTGCAAGGCATATTAATCTTATGGACTTCATCCAATAAACTTATAAGTATAGTCTTATTGATGAAGGAAAACCTTAATCATTCAACATGAATGATAATGTTGCATGATTGGAATCAAGCCTTAACCAATCCCAATTGGCTGCAGGGCTCATCCCAATAGGAGCTCGCTGGGGAAACTTAATCCATTGTTTGCTAATCTTCTTTATCTTTTCATCCACAAACAAAGACAAACTATTCAATTCACTAAGGTTAACTTCATCAAGTCTTTTGCCTTGATTGATTTGATGCATGAGATGGGCCATCTCAATTTCCTTGCTTCTCTTTTAACACTTCATCAATTGTTTTTAAGCCTTCTTAACTCGCTTTTTGAGGTAGGTTTCTTGGTTCATCATTTTCTTTAGTCACTCTAACTCAGACAAGCTTTGGAACTGTGCAAGTTGTTGTTGTACCACGTCATGTGACAGCCACACCATTAGCTTGATTTCGTCTGGGCCATAGATGATGGCACAAGCATTGACATCACATAGAGTGGATAGCTCACTCATATTCTTCAATAATCCTAACCTCTTTTTCTTGAGGCTAAGTATTCTAGCATTGTCATTCACTATCCAGTCAAGCTTCACCTTCTTTCTTGTCGTGGTTATTGCTCCGTAAATGGCGAGTCTCTTTTTTTCTTGAACTATATATTTCTAACAGGGGGAGAAAAAGAGAATTAGGTTTCTTGAATGGTAGCCAATAAGGACTTTATATAGTGAGAGAGATGGGAGAAATCATTGAAGAGCTAGGTTGGTAAATGATCATGTCAAGGATTATTTGGAGATTAAAGGAATAATGCCTTAAAAGTTAACAGATCCACTCGTCAAGATTTTATGAGAAATGATGGATGGTAAGAGAATTTAATTTGTGTTATTAAATGATGGACTAATATTGAAAACAATTGTGTTATTAAATTATTTAAATTTGTGTGAACTATTAACCTTAAATATTCTATTTCGTTCATGGTGTGCTAGTTTATATTCAAATGTATTTCAATGATAAAATTTCACAAAAATTCATCTATTCACCTTAATTAATCATATTAAAAATGTATAAAACAATATATTAATCAATTAATGGATCAATCTTCTGACTAAGAGAAAATCAGATTATCTTGAAGGATCATGATGGTGGAAAATTAAGACGTGCGAAACAGACATATACATGATAGTTGTCATTTGGATATAATCTAAAGATCAGATTTGATAGCAGATTTTATCTGTCCACCAAATTCTTAACAAAAAGTTTATTACCTAATCAATCAATCTTTCAAGACAAGCATCTATTATCCCGAATGATCATTATTATGCACATGTTTTAGAATGGTGAAATATCACCATGTTCATAGGTTAGATAAGCATGCCAATTTTAATTCAAATGTATTGTAATTAATAGTCAAACTTGACAAAAGATCTCATCTATTCACCTAACTCGAAGACAAAAAGGTATATTAATCGATTGATCAGTCTTCTAAAATAAGCACCAATATATTTTATCTCTTTATTTGTAGATCCATATCTATGTCTAGATTTTTTTTTTGTTTGTTTCATCCTAGTTTTTAAATGACAAAATTGTGTTGATCTAAATATGCTTTGGAAATGCTCAGAAAATGTTTGTAAACTTGAAGAAAATCCTCAAGAGTTTTAAAGTTGATTATGCAAAGAAATATCTTTTGGACAAACTCAAACTCAAAATTACCAGCCTTAAGAATCAACCTTTTGAAAGTGAAGAATTGATTCTCAACTATACAAAAATCAAAATCTGTTTTTTCTTACAGTAATAATCAAATCTCTAGAAAGAAAAAGTAAATTTTGGAAAGTGCAAAAGCCATTGGAATAGGCAAGAACCAGCAGCTCAGAGAGGAAAAATCAATTCTAGAAAAGCAAAGAGTAAACTGAAGAAGTTCAAACATGAAGGAATTGATTCTCCATGAGTCAAATATCGATTCCAAGCAGAGAACAAGTTTACAAGCAGAAGTCTAAAATGGAAGAATCGATTCTTAGAGAAGCACTAAAAAGAAAAGTCACAAACTTGGAGAAGAAGAAAGAAATGGGATGAACGGATAAGAAGAGCCTGTTAGTGTATAAGTCTCAAAATGAACAATATACTAAGAAAGGGGTGAATTCATATATGAAAAATTCTTTGAAAATCTAGGTATAAATATTAAAACTTTTTCACCCAAAAACATTTTTTACCTTCAAAAACAATTTTCCAATGATAAATCACTTAAGTACAAAAACAATATATCAAGATAAAATATTTTTCCTAAGTTAAATGCTAGCTATGGAAAGTAAAGGGAAAAATATTTTTCTAAGTGTAAAACAATAAATCAATATAAAACAATTTTTCTAAGGCAAATATAAGCAACAACTAATAATGCAAAAAATTAAAAAGAGACATAAGAAATTTATAGCGGTTCAACTTTTTCAATGCCTACATCCACTCCTTTGGTAACCAAGAAATTTCAATCCACTATAAAGAATTCTTGCATTTTAATGGGACAAAGTGCTAACCCTCACACACCACAAAGGGATTCTTACTTTTTAGTAAAATCAAGCGATAACCTTTACAATGGCTTTTTCATGGGATCAAGCGATAACCTTTACACACTCCACAAAAGGATTCTAAATTTTTAACGAGATCTAGCAATAACCCTTACACAATCCACAAAAGGATTTTTTCTTTTCAAATGGGAAATGATAACCTTACAATATAGCTTTTCAAGGTTAAGCTAGAAACTTTACAATGAGGTACAAATTTCGGCAAGAAAATGTCTCTACAAAACGCTAGGTGCTAAGACTTTAAGCTTCTGTGTAGTGAAAGATGATATTTTAACTTGAATGAAGAAAGGATTCAACTTTGTAAGCTTGATAGAAGACTAAAAGAATGCTAGAGATTGAAGATGAGCTTTTGGTGGTCTCTTTAGGGTTTGAAGCTTTGGTTCAAGTCTTTTCTCTCTACAAAATGGCTCAAATGCATCTATTTATTGCTGAGGCAAAGTTTAGAGCTGTTAAACACAAGTTTGAATCATATCTAACCAATGTTGAAGCTTGATGGTTGACTACAACGATCTTAAGGTCGACTATGTTCTTCAAAAGTTTCAAATTTGGGCTCCATAGTTGAGTATAACCTTCCTCAACCCAATTTTTTCTCAAGAATGTGTATTTTGCAAGATTAAACTGTTATAGTCGACTATTCAACTATACCTCCTCTATAGCAGACTATGTCCGTGTAATATTGACTTTTCCTTGCTTTTGACTTGTCAAAGTCAACTTTGTTTGGTCCAGGGTCGACTATATTTGTTCAAAATGTGATTTTCTTCAACTTTTTTGAAAAAGGTTGACTATAAATACCTTAAGGTCGACTATGAATTTATAATCTTCAAGTTTTGCACTTTTTCAACCTTTGGATCGACTTGAGCTTTTATAAGATTGACTCTTGGCTTGAGGTTTACTTAGCTTTTTGGCACTTCTCTCCATCTATTTCTTCCTTGCCTTGTTCTTACATTCAAATAACATTTCAAGGCATGTTTACTCTTGCATTCATAGCCGAATATGCATTGTTTGAAAACTTATAAGGTGTTTTTCAATGATGCATAACTTTTCAAACAAATGTGTAACCTTAAGGGATTAAAAATGTATTTGAGACAATTTCAAATGCTTGACACTCAGTTCAAGAAAACATGTGATTTTTGTCAAATGAAAATATGATATAACTCAAGGCTAACAAAGTGGAGCGGCAAAAACAAATGTGAAATTTAAAATTTGACGCCTAATTACAAAGAAGAATCAACACTTAGTGGAGAAGAAGTCGATTCTTGAGAAAACTTGAAAAGCGCAACCTTTGAATCAAGCTAAGAAGAATCAATACCTTGAAAATGAAGAATCAATTCTCAAGAAATAGAAAGTTGTAGCCTTTAAGCTTGGCTTAAAAGAATCGATCCCTTAGGCTGAAGAAGCTAATTCAGTCAAGTATAGATTGAAGCAGATATCAATTCTCACTATGGACGAATCAATTCTTCAAGTACAATAGACTTGATCCAGCTAGCCTAAACATTTAAAAAATCATTTCAAATTTACCCCAATGGTTACATTCTTTTATGGCTTATAAATATCTGCTAATAATGCATCAGAAGAGAGAGATGAGAGAAAGAAAAGAGAGAAAACAAGAGGTGAACAAAGAAAGAGCAAAAAGTAATAAAAGTTGAAAAATCTTTCCTTACATTTAGGAAAGAGTAAAAATCACAGCAAGATCATTCTTTTCTTCATCATTATAAACTTGTAAAATGAAATATTCCTTCATTAATCCTTAATACTTAGAAATCTCTTATCTTTTTGTACTTAAAATGCTTACAAACCTTGTTAGAGAAGCTCCATACACTTTCTAGAATCCATTATTGTTGGTGATACCTCCACGCAAAAGATAGTGTTAAAGGTTATACCTCCTCTTGAAAGGGTAGAGTTTGGTTATACCTCCATTAAAAAGGTAGAGAAGTTGTGCTTGATCCTTAAAAGGAAGTTGGCTACAAAGGTTGTTCTTGACCCTAAAAAGGTAGTGAGTTTTGTAGTTGTTGTGCTTGATCTTTAAAAAGTAGTTGGTTGTAAAGGTTGTGCTTGTTCTTAAAAAGGCACTGACTTTTGTAGAGCTCGTGCTTGATCCTTAAAAGTCGTTTCTTGTAAAGGGTGTGGTTAAACTTTTGTTGAAAGGGTAGTTGATAGTGGATTTGAACTCCTTGTCAAATCAAAGAAGAAGACGTAGGCATCAAAAAATCGAACCTTTATAAAAAATTGGTTGAGTACTCTTTACTTTCTGCATTTCTTTTACTTAGCTCATAATCTATTTTTTATGACTTTATTTTTAATATTCATATTATCTACTTTTTAAAAAAGTAAGAAGAGATTTTTACTTGATAACCAATTCACCCCCCCTTTTTTGGTTACTTTATTTTTAGCTTATTCATCTAACAATTGGTATTAGAGTAGGTTCACAAGTTTACAAGTCTAATAGCCTTTGAGAGATGCTGAGAAAAGCTTAAAGTATCAAAAATGGCATCTTTAAGCTATTTGGGTGAAGGTTAGTCAGATCGCCTATTGGTTGGTTTGAAGTTGGGGAACGAAAGCTCCAAAGGCTGGAGATGGTCCAAGAAGCTGAATGAGGTGTTCAAGTAATTCAAGAAAGGATACTAATGGCTCAAAATTGTCAAAAGTTCTATGCTGATAATAGGCATAAACCCTTGGAATTTGAAGTTGGTAATTATGTGTTTTTGAAGATTTCGCTTACCAAAAGAGCGAGAAGATTTAGAAAGAAAGGGAAATTGAGTCTTAGATATATTAAACCTTTTAAGCTATTAAGGAGCATTGGCGCAGTTGCTTATTGCTTGGCATTATCACCCAATTTGTCCAATGTTCATCTGGCATTTCATGTATCCATGCTTAGGAAGTATATTTCGGATCTTGCATATGTGATATGATCTGACGAAGTCCAATTACAAGATGAACTTAGTTTTGAGGAACAGCCCATAGCCTTATTGGATCAGCAAGTAAAGCGGCTTCGCTCTAAGGATATTTCTATGGTGAAAGTATTGTGGCAAAGCCATTCAGTTGAAGAAGCCACATGGGAACTCGAGGAGGAAATGAGAAAGAAATATCCCCATCTCTTTGAGGTTTGATATGAGTTTTAATTATGGAGTGTAATTAAATTCGAGGATGAATTTTCTATAAGGAGGGGAGAATGTAATATGCCCAAATTTCGATGTAAATTAAGTTAAATGAGAATGATCCATTAAATATATTGTGCCTTGAGGGCATTGATGATATGTTATATATGCTGAGTATTTGAGAGTGTATATGTTGACACTTATGCAAATTTTTTAAGAAAAGTGATAAATTTTATGATTTAGGGTTTTAATTTATATTTGATATGATAATGGATGATATGTTATGAGTGGAGTGAATTTAAGAATGATTTGAGGTTGTAGAAAAAGTTTAGAACTAGTTTAGGCTTTGTAGAGAGCCATTTTTATAAATCTAGATTGAAAAAGTCAAGTATGTTGGTCTAAGATCGAATATAAGCTCTTTATAGTCGATCCTAGGAAAGAAAAATGGGAGAAATGCAAGCATACTGGTCTAGGATCGACTATAGGGCTTTATAGTTGATTCTGTGAAGAAAAGTCGAGTGGAATTAAACATTCTGGTCCAAAATCGACTATAAGTCCTCTATAATAGATCCTGGGAAGGGAAATGGGAGAAATCTACCAGTTAGGGTAGACCATAGACTTCTCATAGTCTACCCTAGGCTGCCATATTAGTTTAAACCATGTTTAAAAGCCCCAAAACCAAACCTTCTTATTTTTTCTCTTTTTCCTTCATTCCTTCACCACTTTCTCTCAAATTTTAGCCCCTTCAAACCGATTCAAATCCAATAATCAATCTTGGATTCTAAGTGTTGGAGGTAAGTGTTTTCACTTCCAAAAGTTAATTTATGTGATTTTTACTTTCTTCTCTAAAACCCAAAACCCTAACTCCCAATAATGATTTTTGAAGTACTTTCTTCTCACCCAGCTCATCCACGGTTACATTTGTCACACAATGGTACCATATATGACATAGTATATATATATATACATGTATATCAACATTTTACAAAAAACATATGGATTCATCTTTTTTCACATTTCATATTTCACAATATCAAAACATTTTATCAAGGGCTTGTTCCCAGGAAATTTTGAAGCAAAAATCGATAAAATTCCCCAATGATCCATTAAAACACGTAACATTTACCCAAAATATTTTGAAATGCAAGTTCACTCACCTTACGATAGCGGGATATTATATCTCTATTTGATCAGAGGTGTCTCTGATTATTTTCACTGGTTAGTCGCTCGATGTTTACTCCAACACTCCACCACTATACTCTAACCTTATCTTTGCACTTCCTAATAATAATACGAACTCAATATATTTAATTATATACGTATATGGGCAGCATTTCAATCAATTAATCCTTACTCAAATTTATATTTTTCATCCTATCATGAAACCATCTTAAATTAACTCACATCTTAATACATTTTTACTAAAATTACTTATATCCATTGCTTAGGTAATGTGATACCCCAACTTCTATAGGCTTGTAACTAAGTATAGATGTAATAATATCGGCTAGAGGTAATTTCATCATTTTCTCTAATAAGCTTCCAGAAGAAAGTTTTATGATATTGTAAGGCCTAAATAGGCATAAGACAGTATAAATGATGTGTGCTGATGAAAACACGAAGAAAACTAGAAGTTTCAACAATTTTCAAAACAAGGGCAAAATGGTCATTTTTCACCTCGGGTTAAAATTTTAAGTTTTTATGAACCCAAGCATCTTTAGACCATTATGGATATTGTCCCAGTGTTAAAAGAGCAAAAAGATTGCATAAAAGATTGGAGGAGAGTAAGTTAATTGGTGGAGGGGCATTTTCGTAATTTGAAAAGAAAAGATAAGATTGCCTATAAATACCTTGAATTTCCAGCAGCTTCTTGAATTTTTTGATAGCTGGTCTTCTTCTTCCTTTCTCCTCTCTCACGTTTCTTCAAACTCCATGGAAGCTTGACTTTCAAACTTCCTCAACTTTCTCTCTCTAGCTCCAATTTTTATGCTTTTGGTGCACCCTTCCATAAACCCTTGTGCTATTTCATCTTCTCACTTTAAAAACCTTGAAATATCTTGTTTTCATACTTTCTCTCACTAGTTGGGCATTTTAGAGAGAGAAA
>NC_030851.1:18588754-18601628 GCF_000208745.1 Theobroma cacao | reverse complement strand
CCCAAAATACATTATTATGCCTCAATTGACTTCTGAAACATCACTTTTTATCTAGCAAATTCTTCTCCGATAAAAATACTATTATTTTATTATTATTTTTTTATTATTTCTTCTCGTGCGGAATATTTTATCCCAAAATATTCCTTTCATCTTTCACCATTTCTAAACATTATAATTAACGTCAATTGGCATCCAATAATCTTTATTAGTCACCATAGCAAAGTACGGGGTATTATAATTACGATGTGGCATTGGATTGCCCAGTTGTTGACAAAATATTGATGTATGATCTGATGTGATATTATTCATGTATATGTGGCTATTGGGCCATGATTAAATTAAAATAAGATTAATGATGTATATGTAGCCAGTGAGTCATAACTATTGAGGCACTTAGATCTTAAATGAGCTTATTAACGAATAAAGCTCGATAAATGTGATTGTTGCTCTGTTTTGGACATACGAAACGATAGAGACATGATGGTTTCATTGTGGTATTCTGTTTCATCCGAGCGATGAATTTTGGGCATCGATTGACTTGAGGTTGATTGGGTCCCATTACCTTGTGACTATGTGTGTGTGCATGCTGGGTTAGTGGTAAGCAAGGGCTATGGTTTAATCTTGCTTGTGATTCCCACCAACAATGTCGTGATGTTGCCTCTTGGGAGATTACTGCGAGTGATGCTACCTATGAGAGATTATTTCGGGCGATGTCGACCGTCGATGGATTACTTTGATTGATGATATGATTCTCCACCAGTTGCTTCGGTGATAGGCGTGATTTATTTCTCTGCTGGCTAGCCACCATGCATGATATGACTAGGTCCAGGGGAGGATCACTCGTTGATTTGATGTGTATATGATGTAAGATAGCTTGGGGGAAGCTTAGATAAACATGATATGGTTTGATGTTATACTCTGGTAACTAGAGTGTGCTGTGGAAAATGATGTGACTGACTATGATTAGCTTGAAGGGTAAGGCTAATGATGTGAGTGATGATCTTTGGAGATCTTGGGGATGCTAATATGCACCCATATTGGAGACTTAGAGATAATGATACACCCTGTATTTAGAGATGTTTATTAGATCATGTAGGTGCACAGAGAGTGCAATATCTATTATGTGTTTAATGTATGTATGTAATCCTGATTAAGTGCACCACTCATTGAGTATTATAATTCTCACCCATTTTGTACCATGTTGAGATAAACAGGCTACTAAATAGAATGTGGCAAGGGTTTTTTATTGACGGACCAATTTTGGCATTCAGTAGGTCCCCCATTTTGGTCACTCTGCTGGGTCAGGTCCACATTAGCTTCGCACTCAAAATTTTAAGTTTAGAAATTGATGTATTCAGAATACTATAAGCATTGAGTGCTATGTAATATTATGTACTAAGGGTTGTTACGTACGAACCTACCTTGAATGGTCAATGTGTGACCCTATGATAATTATATGAATTATGTGCCATGGATGGTATGTTGGTCGTGTTGGAGTGCTAGAAGGGAGGTGAATAGTAGTTAAACATTTTCTAGTCAGCCCTTTCAAGCTTGTAGAGCTCTTAATCAACTAGATACAAGAAGGTTTAGCTTGCTAGAATTAAAAGACACTAAGTAAGGAAGTGTAGAGAGAAGTGGATAATGCAAGAGTATTTATAGTAGTTCGATCCCCTTGACCTACATCCACTACCTTGATCTCCTACTCAAGTTTTTCAACCCAACTTCACTATACCAATAGAATTAATAGCTTCCACCAAGCTTTTACAAGGTGAACTTATAACCCAAGCTCTATTCCCTTACAATAAGCTTTAGAGAGCTTCCCACACTCTAATTTCTCTAGAAAAAGAAAAAAAAAGTACAAATAGAAGTCTTTACAAATCTTGAAAGATTACAAACAAGCTTCGTGTCACAGCCAAATTTCTGGGCCATGACCGACGCAAGGGCCTAATAGGCACAGCCCAATAGGCCCTAACAAGTCTTTCAATATGAACCTGTATATTAGTCCATCTATCGTCCATATTTCTTTAAGATCTATAATTCATAATGTTCAAATAATAATTTCTTTGAAAACAATTTATAAAACCCAAGTATATACTCATAATGGCATCATCGATCAAAACATACATAGATAGTTTACCAAATGAATCTTAGTAATTCACATCAAGTATACATATACACATACAAAAACCTTGATCGTCAGCGAAGTGACTCTAGGCATGGGCGCTAACATTTAATGTTATGGCGAACCTACCAAAAAGTGGATAAGAAGCAACATCTGGACCTAGGATCCAATCATCTCTAATTCAAAAAACCTAAAATATGAAGTTAAAAAGAATGAGAATAAACCCAGTGAGTGAACATAGAAAAGGAACAAGCATACGATACTAAAAGTTTTAGAAAACACGATGCCCTTTTGTTAAAAACAATGCAATTTAACTTAATTTGTTATTAAAACCCCTCAATTCAGCTTGGATTATTTATCCCCTTAGTACTGAAGAATCCATGATCAATAATGAAGTTGAAAAGAGAGAAAATTACAACAGATATCCAAGCAAGGTAGAGACTTTCTCGTTGCAACAAGAATCAATTTCACTATAGTGAAAGTCAAGGCAAGAAATTAAATCATTCACTTGAGAGTTTCTCGCTGCAGCAAGAATACAATTTCGTTGTAGCGAAATTCAAGGCAATTAAGTTAGAAGGATTTTTGCTGTGACGAAAATCTGTTCTTGCTGCAACGAAAATCAATTTGGAAACATTTGACAATTTCAATTTTTAACATTCAATACAATCACATATTATTTCTCTAATCTCTCTATAGTACGTGTAAACATGTACCCATCTACCACCTCAACGTCGCTCATGTGCACTCCCACATCGCATATAACTAGAGTCATCATGTGCACTCCCACACCGCACACACACGGTTACAATTATCACACAATATTACCATTCAAGGCATAACATACGCATCAATAGAATATAGGAACACATGAGTTAATCACATTACACATTTCACAATGTAAGGTCATTTCATCAAGGGCTTGTTCCTAGGCATTTTTAAAGCAAAGACAAATAAAATTTTCAAGTGATTCATTCAAACACGTGCATTTATTCCAAAACATTTTAAATGCTAGTTCACTCACCTTGGTAATGCCACCTTACAAAATTAGCACCAATAAGATTTTACTCCAAGTTAAGTCTTGAAGTATCATTAAAACCTAGATTTGCCAATAAACAATAATAGCTTCAAATATACCATAAATTTGAACTTAATAATTCTAATAAATATAGACTAGCTAAATTACATTTTAAGCTAACATTTAACCTAGAATTCTAGTCTAATTCACAAACCCATTAAATTGACTATTCAAATTTAAGGTTTCTTACCTTGATGAGCTTGGAGGCATAAAAGTCAACAAAAACCTAATATTTTCAAGAAAAAGAATTTGAAGAAATTAGGAAAAAAAATCTGAAAATATAACCATAAATTCAGAAATTTCAAGAGTTGGAAATATATACCTTTTGGATTTAAAAATGAAGATTTCAAGTTGAAAACTCAAGTGTTGATGAAGGTGGAGTAGAAATAGAAAATGAAAGAAAGAAAGAGAGATTTTTCTCTCTCTCTCTCCTAAGGTTTAGTTGTGCTAAAAAATGGGGTTAGAAGTTGTGGTTTTGGTGCACAATAAGGTAGGAGAAGGAAAAAGTAAGAAAAGAAAGGAAAGGAAAGGAAAAGAAAATGAAAGAAAATTTTGATTTTTCATGGTGGTGAAATGAAAATGGTGTGGGAGGGTGAAGAAGAAGAAAATGCCTTTCGGTGGAGATAAGAACTGGTCATAGAAGAAGAAGATAAAAGTCAAAGTTTCCTTTGGAAGCTTTGACCAAGCTAATGGTAAAATTATCATTTTGCCCTCCTAGGTTTTCACCATTTTTAATTAAGTCCTCCCACAATCTTTTAATTCCAATTTCTTTCTATTTTTCTTCCTTAACACTTGTACCAATAAAATATCAAGTTCCCACTTCAACGCGATATCACCATAATATTTAAATATATACTTAACCACGCTAGCTTTATTTCATAAAGACACGCAGGCCCCACTAATATCACTTTTTCTTGAGTAAGAGTGAAAAACAATTGTTTTTGATGAAGGATATTAGGCTTTTAGCTCAAAATGGCTTTTTTCTCATCCAATTTACTTTCTTTGACCGTTGGAGTTTCCTTTTACACTAGGGTAGTCAAAATTTCTTTTGTTAGGGACAGGTTTTAGCCATCGGAGATAACTCTAATGCCATTCTAGCCATTATTTTTGTGAGATCCTGTCAAGCTCGATTAAAAGACGGTATTGTACCGAGTGGTATAACTAAGTTAAATCGAGCCTTGAACTAGTTCAAATATAAATTTTAAGAGGAATTTGAAAATTCTAAAACCCACAGAATGGCTTAGAATAGTGATTTGGAGTTCAAGGTCCAGTTTGGAGTCTATCAAGAAAATTGACCGATTAGGGACAAAACTGTCATTTTACCATTTGATGATAAAATGGAGATTTTTAGCCAAGATTTGATCACATTTGACCAAGAATAATTATATGAAATATAATTATGATTATTGGAGTATAAAATGATGTTTAGTAGTGAAAAATTTTGATTCCCAGTATTTTTGGAGCACAAGGGTAAAATGGTAATTTTGCCACTAGATGACCAAACGAAAATTTTTATAAAACAAATTTTGCTCCAGTTGGTTAATATTGATCAATATTAGTGTTATTTGAGGTTGAAAAGTAGAAATAATGTGATTCCGATACATTTCGGAGTATAGGGGCAAAATCGTAATTTTTCAGTCCCAAGGGCAAATCGGTAAATTTTTCATCCCAGCACTTGTCAAGACCAAGAGATTTTAATTGTGGTAGGATTGGATAAATACCAGAATATTTGTGGTGGAAAATTAAGAGGAAAAAGTCAAAAAGTTAAAAAAAATTAGGCCAATAAGCATGTGACATGTGGCATGCTTGATTATTTTATTATTTTCTATAGAAATCAGCCCATTAAATCCCCAATTCTCGCACCATATTCGGCCTAGGCAACCAGCAACAAGAACAAAGGAAGAACAAAGGGAAAAACAAGAAAACCTAGGTGAAAATTCAAAGAAAAAGTGAAGAAATCAAGAAAACAAGCTAGATAAATTAGAATGTCTGTAATTCTTCTTGATACCTAGCTTACCCATGCTTTTGTTCCTGATTTTCATGGTTGAATATTGAGTTACCATGATGAATTCAATTCTGAAAAATGGGTATGGAAGAGGAATTATTGTTGGAATAATTTGATTTTAGACTATGTTAGTGTTT
Organism: Theobroma cacao; assembly: GCF_000208745.1. NCBI lineage: Eukaryota > Viridiplantae > Streptophyta > Magnoliopsida > Malvales > Malvaceae > Theobroma > Theobroma cacao. The sequence goes on along the minus strand of NC_030851.1, from coordinate 18,596,289 downwards.
AGGGATAGTTAAGCATGGTTATGAACAAAAACACAAAAGAAATATTCAATTTCTCTAGGGTTCCTTGTTGGTCGAACCATGAGGGCTGAATATCAATGGGGGATTGTTTTTATTTCAAGGAAAATGGCTTGGAAAATGATGAATTAAGGTGAAACAGTTATGTAAAAAAAAATTTCGGTGCTAGTGCACCAAATGACCGAATTTTTCTATAAGGAACTGTGAGGGTTCTAATGCTGAATTTGGCTTTATTTAAATGGTATGTGGTAAATTAAGGTATTAGAGGAGAAATGGATTAATTTGGAGGTGATTTGGACACAATCGCCAATTAATCGGGTGATCGGTCGAATTTAATCGATACCGCGATTAAGCGGTAATCGGACGTATTTTTACATTTACATATCAAGCATTAGTAATTTAAATTAGTTTATATCAATTTAGGGACAATATAGTAAATTTCTCGACTTTGTTATTTGTTAAGGTAGTGAGACGTTCGGAAAAAGCAAAGGAATTACGCTTGAGGACTATTAGTTCGAGTGCACCTGAAATCCAGATTTTCGACACCTGTGAGTGGACTGCCTTCAAAACTTGTTTTGGGAAATATAATGTAATTGCCACCCATTTGAATGAATTATCAAGTTTTTCATGAAAACAAGTGCCTTGGGAACAAGCTTTTGAAAAATGGTTTTATGTTGTAATATGTGATTGCTATGGATTCATGCACTATTGTATTATGATGATATATATATATATATATGTGTGTGTGCGTGTGTGTGTGTGTGTGTGTGTTGTGCATAATGAATGATATTGTATATAATGACTGTAACCTTGTGTGTGCACGAAGTGGAGAATGCACATGCCGGTGATGATGGTGGCGTGAGAGATAGATGATGATAGTACCCGTGTGCACGATGTGGGGGGATGTACACGATAGCACTGATTGTGCACGATGTGGGGGGATGCACGTGATTGTGCCGGCTATGTGCACGATGTGGGGGGATGTACATGAGCTAGGAGTGATTATGATGATATTGATGTTTGTCTATGTAATTATGCATATCTAGATTTATGAAGTGAAAGCTCATGAATGTGATATATGGTTGACATATATGTGAAATTTGACACATTGTACTTTGAGAATTTTCGTGAGTTTTACGTTGATTTTGTTAGTTTAGCAGGATGGCTTTTTGTTGAGTGAGGAAAAATGTTTCTCTTGTTGCTCTGTTTTCGCTGCAGCGAAATTCATGCTCGCTGCAGTGAGAAACTCTCGGGTTTGAGGACCTTTCACCAAAACTGGTTCTCGTTGCAGCGAAAATGAATCTCGTTGCCGCGAGATAGTCACTGTAGTATCTCGCTGCAGCGAAAATGAATCTCACTACAGCGAGAAACTCTCAGGTTTGGAGGGGTAGACTAGCCGAAAACTTGCTGCAGCGAAAAACTTTCTGTTTTGTCTCCTATCTTGTCCAATTGTTGCCCTATTTTTCACTTCTTTGCTACCATATCTGAGCATGGACTTCCAACATTTAGGACAAAATGAGTTAAGTTTAAAATGAGGGGTTTTAATATGAATAGAACTAAATTGCATTGTTTTGAAACAAGTGCATCATGATTTTAAATTCTCCCTTCTTGTTGCTTGTTCCTTTCCTTGTTCACTCATTGGGTTTATACTCACCATTTTCAAATTCATGTTTTCAGATCACGAGGCAGCTGGTAACTAGGACGAGGTGTCCTTGTGGACCTGTGTCTATCTTTTGGTAGGTGTCTCGGCATTCGGTAGCTGTATATTCATCCGAGTCACTCTGTTGGAAGTCGAGTGTTATTTTGTTTTGTATAGACGAACTTAATGTAAATTATTAGAATACATGTTGTAGACATTGTATGTAAATTTTTAAGGAGTAATGCTAGTACGAGTTGGCAATGTATATCACTATTTTGATTCAAAGTTATGAAATATGACTTAGTGATATTAAATAGAATTATAAGTAAGATAAATAATAGGCTTGCTTGGGTTTAGTGGATTACGTCCATTGGACCCTTGCATCGGTCATTACCCGAAATTTGGGTTGTGACAATGTTGGTATCAGAGCCCTAGGTTTGTCTAGGTCCTAGAACTTCCTTTTGTTGGTCCAGTAGAGAGTCGGGTCTTTATGTGGGAACTTCAGTTGTAAAGTGTGAACCGCGGCACATTTTACAACCAAATGACCGCATAGATTTCCTATCTTAGAAACCACCTTTTGCCTTAAGTATGATTATAATATGTGTTTAATATCAGGTGTTTGCTCTTGTCTAGGTAAGAATGCCGACTAAGACACGAGCTGCCTCAAGACGAATGAGGGAGCAAGATGCTTCTATTGGGATGGCAGATAGGCCACGGGCATCCACCCGAAGAAGCCAAGGTAGACGTGGCAGGGCCACTAGGCCGGTGAGGACAGATACGCTTGTGAGTAGGCAAGAGGAGGAACAGTCCTCAGGTGATGTAGATAGACACCCAGCTGGGGGTATTACTATTGAGGATTTGGCAGTAGGCCTACAGGGAGTTAACCGGGTTGTAGAGATGATGGCGACTCGTATGGAGGATATACAGAGGGTAGTAGAGGGGAGACCTACAGTACAAGAATCTCCTAGCTCCCAAGGACAAGCCGATCGCCAATATCGTGAGGTTGAGAGGGGTCACTTAGAGATTTCTCTTCCCGATTTCCTAAAGCTTAAGCCTCCATCATTTTCAGGGTCTGATGCATCAGAGAAACCTCAGGTTTTCTTGGATAAGATGGAGAAGATATGTAAAGCTTTGGGTTGCTCTAGTGTTCAGTCAGTTGAGTTAGCCGCTTTTCGATTAGAGGATGTGACGCAGGAGTGGTATAACTCTTTGTGTAGAGGTAGACCGACGGATGCAGCGCCATTGGCTTGGAGTGAGTTTAGTGCAACCTTCTTGGATCAGTTCCTACCACTCAGTGTACGTAATGCTAGAGCTAGGGAGTTTTAGACTTTGGTACAGACTTCGAGTATGACGGTGTCGGAGTATGACATCAAGTTCACACAGTTGTCTTGGTATGCTCCCTACCTCATTTCTACTGAGGAGATGAAGATTCAGAGGTTTGTGGATGGGTTAGTAGAGCCATTGTTTAGGGTTGTGGCATCTTGAGATTTCACTACCTATTCCGCAGCAGTAGATTGTGCTCAGCGCATTGAGATGAGGACCAGTGAGAGTAGGGCTGCGAGGGATAGAGCAAAGAGGGCCAAGACAGAGGGTTATCAGGGCCATAGAGATTTCAACAGTGGTGGTTCATCTTTTAGCCGTCAGGGTCCACAGAGGGATTCACGATTATCCCAACAGAGGAGTGACCTGCCTAGCGCTAGTGTTGGGACGGGACAGAGAACTTTCACTGCTATGAGGCAACAAGATTCGAGACAGAGTAGTCAAGTTATCCACCCTTGTAATATTTATGGGAGGAGACATAGTGGACGATGCTTACGTACTGCAATAGTTTGTTATGGGTCTGGCCAACCTGGGCACATTAGGAGGAATTGTCTGATGGCTCATCAATCACAAGATTCGGCACGTGGTTCCACCCAGTCAGCTTCGTCTGCTCCTTCAGTTGCTGCCTCATCTGGCCGGGAGGCTAGTGGATCGAGAGGTAGAGGTGCTGGTACTTCCTCTCAGGGTAGGCCATCTGGGTCCTGACATCAGAGTTCTATTGGTAGAGGCCAGGCGAGGGTGTTTGCTTTAACACAGCAGGAGACACAGACATCCAATGCCGTGGTCTCAGGTATTCTTTCAATTTGTGATATGAATGCTTGAGTCTTTTTTGATCCTGGTGCTACCCATTCTTTTATCTCTCCATGTTTTGCATCTCGGTTGGGTAGAGATCGTGTTAAGAGAGAGGAACAATTAGTGGTGTCTACTCCTTTAAAGGAGATATTTGTGGCTGAATGGGAATATGAGTCCTGTGTAGTACGAGTCAAGGACAAGGACACTTTGGTGAATTTGGTGGTGTTAGACACCTTAGACTTTGATGTGATATTAGGGATGAATTGGTTATCACCCTATCATGCTAGTGTGGACTGTTATCATAAATTGGTTAGATTTGATTTCCTCGGTGAACCATCATTTAGTATTCAAGGGGATAGGAGTAATGCTCCAACCAATTTGATATCGGTCATTTCTGCCAAAAGATTATTACGACAGGGTTGTATAGGTTACTTGGCCGTGGTAAGAGATACTAAGGCAAAGGTTGGAAATGTAAGTCAAGTGTCGGTGGTGAAGGAGTTCGTGGATGTATTTCTTGAGGAGCTACCAGGTTTACCTCCTGAGCGGGAGATTGAATTTTGCATAGATTTAATTCCCGACACTAGACCTATATCCATACCCCCATATAGAATGGCACCGGCAGAGCTCAAAGAGCTTAAGGATCAATTAGAGGATTTGTTGGATAAAGGCTTCATCCGTCCTAGTGTATCCCCATGGGGAGCACCAGTGTTATTTGTGAAGAAGAAAGATGGGTCACTTAGGCTGTGCATTGATTATCGACAGCTTAATAAAGTGACGGTGAAGAATAAATATCCTCTCCCAAGGATAGATGATTTATTTGATCAACTACAAGGAGCACAATGTTTTTCTAAGATAGATCTGCGATCTGGGTACCATCAGTTGAGAATCCGGAACGAAGATATACCCAAGACCGCATTTCGAACAAGATATGGGCACTATGAGTTCTTAGTGATGTCATTTGGGCTCACGAATGCTCCTGCAGCCTTTATGGATTTGATGAACCGAGTGTTCAAACCTTATTTGGATAAGTTTGTGGTGGTGTTTATTGATGACATTTTGATATATTCAAAGAGTCGAGAGGAGCATGAGCAGCATCTTAAGATAGTGCTCCAAATTTTGAGAGAACATCGATTGTATGCTAAGTTCTCCAAGTGTGAGTTTTGGCTCGAAAGTGTTGCATTCTTGGGGCATGTGGTATCTAAGGAGGGGATACAAGTTGATACAAAGAAAATTGAAGCAGTGGAAAAATGGCCAAGGCCAACATCAGTTACGGAGATTAGAAGCTTTGTGGGTTTAGCTGGCTATTATCGTCGCTTTGTGAAGGACTTCTCCAAAATAGTTGCCCCTTTGACTAAGCTGACACGTAAAGATACAAAATTTGAGTGGTCTGATGCTTGTGAGAATAGTTTTGAGAAGCTTAAGGCATGTTTCACCACAGCTCCAGTGTTAAGCCTACCGCAAGGCACAGGGGGTTACACGGTGTTTTGTGATGCATCGGGGGTTGGTTTAGGATGTGTATTGATGCAACATGGGAAGGTGATTGCGTATGCATCTAGGCAACTTAAAAGGCATGAGCAGAATTACCCCATACACGATTTGGAAATGGCAGCAATCGTGTTTGCCTTAAAGATTTGGAGACATTACTTGTATGGTGAGACTTGCGAGATATACACGGACCACAAAAGTCTGAAGTATATATTTCAGCAGAGGGATCTTAACTTACGGCAACGTAGATGGATGGAGTTGCTAAAGGATTATGATTGTACTATTCTTTATCATCCCGGTAAGGCCAATGTAGTGGCAGATGCCTTGAGTCGAAAATCAATGGGAAGCTTGGCACATATTTCCATTGGTAGGAGATCTTTGGTTAGAGAGATCCATAGCTTGGGAGACATAGGTGTGCGTTTGGAAGTTGCGGAGACAAATGCTTTGCTAGCACACTTTAGAGTGAGGCCTATTGTAATGGACAGGATTAAAGAAGCACAAAGTAAAGATGAGTTTGTGATTAAGGCCTTAGAGGATCCTCAGGGTAGGAAAGGAAAAATGTTTACTAAAGGCACAGATGGAGTGTTGAGGTATGGAACCAGACTTTATGTGCCTGATGGTGACGGGTTGAGGAGAGAAATATTGGAGGAAGCTCACATGGCAGCTTATGTGGTACATCCAGGGGCTACAAAGATGTATCAAGATTTGAAAGAGGTGTATTGGTGGGAAGGACTTAAGAGAGATGTAGCTGAGTTTGTCTCCAAGTGCCTGGTTTGTCAGCAGGTTAAGGCTGAGCATCAAAACCTGCAAGGCTACTACAGCCATTACCAGTACCCGAGTGGAAGTGGAAACATATTGCTATGGACTTTGTAACGGGTTTGCCTCGAACCAGTGGGGGATATAATTCAATTTGGATAGTAGTAAACCGGCTAACAAAGTCAACTCATTTTCTTTCGATTAAGACTACTTACGAGGCTACCTAATACGCTCGGGTTTATGTGGATGAGATAGTACGGCTACATGGTATTCCCATTTCTATAGTATCTGACAAAAGAGCTCAGTTTACTAGTAGGTTTTGGGGAAAGTTGCAGGAAGCATTGGGCACTAAGTTGGATTTCAGCACAGCTTTCCATCCTCAGACTGATGGAAAGTCTGAACAGACCATACAAACATTGGAGGATATGTTGAGAGCTTGTGTGATAGACCTTGGTGTCAGGTGGGATCAATATCTACCCTTAGTGGAGTTTGCCTACAACAATAGTTTCCAAACTAGCATCCAAATGGCACCATTTGAGGCATTTTATGGACGGAGATGTAGGTCACCCATTGGATGGCTAAAGGTGGGAGAAAGGAAACTTTTGGGGCCTGAACTGGTGCAGGATGCAACCGAGAAAATACGCATGATCCGTCAAAGGATGTTAACAGCACAAAGTAGACAGAAATCATATGCTGATAACTAACGGAGAGACTTGGAGTTCCAAGTAGGAGATCATGTATTTTTGAAAGTTTCGCCAACTAAAGGGGTAATGAGGTTTGGCAAGAAAGGGAAGTTAAGTCCTCGGTATATAGGGCCATTCGAGATCTTAGAAAGGGTTGGAGCGGTGGCTTATCGTTTGGCATTATCGCCAGACCTTTCGAATATTCATCCCGTGTTTCATATGTCCATGCTTAGGAAGTACAACCCGGATCCATCACATGTAATACGATATAAAACCATTCAGTTGCAAGATGATCTAACTTATGAGGAACAACCGGTAGCTATCCTTGATAGGCAAGTTAAAAAGCTCCGTTCAAAGGAGTAGCCTCAGTGAAAGTGTTGTGGCGGAATCACACTAGCGGGGAGGTAACGTGGGAAGCTGAGGATGACATGCGGACAAAGCATCCACACCTCTTCGATACGTAAAGGTAACCCACTCTACATTGAATTTAAATTCGGGGATCGAATTTTTATTAGTGGGAGAGAATGTGAGACCCTGTCAAGCTCGATTAAAAGACGGTATTGTACCGAGTGGTACAACTAAGTTAAATCGAGCCTCGAACTAGTTCAAATAGAAATTCTAAGAGGAATTTGAAAATTTTAAAACCAACAGAATGGCTTAGAATAGTGATTTGGAGTTCAAGGTCCAGTTTGGAGTCCATCAGAAAATTGACCAATTAGGGACAAAACGGTCATTTTACCATTTGATGATAAAATGGAGATTTTTAGCCAAGATTTGATCACATTTGACCAAGAATAATTATATGAAATATAATTATGATTATTGGAGTATAAAATGATGTTTAG
>NC_030851.1:18516341-18587206 GCF_000208745.1 Theobroma cacao | reverse complement strand
ATGGCACTGATTGTGCACGATGTGGGGGATGCACATGATGGTGCCGGCTATGTGCACGATGTGGGGGGATGTACATGAGCCGGGAGTGATTATGATGATATTGATGTTTGTCTATGTAATTATGCATATCTAGATTTATGAAATGAAAGCTCATGAATGTGATATATGGTTGACATATATGTGAAATTTGACACATTGTACTTTGAGAATTTTCATGAGTTTTATGTTGATTTTGTTAGTTTAGCAGGATGGCTTTTTCTTAAGTGAGGAAAAATATTTCTCTTGTTGCTCTGTTTTCGCTACAGCGAAATTCATGCTAGCTGTAGCGAGAAACTCTCGGGTTTGAGGACCTTTCACCAGAACTGGTTCTCGTTGCAGTGAAAATGAATCTCACTGCCACGAGATAGTCACTATAGTATCTCACTGCAGCGAAAATAAATCTCGCTGTAGCTAGAAACTCTCTGGTTTTGAGGGGTAGACTGGTCGAAAACTTGCTGCAGCGAAATTCATTCTCGCTGCAATGAAAAACTTTCTGTTTTGTCTCCTATCTTGTCCAATTGCTGCCCTATTTTTCACTTCTTTGCTACCATATCTGAGCATGGACTTCCAACATTTAGGACAAAATGAGTTAAGTTTAAAATGAGGGGTTTTTAATATGAATGGAACTAAATTGCATTGTTTTGAAACAAGTGCATCATGATTTTAAATTCTCCCTTCTTGTTGCTTGTTCCTTTCCTTGTTCACTCACTGGGTTTGTACTCACCATTTTCAAATTCATGTTTTTAGATCACGAGGTAGCCGGTAACTAGGACGAGGTGTCCTTGTAGACTTGTGTCCATCTTTTGGTAGGTGTCTCGGCATTCGGTAGCTGTATATTCATTAGAGTCACTCCGCTAGAAGTCGAGTGTTATTTTGTTTTGTATAGACGAACTTAATGTAAATTATTAGAATACATGTTGTAGACATTGTATGTAAATTTTTAAGGAGTAATGCCAGTACGAGTTAGTAATGTATATCACTATTTTGATTCAAAGTTATGAAATATGACTTAGTGATATTAGATTGAATTATAAGTAAGATAAATAATAGGCTTGCTTGGGTTTAGTGGATTACGTCCATTGGACCCTTGCGCCGGTCATGGCTCGAAATTTGGGTCGTGACAATTTTGTCCTCTAGTGCTTAAATTCGAATGGGCAAACATAGTTCGGTTAATTGGTTACAAGCAGCTTTAACTAATTACAGCTTCTTTACCTTGCATTGTCTTACTACTATGTACTCTATGTTAACCGATTAAAAGATCTTTGTCTTCTGGCTTCCTAACTGCAGTAGACTTCCTTTAATTGGCTAACTTTCCCCTTAACTGATTAGAATTTCACCTTCTTTAGTCTTAATCGATTAATACAAGCTCTAATCAATTATAAAATTTTTTAATTTGAATTTCCTCATTTTGGTTCCCTTCAACGGTCAAACTTATTTCAAATTCGAATTTTAGCGCTTGGAGGTTCTTTAAGTCTTATGCTCTAACCGATTAATCCCATGCCTTAAACCGATTAGCAAATTTCTATTTTCCTTTGTCCAACACCTTCTTAATCAGTTAAGCCTAGTGTTAACTGATTTTGATTTTTCTATTTTGCTTCAACTTGTAGCCTAGCCATTCCTTAGCTGATTAAGACTTCCTAATAATCAGTTACAAAAGCCTCATCTTCACTAACTCTTTTTATCTTTCTCACTTTAACTAATTAACATATCTATTATATGATCTTGTTTTTAATCATTCATTTTATTGAGGGAATTAACTTTATCCTGCACACTTAAATAATGAAGTTAGACATTAATGAATGAGGAATGTTTTGTTATCATCAAAAACATATGAAGTCAACATTTTTTCCCTTTTTTTGATGATGACAAAACACTTCTAGATTAAAAGTGCAATGTCTATATGAAAAGAATTTATGTGCAGATTTGGGGATTTCTCCCCCTAAATATGTGTTCCCCCTAAATATGTGCCCTATGAACAATAAAATTATCCAATATGATAGCATGAAAAATAAAAAACAATTCAATCATGAGAATATATATATATATATATATATATGTATGAGCATTATTCAACCATTTAACACAAGCCACTTAACACAAGTACACGTAAAGACAAACATTGTTCACAACACATCATAAAACAAAACATATATAAACATTGTTCAATCATAAAACACACCATAAAGACAACTAAGGTTGTTTTTCCTACCTATAGCTTACTTCCTACTCCTTCTTTTCCTACTCTTCTCCCTCTTTTTGTCATCATTCAGAAAAGGGGCCTAAAGCTGTAGCCCAATTAATTAGATTCAGAAAAGGACTCATTTAAGGAGGATTCATCAGTCCCTAGGTGAACATTGAGAGGTTCAATGTGGATGGAATGAAGTGATTCAAGTTCAGAAGAGGTGGAAGATCCAGAGAAGATAACTTGAGGTAATGTAGGCTTGAAAACTGGCTTGGTAATGGACTCAGCTATTCTAGCATATTTTCTTCTTTGAAAGACTTTGGTTTTGGTGGTCATTGTTTTTCTACCCCTTCCAATAGTTTTCTTTACAATTGGATCAGTATCAATTGCTTTTCCTCTATTATGACCTATTCCCTTACAACTTGTTCTTTCCTTTGTTAAGCTGACTAAGCTTCCTGTTCCATCTTTGCTTTTTATTTGGTTTGGTCAGCTTCAACTTCTTTGAGAATTTTTTTGATAAAGTTAGAAAGTAAGATCCCTTCAAATTCTTCAGGAGGATTTTCGTTAGCTTTTATGGTAGTTGAGTGTTCCTCATTCAAGTTTTCTTTTTCACCTCACTTTCTTGTTTATTTTCCTTTTCAACTTCTTCAACTTCCTTTTCTTTTCCAATTTCTTGGTTTGGTTTTGTTTTAGGAGGTATTTCAACATCTTGATCTTTTTCATTATCTGTTTTCTCTTTCATAATTTCTTCTTCATGTTCAAATGTGTGTGGGTCAAACTACTCAGTAGTAGTTTTTTCACTACACATACTTGCAACAGTGGCTTAAGCTTCAGAGGTAAGGGGTTTGGTTCCTTTATCTTGATGGAAAAGGGCTTCAAGCTATTGTAGCTTTTCCTCATTTTTTGTCAACTTCATAACTTGTTCAATTAGTTTTCCATCAATCTTCATGAACAGACTGAATATCATTTCACTTTGGAGTGGAGGCTAACTGACTCTTGAGTAAAGGGTGGAAGGAGTTTCAATGGTAAGGGGAAGTGGTGTGCTTCTCGTGGACTTGATGCACTCATTTCTTTCTAGTTTGTTTCCCATCTTCAAAACACTCCCTAAAAAGATTCCCTGATCTTTGTTCTTTATTAAGTCAGCTTGGAACCTTATACTTCAAATCCCATTCTTTTTTACAAGAGCTAAAATAATGTTGCCATATGGCAAGTTGCCCTTATCTCCCAATAAATTTCCTCTAAGTCTCTCAATCATGTATCTACCTACATTCAGTGGGATGTCATTAAACACAAATTCCATCAACCATAAGTCTTGGGCATTAACGTAGCTGAAGCTACTACTTCTGCCATGTAGTGTGGTTGCAATAAAATAGTACGGGATTTTGAGTTGTGCATTTTCTCTGTCACTAGCATAGCTTCTGGAAGGAAATTTTTCTTTTTTTTTTCAGTCACAATTTCCCAAATGTGATTGGGATCATACTTTGCTAGTATTTTAAATTCTCCTACTTCAAACTCTATTTCTAAAAATTCTCCTAGGTCCTTGGCACTAATTTGAAATTTTTCTAGTAACATATTCAGCCTATCTTCTATATATTCCTCTTGACTAACAAATTTAGTTCTATCCACTGCAATGCTAAAATGAAACTCTTGAACTAATGAGGGGCTAAACATTCTATCCCCAACGGTAGTTAGATTTTTCAATTTTTAATTCTTCAAAATATCCTTCTAAATCTTTCTTTACTACTATCGCTTCATTAAAACTAGGCCAATCAAAGAACTTTCCACATGAAACTATTGCGTTCTTTGTTTTCTTAAATCTATCCCATGCAACTTATTTCTAAATCTATAGGTGGAACCAGTAACGTTTCCCATAAGAGTCCCTGTAGCGACTATTCTCCTTCTCTGAAGTTTTCTTCTTACTTTCTCTCTTTTTCTCAACTGAGGGATCATGAGTTTTCCCTTTTTTCTTTAGAGAAAGAGATAGAGGATCATCCCCATCTCTTTTCCCTTTCCCTTTATCTGCAACTTTATGCGTGAGAAAGGTTTTAGCCGTGGGATTTGATGAAGTGCACTTAGGGTTTTTTGAGTTTCAAAGAAAGATAGAAAAATTGGAAGTTTTTAGGGCTTTGATTTTTTGGGGAATGGTTTTCTTTAGTAGTTGGAGAGTCTTTGAAAGGCGTTTATTAACCGATTACCCCACATTTTGAGTGGTTGGTTTCCCTTACCACCTGCCCAATATTTTTTAAAAAATTTTCCTGTGCAACAATTTTTTACTAGTAGGGGTGCTCTAATCTATTAGGGTACATCTTAACTAGTTAGTGTGTCTCTAACTTAACCCTTTTCAAGGTGTTTGATTTTCATTAACTAATTAGTGAGACCCTTAACTGATTAAGAATTCACTAACTTAGCTTGGCTAACTTAAGGCAAAGATGTTCTAATTGATTAAAAGGGGTCCTTACTTATCAGAATGTGTCTTATTTCCCTTTTAACTAATCAAAGTATTTTCTAATCAATTACATCAAGGAATGAACACGATCATCATATAATACATCATCACAAACATGAACAATTATGCAGAATTTAAGCTTCATTAGCATCAATCAGTCCTAAATCTCTCTTAATTCTACAAAATTGTTCTTCACTCAATGGTTTTGCGAAAATATCAGCCAATTGATGCAAGGTGTCTAGAAAGTCTATTTCGATATCTCCTTTAAGCATATGATCTCTAATGAAATGATGTCTAATTTCTATGTGCTTAGTTCTTGAATGTTCAATGGGATTTTTAAAGATATTTATAGCACTCATATTATCACAATATATGGGAACTTTATGCATAGTCATTCCAAAATCATTTAGTTGCTACCTAATTCATAGTATTTGTGCACAACAACTACCTAGTGATATATACTCAGCTTCAACAATTCATAAAGCAATAGAATTTTGTTTCATGCAAGACCAAGACACAAGCATGTTTTTAGGGAATTGACAAGTACCGCTAGTGTTTTTCCAATCAGTTTTGCTACTAATACAATCAACATCAGAATAGCCAAAAAGATTAAAAGATGAACCTTTTGGATACCAGAAGCCTAAGCTTTGAGTATCCTAGAGATATCTTAAAATCCTTTTTACTGCAATCAAATGTGATTCCTTGAGACATGATTAGAATCTTGCACATAGGAAAACACTAAATAGAATATCAAGTCTACTTGTAGTTAAGTAAAGAAGTGAACCAATCATACCTCAATAAACCTTTTGATCCACATATTTTCCCTTATCATCCTTGTCAAGCTTTGTGGAGGGGCTCATAGGAATTCCAATTAATTTCATACTAATCCCACCAAATTTCTTCAGCATTTCTTTGCTATTTTTTTCTCAGTTGATGAATATTCCATCCTCACATTGCTTGATTTGTAGACCAAGGAAGAGCTTTAGCTCTCCTTACATTTCGTTAGCAAAATTCTCACACAACCTTTTATTAGTAGCACCAAATACTGTTGGTCCCAAGTAAATGTGCTAGAGGGGGGTGATAGCACTTTTTGGCTTTTGGCAAGATGAAGAACTAATTTGAAAAGCAATGAAAATAAAAACAGAGTAGACAATGCACAGGAATTTAGAGTGGTTCAGTCCAAGACCTACATCCACTACCTTGATTATTCAACCAAAGATTTTCCAAACTAATCCACTATGAACGGCGAAATTCACAAGCTTTCACCAAGCTTTTACAATGACTTTTACCAGGCTCAGTCAAAACCTTTCACAATAGTTTTTACCTAGATCAACTAAAACCCAACACCTAACTTTTCAAGGCTAAGTTAGAACCTATACTCAATCAAGCAATTCTAGCTTGAATTAATCTCTTAGAGTGACTCGCTCACTCTAAGAATACAAAGAGATAAGTGATGAGAGTGTACCTATGATCACAAGGTTGATCTAAGTGGTACAAAGTGAAGTGCATATCACAATTACAAAGATAGGAGTTGAGTGTAGTAAATGAGCAGAGAATATTTGCTGGTTTTTTAGCTCTTTTGTGTTCTTGGAAGCCTTCAATACATTTCTAGCCGTTAGAACCCTCTTTTATACTAGGAAAATCAGCTCTGAAGTGAGTTAGATAGTTTTTGACCGTTGGAAACAGTTTTGTTGCAGTTCTGGCCGTTAATCTGTCTTCTAGTGCACAATTCAAATTTTCTGGCAGAATGCTCTTAGTTGACTAACCGATATCTTAGTCGACTAAGTAGTCTCTATCTTCTGATCCCAATTTCTAGCAGTGTACATTTAGTCAACTAACTTACTTCTTGGTCGACTAAGTTGGTTTTGTCTCTTACTACTCTTCAGCTCGCCAACTTCTAATTTGAATTTTAGCTTACTAACTCCTCATTAATCGACTAAAGGGCTTATGTCTTGTTGATCAATTGTGACTTCCTTATTCCTTTGCTCTTTAATATGTGCATTTGAATGATTTATTAATTACTTGCATACAATTTTTGTCCTGCACACTCAAGTAGAGATATTAGACACAACTGAATGCGAATGTTTTATTATCATTAAAAACTAATGGAGCCAACAATCTCCCCTTTTTTGATGATGACAAAACATTCCTTGGTTAACAACACAGTGTCCTTTTATTCTTTTCAGTTCCGCACAAAATGGAGGTTTTCCTCCCCCTAAGTGTGTGCTCCCCCTTAGTGTGTGCATAGTTTTATTATTCATCTCTGCATGTTTCTATTCTTGTCATACAAAAAATGACAAGTAAAGGTTCAAATTTTTGACAAAATATATTTATACAGGCTTATGGAATAGTGAGCAGTGAGTGACAGGATGACAGAACATTATTACTACTTCAGCTTGTTGTCTGTCATATTGTTTCCAGACATAATTCATTCCAAAGCTAAATGCCATAAACCATCCAGTCAAAAATATCAGAATTCATATTTATTTTCATCCAAACTTCACTCACAATATGACAGCAACAATTAATTATCAGCATAACAGCTCAATACTAGCACCAAAGCATCAACAGAAACTCAATGGCAAATTTAAATATTTAATCATCAACTTTTCAGCATTGCATTCATTCACAATCCAACCAAAATATCATGAGAATAAGTTTTCAGTACATTATCAAAATAAGTTCTCAACACACTTTCAGCATCAGTCATTAGCAGAAAACAAAATAAATAAGCAGTGTCTCAATTCAATTTTCAACAAACTACCATAGACCATCTACCATAGACAACCTAGTCAGATTCAATGCCCTAAATTTCTGGAACCTCTATCTTAACATTTTTTTTAATTTATTTGCCCTTTCCCTTAGCTTTCCACTTCTCCCCCTTTTTGACATCATCAAATCCAAGGGGGGGTCAATCCTCTAAAGAGGCTAAAGGAGTGGACTCATCAGTACCATAGAAAATGTTCAGAGGTTTGGGTGAGGGTTCTGTTGGTAATTTTTGTGGAGATTGTTCAAGTGAGGATCTGTCAAAAACTTCTAGAGGTTCTTGAAGATAAGAGATGGTTGCTGGTCTAGCATTTCTAGCAATTTTGGAGGATTTTCTTCTTTTGAGGAACTAGGTCTTGGTTGCCATTCTCTTGATGCCTTTATCAGGTGGTTTCGATTTGGCCTATGGAGCTGTAGTAGTTTTCTCTTTTTCTTTCCCAGTCTACTTCTCTGCTATTCGAGCTGGTGTAGATGTGTCTTGCTATGTTTTTGCTTTAGCTGCTTCTTTCTCAACTAGCTCTTCATGAACCATTTGATGAAAAAGACCCATGATTGAAACCTCTTCAAAATGTGGAAGAGATGGTTGAGGTTCTGGTTGTGGATCTTGAATAGGTGGAAAGGTGTCATCAAGAGATCCAAGAACTTCAATCCCTTATTTGACCCTTTTTCCTTCTCAAGCTCAACTTTAGGGTTAATCATTGGTTTAGCATCTTTATCTTGAGGAACAGGGCCTACAGAACTCTCAACTTGGAAGGCAAGGTCTTCAGCAGCCTACCCTGTTGGTCCCGGGCTTCGAGTTGCTGAGGTGTCCTCAGCTGCAGGCTCAACAGTAGATTTCCCTTTTTCCTTCATCATATTTTTAAGCTCTGCAAGTCTTTCTTCCATTTTTACCATTCTTGAAGATTGCTCTGTAAGCTTCCCATCCATTCTCATCAATAGACTGAAAATAATTTGACTAGAAAATGGTGAGGGTGTTGCCTTTGTCTGTGCTGGTATTGTAGAGACCTTGGGTGTTTTAGCAAATTTCTCACCATCTATCTTGTAACCCATCTTTGGCAGATTACCTAGGTAGATAACCTGGTCTCTACTCTTTACTAGGTCCATTTCATACCGGTTAGCCCAAATGCCTTTCTTCTGTACCAGTGAAGTAACAATATTTCCATATGGCAGATTTATCTTGTCCCTTGTACAGGCTCTTCTCATCCTTTCAACCATAAATCGACTTAGATTGAGGCTTATCGGATATGGTGACTATTAAAGCTTATCGGATGCCAATTGAGGCTAATTAGAATGTTTAAAAGTGATGAAATATGAAAGGAATAGTTTGAGATAAAATATTTCGCACGCGATGAAATAATAATAAAATAATAATATTTTTATCAAGGAAGAATTTACGAGATAAAAAAGTGATTCAGAAGTGAATTGAGGCATAATAAGGTATTTTTGGTACCAAGGAGACAAGAGGAAATTTTTGGAATAAAATAATATTAAAATATTAATATTTTATTCAGTGTCAAAATTTTCCTTGAAGGAGGAGTATATAGTCAATCTTAGTGGGGGAAAAGAGGAATGAGAAAATTTTAGAGAAAAATAACGTTAATGAGGCTGCGTGTCTTTATTAAGTAAAGATAACGGGGGTAAATAAATATTTTAAATATTATGAGGACACCGCGTTAGAATACAAACTTTATACTTTGTTTGTACATGTGTAAAAGAAGATAATAGAAGCAAATTGGAGTTAAATGAGTGTTGGGAGAACTAAATTAAAAGAGGAACAAACTTAGACGGTAAAACGATAATTTTACACAAAGTTTGGTCAAAGCTTCCAAAGGAAGCTTTAACTCTCATCGTTATTAGCCCAAAACCGTCCTTCTCTCCTCCAATGAGATGTTTCTTCTTCATTCTTGAAGCTTCCAACGCCATTCTCTCATTCTCTCATGGAAAGTTAATTTTCTTTCATTTTCTTTCCTTGTTTTCTTTTCATTTCCTTTCTCTTCTTGCTTCTTTCTTCTCCCAACTCCTTGTGCACCAAAGTTACAACTTCTAACCCCAATTTTCAGCACTTCCAAACCCAAGGAGAAAGAAAGAAAATTCTCACTTTCTTTCCTTTATTTTCTATTTCTACTTCATTTTCAACAACACTTGGATTTTGGCTTCAAATCTTCATTTTCAAGGTTGAAAGGTATATATTTCTAACTTTTGGAATTTTTGAATTTATGGTTATATTTTCAGATTTATTTCCTAATTTCTTCAAATTATTTCTCTTGGAAAGATTAGGTTTTTCGTTGATTTTTATCCCTACGAGCTCACCAAGGTAAAGAATCTTTACATTTGGAAATAGTTGGTATGATGGGTTTGATAATTAGACTAGAAATTTAGGTTTAATGTTAGGTTAGAGGGTAGATTACCTAATGTAAATTTATTAGAATTATTATATTTAAACTTATGACTTAATTGAGGTTGTTATGGGTTATTGATAAATATAGGTTTTAATGGTTTTTCGGGACTACCTGGATTAGAACCTTGTCGGTGTTAGTTTTGCCAGGTGAGTGAACTTGCATTAAAATGTTTTGGGATATATACATTTATGTTTGATTGGATCCCTTAAAATGTTTATTTGGTTTTTCTTCAAAAACTTGCATGGGAACAAGCCTTTTTGAAATGTTTTTATGTTATGAAATGGATAGTGTGATGAATTCATATGTTTTTGTATAATGTTGATATAGATATATATATATATATATACTATGTCATAAATGGTACCATTGTGTGACAAATGCAGCCGTGCATGTGCAGGGTGAGTGTGCACTTGTTGCTGATGACAGTGGTGAGGGAGATGGATGGTGATACTGCCCGTGTGCACGATGTGGGGGGATGTATACGATGGCATTATCTGTACACGATGTGGGGGGATGCACACGATGACTCCAGCTATGTGCACGATGTGGGGGGATGCACATGAGCTGGGTGAGACACGATGACTCTGGCTATGTGCACGATGTGGGGGGATGCACATGAGCTGAGTGAGATAGGATGTCCTACTATGTGCACAATGTGGGGGAATGCACATGAGCTAGGTGAGATGGGATGTCCGGCTATGTGCACGATGTGGGGGGCTGCACATGAGCTAGGTGAGACGGGATGTCCGGCTATGTGCACGATATGGGGGGATGCACATGAGCTGGGTGAGACACGATGACTCTGGCTATGTGCACGATGTAAGGGGATGCACATGAGCTAGATGCGATGTGGTGGTATACTAATTAATATATGCTTAAGTATACGTATATGCAATAGAAAGATCATGATTATAATATGTGATTATATGGCATGATGAATCTTGAAAATTTTTCATTTACTTGTAAATTGATTTTATTGAGGCAAGAAACATTCTGTTTATACTGCCTTGCTTGGATGATTACTGGAAATTTCCTCTCTTTCCAATTTCATGCTGAATATGGTTCCTTCATCATTAAATGATTTAATAACCAGGGGTTTAATGGAGGGATTTTTAATAAGAACTTGAACTAAGTTGCATTGTTTTTGAACTTAAGTGCATCATGATTTCTAAACTTTCCTTAACGTTGCTTGTTCCCTTCCTATGTTCACTCACTGAGTTTGTACTCACGTTTTTAAACTTCATGTTTTAGGTTTCCTGAGTTAAAGGTGATTGGATCCTAGGACGAGGTGCTCCTCCCTATCCATTGCTCGATAGGTTTACCATGACATTAGATGTTAGCAACCGTGCCCAGAGTCACTCCGCTGATAGTCAAGGTCTAATTATGTGTATATGAATACTTGATGTGAAATATTAAGATTTCATTTGTTAATATATATGTATATAATGGTTTATGATGCCATTATGAATGCATGATTGGGTTTTATGAATTGTTTCCAAAAGAATTACATTTGAACTCTACGAATTGTAGATTTTAAAGAAATATGGATTAATGTATAAGATTATATAAATAGGCTTGCTTGGACTTAGTGGGCTGGGCCCATTGGGCCCTTGCGTCGATCATGGCCAGAAAATTGGGCTGTGACAGTACCATTGAATGCATGCTCCATTAGCCATAAGTCCTGAAAGCTAATGTAGCTAAAACTGCCACTTTTGGCATGAATGTTTGCTACTATAAAGTAATGCAAAATCCTAATTTGAGGACTGGTGATCAAACCGACATTACTTTTTGAGGAATATTTTTCTTTCTTCCTTGTAATTATTTCCCATAGGGAGGATGGGTCATAATTTTCAAGGAATTCAAACTCACCTTCCTCACATTCGATTTTAAGTAAACTCCCTAGATCAGTAGTCGTTACAACAAATTCCTTACCATTCATAAACACATATAGGCCATGATCAATATAATCATCAGAATCTTCAATTTCCTCCTTTCCTAATGCAATACTTGCATAAAACTCTTTAACCAAACAGGTACTGTAGGATCGATTCTTAAAGGTACTATACTTCTTCAGTTTTAATTCCTCAAAATAATCAGATAAACTTGTCTGAATTTATGGGGTTTTATTGAAACTATCCCAGTCTATGAATTTACCATAGGAAATTGGGGCATTTTCTATTTTCTTGTATCTATTCTCATGGTCCTTTTTCCTAAAATTCGAGGATAAGAAGTTACCTTTCTTAGATGATTTTCCCTTCTCTTTCTTCTTCTCTATTTTGTGACCCTTCATAATCAACGTTTTTCCAGATTTTTCGATTCCAACTGCATGTAAAATCTTTTTCTTCTTCTTTTTCATTTCAGTTTGTGAGCTTTCCTCTAGTGGCCTCTTCCCTTTTTTCTTTTCCTGGGTTTCTTTAGATTGCCCTGATTTTGCCATTTGATTTGAGGGATTTTCTGACTGAGGCTTTCAAAAATTTGAGAGGAGAGGATTTCTGTTTTAGGTGGGTCAGTTTCAGAAGAGAGTAAATGTAGGGGAAATGAGTTATAGGGCAGTTTGATTTTCCCAAAAATCGTATGTCTCACCCTTAAATACTGTCAGTTTTTCTCCTGTTCAAAATTCAAATTTTACCTCCTATTTTATTTTTCATCTAGGCGGTATTTACTCCCCATTCTCTTCACCTGGTATACTACTTCTGTTCACTATTTTATTTTTTTTCTCTTCTAACTAACTGAGTCTTATTATTTAAAGAGACAGAATGCTCTTAGTTGACTAAGAGCCTCTCTTAGTCGACTAAGTGCCTACTGTCCTTTGAGAAAATTTCAGAATTTTTCCTAAAGCTCCTGCATACTAACCATTCCTAAATTTCTTCTAATCTCATAGAATCTATCTTCATTTAAGGGTTTTGTGAAGATGTCAGCTAATTGATGTAAAGTATTTACAAACTCAATTTTAATGTCACCTTTAACTACATGATCTCTAACAAAGTGGTGCCTAATCTCAATATGCTTAGTCCTAGAATGCTGCATAGGATTTTTTCAAATGTTGATTGTACTTGTATTGTCACAATATATTGGTATGTTATTTATTGACAATCCATAATCTTTTAGTTGTTGTTTAATCCACAAGATTTGAGCACAACAGCTACCTAAAGATACATATTTTGCTTCAGCTATAGACAGAGCTACTAAATTCTGTTTTTTTCTTGACCATGACACAAGCATACTACTTAGAAACTGGCAGGTTCCATTAGTGCTCTTTCTATCTATTTTACTGCCAGCAAAATCAGCATCCGAATAACCAACTAAGCTAAATGATGATTCTCTAGGGTACCGTATGCCTAAAGTTTGGGTGTCTATGAGGTATCTAAAAATTCTTTTAACAGCAGTCATGTGTGATTCTTTGACAAACACACATTTAATTGGATATCAGGCCTGTTGGCTGTTAAATAAAGAAGTGATCCAATCATACCTCTATAGAGCTTTTGATCAACATCCTTTCCTTTTTCATCTAAATCAAGTCTGATGGATCGAATTATTGGTGTACAAATTGATTTCAGCTTTAGCATATCTGTCACGACCCAAATTTTGGGCCATGATCGATGCATAGGCCCAATGGACGTAGTCCACTAAGCCCAAGCAATCCTATTAATCTGACATGTTCATCATTCCATCATAAACTACTAAGTCACATTTCATACTTGAATCAAAATAATATTAAACATTGCCACCTCATATTGGCATACCAAACAAGTGTATATACATTGTCTACAAAATATGTCTTAATAATTTACATTAGTTTTGTCTATACACAACAAAAAGAGACTTGATGTCCACTGCAGAAACTAGATGAATGTACAGCTACTAAATGCCGAGGCACCTACCAAGGGTCAACTGTATAAAGACACCTTGACCTAGTTACCAGCTGTCTCTTGATCTGAAAACATGAAGTTGAAAACGGTGAGTATAAACCCAATAAGTGAACAAGGAAAGAACAAGCAACAACAAGGGAGAATTTAAAATCATGATGCACTTGTTTCAAAACAATGCAATTTAGTTCCATTCATATTAAAAACCCCTCATCAAGCCCTTAAATGATTAATCATTTGAAAATCATGAACCCATACATAACGAACCATTTGAAGAATGAAAACTTCAATGATATGCAAGTAAGTCAAATACGACAACGAATGTTCTCTCCAGCGGAAAAGTATGCTGCAACGAGAATGAATTTTTGCTGTAGCGACGTTGGGATTAAGTTTTTAGCTGAACGAGGGTTTCTCACTAAACCTCCTCATTTTAAACTTAACTCATTTAGTCCTTAATGTTGGAAGTCCATGCTCAGATATGGTAGTAAATAAGTGAAAAATAGGGCAGCAATTGGACAAGATAGGAGACAAAATAGAAAGTTTTTCACTGCAGCGAGATTGAATCTCACTGCAGCAAAATTATGACCCAGAAACAGAAAGTTTCTCTCTGCAGAGAGAATGAATTTCGCTACAGCGAGAAGCTACAATGTCATTCTCGCTACAGCAAAAATGCATTCTCGTTGCAGCGAGTTTTCGGCCAGTCTACCCCTCCAATCCCGAGAGTTTCTCGCTACAGTGAAAATGATTCTCGCTGCAGCGAGAAACAGAGCACCAATGAAAAATTTACCCTTCTTGCCCAAAAAAAAGCACCCTGCTAAAATGTCCAAACCAACATGAAACACATAACAAATTTCCAAAGTTTAACATGTCAAGTTTCACATGCATTACAACCATATACCATTACTCATTAATTTCCTATAACACACATATTTACATATATATATGTATACGTATACCCATCATCATCATGCACACCATCCCATCATCATCATACACACCATCACATCATCATCATCACCAGCTCATGCGCACTCCCTACTCGCACATAGCCGAGTCAATATAATTACACAACAATATATTCAAACACATATGTATATCAACATAATGCAGCTGCATAGAGATCCATGATAACCACATGTCATAACATAAAATTGATTTATCAAAGGCTTGTTCCCAAGGCACTTGTTTTAATAAAAGTTGTATAGAATCATTCAAATACTTTGTACAAAACAATCATAGTCCCAAAACAATTTTGATAGGTAGTCCACACACCGGTATATTGTTGAGCCTTTAGCTGACTCTAATTCCCCTAATGATCCAATTGGGATGATAGGGCTTCGTTAGAACCTAGAATCACATTAGCAGGAGCAATAGGTCATTTCACATACTATAAACCCTAAAAGCTATCCCTTAGCTAGCCACTTTAAATGGCTATCTATGTTTACTATCTTAAGCACTTTAAAGTGGATGAACATCCTCAACAATAAAACAGCTCATAGTCCCAATTACTAGCCATTATCCATAGCTAAAAACCAAGCTTAGTTCATCACTTACCCTAGAGTTCCTTTATAGTCGAATTCTCTTCTAATAGCTTTCAAACAAATGGAGTAATTCTCTCTTTCTCTCTCTAAAATGCCCAACTAGTGAGAGAAAGTATGGAAATAAGATTTTTCAAGAGTTTTACGGAGAGAGAGTGGAAGAATACAAGGGTTCTAGTCGAAAGGGCACAAAGGTATGAAAACTAGAGCTAGAGAGAGAAAATTATGCAAGCTCCATATCAAGCTTCCATGGAGGTTGGAAACAACGTGAAAGAGAATAAGGAAGAAGAAGAAAAAGCTACTGAAAAATAAGAGAAGAAGCTGCTAGAAATAAGATATTTATAGCTCAAATTTATCCATTCTTTCAAAATTACCAAATTACCCCTCCACAATTTAGCTTATTCTCCTCCAATATTTTTGCTCTTTTGACAGTGGGACAAGGTCCATAATGGTCTAGATATGCTCAGGTTCATGAAAACTTAAAATTCTAACCCGAGGTGAAAAATGACCATTTTGCCCCTACAATGAAAATCATAAAAATTTTGGTTTCCTTTCCATTTTACCCTTAATTTCACCATCCATTTATGCCTTAGGCCATAATATTGTTTAAAAATCTTACTTTTATGGGCTTACTAAGGAAATGACGAAATTACCCCTGATCAGGGATATCACGTATACTTCCCTTTATGTGTCTATAAAGGTCAAGGTCTCACAATATCAAACCTTTTAAGCATGTCTTGAGTGTATCTTTCTTGGTTGATGAAGATTCCTTTCTCACTTTGTTTGATTTGAAGCCCAAGAAAGTACTTCAGCTCACCCATCATGCTCATATCAAATTCACCCTACATTTCTTTAGCAAAGTTCTTACATAAAGCCTCATTAGTTGCACTAAACACAATGTCATCCACAAATTTGAAAAACAATTAAATCATTTAAGTATCTTTTGATAAACAATGTTGTGTCAATACTACCTCTAACATAACCTTTCTCAACTAGAAATTTTGAAAGCCTCTCATACCAAGCTCTAAGAGCTTGTTTCAATCCATACAAGGCTTTATGAACTTTGAAAACATGATCTAGTTTTTCAAAGTCCTCAAAATCGAGGGGTTGCTCAACATAAACTTCTTCTTGGATGAAACCATTTAAGAATGCACTCTTTACATCCATTTGAAATAACTTAAAGTTCATAAAGCAAGCAAATGCAAGCAGTAATCTTCTAGCTCCTATCCTAGCAACTGGTGCAAAGGTTTCATCATAGTCTATTCCTTCCTCTTGGTTATACCCTTGGGCTACCAACCTAGCTTTATTTTTAAGTACATTCCCTTGTTTATCTACCTTATTTCTAAACACCCATTTTGTTCCAACAATAGGGTGGTTTATAGGCCTAGAGACTAATGACCATACATGGTTTCTTTTGAATTGATAAAGTTCCTCTTGCATGGCCAATATCCAGTTTTCCTCTTTTTCTGCTTCCTCAAATGTTTTAGGCTCAATTTGAGATATGAAAGCTGAAAACTCACAAGTCTCTCTTGTTGCTTTCCTAGTTTTAACACCTTGTGAAATATCACCTATAATTAGTTCTTGTGGGTGATCTTTTGCATATCTGTAACTCCTTGGAAAGTCATTATGCTGATTTTCAGTTCTTTGCAAGGTTTCTATGGGTGGAGGTCTTGTTTCTCTTCCTAGGGAATTTTCTTCACTGATTTTCTTAACATCTAAACTCATCTCTTCCATTAGTTTTCCAAGATCATCCATATCATGCTCATCAAAAACTACATAGATGGATTCTTCAATAGTTAAAGATATTTTGTTGAAGACTCTATAGGCTTTTGAGTTTAATGCATATCCTAGGAAAATTGCTTCATTACTCTTTGCATCAAACTTTCCTAAAGGTTGTTTTCCATTGTTTAACACAAAGCATTTGCAGCCAAAGCTCCTAAGGTGAGAGATATTTGGTTTTCTACCTTTGTATAGCTCATCTGGAGTCTTTGATATCATTGCTCCTATAAACACTCTATTAAGAATATAAGTTGCTGTGTTAACAGCTTCTGCCTAAAAATATTTAGGTAAATTATTCTCACATAGCATAGTTCAAGCCATTTCTTTCAAGGTTCGATTTTTCCTCTTTACAACTCCATTTTGTTGGGGTGTTTTAAGTGTAGAAAACTTATGATCCAACCCCTTTTCATTACAAAAATTCTTAAATTCATCTCCTTCAAACTCACCTCCATGATCACTCATAATACTAACTATAGCTAGTCCTTTTTCATTTTCAACCTTCCTACAATGACTTATGAATGTTGGTAGAGCATCATTCTTATGAGCAAGGAAGTAAACCCAAGTATACCTAGAGTAGTCATCAGCTATTACAAAGCCATAAGATTTTCCTCCTAGACTAGTTGTACTGATTGGGCCAAATACATCAATGTGCAGTAATTCAAGAGGTGTAGATGTGGAAACAACTTTCTTGGTTTTAAAGGATGTTCTAACTTGTTTTCCTAGTTGGCAAGCATCACATATCTTATCATTTTCAAACTTAAGATCTAGTAGTCCAACAACTAAATTTTTTCTAATTAACTTTGACATGGTATGCATGCTCACATGTTTTAATCTCCTATGCCATAACTATCATTTTCAGCATTTGATACAAAACATATTTCACAATCCATTTCAAGATCCTCAAGAAATACAACATACATATTATTTAATCTTCTTCTTGTAAATGAGACTTTATAAGTGCTTATGTCTATCACTTCACATTTGGTTGAGTCAAAACATACCTTAAATCCTTTATCACATAATTGACTAATGCTCAATAAATTATGTTTCAAATCTTGAACCAACAACACATGACTAATTTGAGTTTGAGTGTTCTTACCAACAGTTCCTATGCGATGAATTCTACCTTTTGAATCATCACCAAAGGATACGGATCCTTCCTTTTTCTTGTCTAGCTGTGCAAATAGCATTTCATTTCCTATCATGTGCCTTGAGCAGCCACTGTCCATATACCAAGGCTGCTTTTTCTTGAGTTGAGCTCTTAAACATGTATCTTTTGAATGCAGCTCAACCTACAAAACAAATATTCAGTTTTTCTTTATATGTACCCATACCTTGATGGGTCCTTGATTGTTAGCGGCAACATAGGATCCTTTTGGAACCCATATTTTTCTTATTTTCTGCACATTTCTTTTTCTATTGCAATCACAAGATAAATGGCTAATTTTATCGCAAATATAACACCTAGATGATGCATTAACAGAATTTTTTTTGTAGTATGCATTTCTTTTTGGAGTTTCATTTTTCAAACTTTTAAGTGTAACATTTTCTTCACTAATCTTTTGTAAGGCTTCGATTTTCCTTTCCAATTCTAATTTTAGAGTTTCAAAATCTGTTTTTTAATGTTCCAATTCAATTTGCAAAAATTTTCTTCGTTCAAAAACATAATTAAAGTCAAGTTTAATCTTTTCCAAATCTGATTCTAGAGATGTAGACTTTTTCTTTAAGCTTTTGTATTTCAAAACAAGTTTCTCAAATTCATCATATAAACATTCATATTCATCCTGAAGCTCATTAATAGAAATATTGCAAGGGGATGAGGATACCTCGGATTCATCATCCCCTGCCATCAAACACAGATTTACTCTTTCCTCAGCTTTTTCTTCCTCATCTTCAGAACTTGAAGTATCACTATTTGACCAAGTAGCTACCTATGAGACCTCAACCTCTATAGGCTTGTAATTAAGCATGATGTAATAACACGGCCCAAGAGTAGTTTCGTCATTTCTTCTAATAAGCTCCAAGAAGAAAGTTTTATGATATTTTAAGGTCTAAATAGGCATAATAAGGTATTTTGGGTGCCAAGGAGATAAGAAAAGGCAAGAGAAAATTTTTTGAATAAAATAATATTTTATTAATAAAATAATATTAAAATATTAATATTTTATTCAGTGTCAAAATTTTTCATGAAGAATGAGTATATGGACAATCTAAGTGAGGGAGAAGAAGAATGAAAGAATTTTGGAGAAAAATGACGTTAATGGGGCCGTTTATCTTTATTAAGTAAAGATAACGCGGGCAAGTAAATATTTTAATATTATGGGCACACCACGTTGGAGTAACAACTTCATACCTTGTTTGTACATGCGTAGAAGGAGGTAATAGAAGGAAATTGGAGTTAAATGAGTGATGGGAGGACTAAGTTAAAATGGAAGGAAACAAAAAAGGTAAAATGGTCATTTTGCATCTCGAGTCAAAATTTTAAGTTTTCGTAAACCCGAGTAGTTTAGATCATTGTGGACCTTGTCCTAGTGTCAAAAGAATAAAAAGATTGCACAAAGGATGGGAGAAAAACAAGTTAACTTGCAAAAAGGTATTTTCATAATTTCTAAGGGAATTGGATAAGCTTGGGCTATAAGCATCTTGCTTCCAGCAGCTTCTCACATTTTTTCCAGCAGCTTTTCTCCTTCTTCTTCTTCTTCTCCTTTTCACATTGCTTTCATCCTCCATGGAAGCTTGATATCAAGCTTTATAACCTCTCTCAAATTAGCTTAAATTTTCATGCTTTTGGTGCACCCTTTCATAAATCCTTATGCTATTCCACTCTCTCTCTTTAAAACCCTTGAAAAATCTTGTTTCCACACTTTCTCTCACTAGCTAGGTGTTTAGAGAGAGAAAGAGAGAAAAAGCCCTATAATAGCTTGGGAATTGTTGGAAAGAAATTCAAAGTTACTAAACTATCAAGGTGAGTAGTAAATTAGCATTGGGTTTTAAATGTTGATAATGTTTAGTGATTGAATTGTGGGTTTATTGTTGAGATTGTGTATTGACTCTATTGTGACTAGGATAGTGGAAATAGATAGCCATTAAAATGGCAATTGAAAGCTAGCTAAGGGGTAGCTTTTAGAGTTTATAAGTATGAATTAACATTATGGTGATGTTAATTTGATGGTAGGTTCCAACGAAGCCCCATTATCCTAATTGGACCATTAGGGAGGTTAGAGTTTGCTAAAGGCTCAACTACTACCGGTGAGTGAACTGCATCACAAAACTTATTTTGGGAATGTGAATGAAATTACACAAAGCATTTGAATGATTTTATACAACTTTATCTTAAAACAAGTGCCTTAGGAACAAGCTTTTGCTAAATGATTTTATGTTGTGATATGTTGTTGTTATTGATTCATGCACCATTTCATTATGATTATATATATATATGTTGTGCATAATAGTTGATATTGTGTATGATGACTATAACCGTGTGTGTGCACGATGTGGGGGGATGCACATGTCGGTGATGATGGCGGTGTGGGAGATGGATAATGATAGTGCTCGTGTGCACGATGTGGGGGGATGTACACGATGGCACTGATTGTGCACGATGTGGCGGGATGCACATGATGGCACCGGCTATGTGCACGATGTGGGGGGATGTACATGAGCCGGGTGTGATTATACTGATATTGGTGTTTATCTATGCATTTATATATATACATCTATGTTTATGAAATCAAAGTTCATGAGTATGGTATATGGTTTTGCATACATGAATCCTGCATGTTGAACATTGAAAGTTGCTAAGGATTGTCAAATTGGTGTTCATTGCAACAAGGAATTTGGCTGCAGCAAAATGGATTCTCGCTGTCGCTAGAAATTCTTGGTGGTGGTACAGTACTGTCACTTTGACAGCAATTTTGACCACCTTTCGATTAGAACTGGGCAAAGTGGTAAACAGTAAAATCGTAGCCCTGCCTCTTAGCTTTCTAATGATCTAACAAGCATGTCAATTGGACCCATTTAGTGGAAGATATTCTTGAAAAACCGAACCATATGCAAACCGAGAATGCCTTTTTCTGCAATGAGAAACGTGCTGTGATGTTGCTACCTTGCTCGGGTTCTGATATAATTTTCTCCACTCCCTTATCTTCATGATTGAGCATGGGTCTTTGCAATGCTAAGAGTCCACTGATCAATGTCCAAAACAAGGGGGTTTAAGAAAGAAATTATACCAAACTGCATTGTTTTCAAAACAAGTGCACATGATTTCCAAATTCTTCCTGATCAGTTGCTTGTTCCCTTCCTTGTTCACTCACTGGGTTTATTCTCACTGTTTTCAACTTCATGTTTTCATATTACGAGGTAGTTGGTAACTAGGTTGAGGTGCCTTTGCAGACTCGACTATTGGTAAGTGTCTAGGCATTCAGTAGCGGTATGTTCGTCGAGTTTTTCCGCTGGACATCGAGTCTCCTTTTGATATGTATAGACAAACTTAATGTAAATTATTAGAATACACGATTTAGATAATGTATTTATATTTTAAATGAGTAGCACCAATACGAGTTGGCAATGTCCATCACCATTTTGATCCAAAGTTATAAAATGTGACTTAGCAATATTTGATGGAGTAATGAGTAGGATAAATAGTAGGCTTGCTTGGGCTTAGTGGACTACGTCCATTGGGCCCATGCACCTGTCATGGCCAGAAATTTGGGTCATGACAAACTTGATATTAAAGCTCTAGGTTGTATAGGTCCTAGGCTTTCCTTTGTTGGTCCAGCGGACTATCAGGTGTTTATGTGGGAACTTTAGTTGTAAAGTGTGAACCGCGACACATTTTACAACCAAAGGACCGCATAAATTTTCTATCTTAGAAACCACCTTTTGCCTTAAATATGATTATAAATGTGTTTAATAACGGGCGTTTGCTCTTGTCTTGGTAAGAATGCCGCTTAAGACACGAGCTGCCTCAAGATGGATAGGGGAGCAAGATGCCCTTAATGAGATTACAGATAGGCCACAAGCACCCACCCTAAGGGGTTAAGGTAGACGTGGCAGGGCCACTAGGCCAGTGAGGGCGGATACTCTTGTGAGTAGACAAGAGAGAGGACAGTCCTCGGGAGAAGTGGATAGACAGCCCATTGGGGGCATTACCATTGAGGACTTGGCAGCAGGCCTGCAGGGAGTTAATCAGGTTGTAAAGATGATGGCAGCCCGTATGGACGATATACATAAGGTGGTAGAGGGGAGACCTACAGTACAAGAATCCCCTAGCTCCCAAGGACAGGCCGATCGCCAACGTCATGGGGTTGAAAGGGGACCCTTAGAGATTTCTCTTCCTGATTTTTCTTAAGCTCAAGCCTTCGTCATTTTCAGGGTCTGATGCATCAGAGAAGCCCTAAATCTTCTTAGATAAGATGGAGAAAATATGTAAAGCTTTGGGATGCTCTAGTGTCCGATCATCGAGCTAGCCGTCTTCCAATTTAGAGGATGTGGCGCAGAGTGGTATAGCTCCTTACGTAGAGGCAGACCGACAGATGCAGAATCGTTGACTTAGAGTGAGTTCAGTACAATCTTTCTGGATCAATTTCTATCACTCAGTGTACGTAATGCTAAAGCTAGAGAGTTTGAGACTTTGGTGCAGACTTTGAATATGACTGTGTTAGAATACGACATCAAATTACGCAATTGGCTCGGTATGCTCCCTACCTCATTTCTACCGAGGAGATGAAGATTTAGAGGTTTGTGGATGGGTTAGTGGAGCTGTTGTTAAGGGCTGTGGCATCTCGAGATTTCAATACCTATTTTGTAGCAGTGGATTGTGCTCAGTGAATTGAGATAAGGACCAGTGAGAGTAGGGCTGCTAGAGATAGAGCAAAAAGGGCCAAGACAGAGGGCTATCAAGGCCGTAGAGATTTCAGCAGTGGGATGTCGTCTTCTAGGCCGTCAGGGTCTACAAAGGGGCTCACGATTGCCCCGAAAGGGGGAGTGACTGGCGCTAATACTGGGGCGAGACAGAGAACCTTTAGTTCTGGGAGACAACAAAATTATAGACAGGGTAGTTAAGTCACCCACTCTTTTATCTCTCCATGTTTTGCATTTTGTTTGGGTAAAGATTGTGTTAGGAGAAAAGAACAATTAGTAGTGTCTACTCCTTTAAAGAAAGTATTCGTGGTCGAATGGGAATATGAGTCCTATGTAGTTCGAGTCAAGGACAAGGATACTTTAGTGAATCTAGTGGTGTTAGACACCTTGGACTTTGATGTGATCTTGGGAATGTACTGGCTATCACCCTGTCATGCCAATGTGGATTGTTATCATAAATTGGTGAAATTTTATTTTCTCGGTGAGCCCTCATTTAATATTCAGGGGGATAGGAGTAATGCTCTAACTAATTTGATATCGGTCATGTCTACTAGAAAGTTATTAAGACAGGGTTGTTTAGGATACTTGGCTGTGGTAAGGGATACTCAGGCGAAGGTTGAAGATATAAGCCAAGTATCGGTGGTGAATGAGTTCATGGATGTATTTCTCGAGGAACTACCAAGTTTGCCTCCCAAGTGAGAGATTGAATTTTTCATAGATTTGATTCCAAACACTAGACCTATATCCATACCCCCATATAGAATGGCACCTGCAGAGCTTAAGGAGTTTAAGGATCAGTTGGAAGATTTATTAGATAAAGGCTCATCCGTTCTAGTGTCTCCCCATGGGGAGCACCGGTGTTATTTATAAAGAAGAAAGATGGGTCATTTAGGCTGTGCATTGACTACCGACAGCTTAATAAAGTGACGGTGAAGAATAAGTACCCTCTTCCAAGAATAGATAATTTATTTGATCAACTACAAGGAGCACAATGTTTCTCTAAGATAGATCTGCGATCTAGGTACCATCAGTTAAGGATCTGGAATGAAGATATACCTAAGACCGCATTTCGAACAAGATATGGGCATTATGAGTTCTTGGTGATGTCTTGAGGGCTTACGAATGCCCCTGCGGCCTTTATGGATTTGATGAACCGGGTGTTCAAGCCCTATTTGGACAAGTTTGTAGTAGTGTTTATTGATGACATCTTGATCTACTCGAAGAGTCGAGAAGAGCACGAGCAACATCTTAAGATAGTGCTCCAAACTTTAAGAGAACATCGATTGTATGCCAAGTTCTCCAAATGTGAGTTTTGGCTTGAAAGCGTTGCATTCTTGGGACATGTGGTATCTAAGGATGGGGTACAAGTTGATCCAAAGAAAGTTGAAGTAGTGGAAAAGTGGCCAAGGCCAATGTCAGTTACGGAGATTAGAAGTTTTTTGGGTTTGGTTGGCTACTATCGTCGTTTTGTGAAAGACTTCTCCAAAATATTCACCCCTCTGACTAAGTTGACACGTAAAGATACAAAATTTGAGTGGTCAGATGCTTGTGAGAATAGCTTTGAGAAGCTTAAGACCTGTCTCACCACAGCTCTAGTATTAAGCCTACCGCAAGGCACAGGGGGTTACACGGTATTTTGTGATGCATCGCGGGTTGGTTTAGGATGTGTATTAATGCAACAGGGGAAAGTGATTGCATATGCATCTAGGCAACTTAAAAAGCATGAGCAGAATTACCCTACACATGATTTGGAGATGGCAGCAATCATGTTTGCCTTAAAGATTTGGAGACATTATTTGTATGGTGAGACTTGTGAGATATATATGGACCACAAAAGCTTGAAGTATATATTTCAGCAGAGGGATCTTAATTTGCGGCAACGGAGATGGATGGAGTTACTAAAATATTATGATTGTACTATTCTTTACCATCCCGGTAAGGCAAATGTGGTGGCAGATGCTTTAAGTCAAAAATCGATGGGGAGCTTGGCA
Organism: Theobroma cacao; assembly: GCF_000208745.1. Classification (NCBI taxonomy): domain Eukaryota; kingdom Viridiplantae; phylum Streptophyta; class Magnoliopsida; order Malvales; family Malvaceae; genus Theobroma; species Theobroma cacao. Next base: position 18,562,338 of record NC_030851.1, on the reverse strand, counting down.
CATATCTCTGCAAATAGGAGATCTTTGATTAGGGAGATCCATAGTTTGGGAGACATGGGTGTGCATTTGGAAATTTCGAAGGCAAATGCATTGCTAGCACATTTTAGAGTGAGGCCTATCTTTATGGACCCGATAAAAAAAGCACAAAGCAAAGATGAGTTCATAGCTAAGGCCTTAGAATACCTCAAGGAAGGAAAGGAAAGATGTTTACTAAAGGCACGTATGGAGTATTGAGGTATGGAACTAGACTTTATGTGCCGAATAGTAATGAATTAAGGAGAGAAATATTAAATGAGGCTCACATGGCAGCCTATGTGGTACATCCAGGGGCTACAAAGATGTATCAAGATTTGAAGGAGGTATATTGGTGGGAAGGACTCAAGAAAGATGTAGCTGAGTTCGTCTCCAAGTGCCTGGTTTGTCAGCAGGTTAAAACCGAGCACCAAAGGCCTGTAGGGCTACTACAACCGTTACCAGTGCTCGAGTGGAAATGGGAGCGTATTACCATGGACTTTGTAATAGGTTTGCCTCAAACTAATGGGGGTTATGACTCGATCTGGGTCATAGTAGATCGGTTAACGAAATCAGCCCATTTTCTTTCGATCAAAACTACATATGGGGTCGCCCAGTACGCCCAGCTTTATGTAGATGAGATAATACGGCTGCATGGCATTCCTATTTCTATAGTATCTGAGAAAGGAGCACAATTCACCAGTAGGTTCTGGGAAAAGTTGCAGGAAGCATTGGGCACTAAGTTGGATTTTAGCACGGCTTTCCACCCGTAAACCGATGACCAGTCTGAACGGACCATTCAGACATTGGAGGAAACTCTTGGGGCCTGAGCTGGTGGAGGACGCCACCAAGAAAACACGCATGGTCCGTCAGAGGATGTTAACAGCACAAAGTAGACAAAAGTCATATGTTGATAACCGACGGAGAGATTTGGAGTTTCAGGTGGGGGATCATGTATTTTTGAAGGTCTCACCAACAAAAGGAGTAATGAGATTTGGCAAGAAAGGAAAGCTGAGCCCTCGGTATATAGGACCCTTCGAGATCTTAGAAAAGGTGGGAGCAGTGGCATACCATTTGGCATTACCACCAGACCTCTCAACAATTCACCCTGTATTTCACTTGTCAATGCTAAAAAAGTTTAATCCGGATTCATCTCATGTAATACAGTATGAAACTATCCAATTTAAAGATGATTTGACCTATGAGGAGCAATCGATAGCTATCCTTGATCGGCAAGTCAAAAAGCTCCGTTCAAAGAATGTGGCCTCAGTAAAAGTGTTGTGGCGAAACCACACCAACAAGGAGGTAACGTGGGAAGCCGAGGAAAAGATGCGAACAAAGTATCCTCATCTCTTTTATGCTTAAAGGAACGCTACCTCATAGTAGAATTTAAATTCGAGGATCGAATTTCTTTAAGTGGGGGAGAATATGACACCTCAACCTCTATAGGCTTGTAATTAAGCATAGATGTAATAACACGGGGTTAGGGGTAGTTTCGTCATTTCTTCTAATAAACTCCCAGAAGAAAGTTTTATGATATTTTAAGGTCTAAATTAGCATAATAAGGTATTTTGGGTGCCAAGGAGATAAGAGGAGGCAAGAGAAAATTTTTTTAATAAAATAATATTTTATTAATAAAATAATATTAAAATATTAATATTTTATTCAATGTCAAAATTTTTCCTGAAGAAGGAGTATATGGTCAATCTAAGTGGGGGAGAAGAAGAACGAAAGAATTTTGGAGAAAAATGACGTTAATGGGACCGCGTATCTTTATTACGTAAAGATAACGCAGGCAAGTAAATATTTTAATATTATGGGGACACCGAGTTGGAGTACAAACTTCATACCTTGTTTGTACATGTGTAGAAGGAGGTAAAAGAAGGAAATTGGAGTTAAATGAGTGATAGGAGGACTAAGTTAAAATGGAAAGAAACAAAAACGGTAAAATGATCATTTTGCCTCTCGAGTCAAAATTTTAAGTATTCTTAAACCCAAGTAGTTTAGATCATTGTGGACCTTGTCCCAATGTCAAAAGAATAAAAAGATTGCACAAAGGATGGGAGAAAAACAAGTTAACTTGCAAAAGGGTATTTTCATAATTTCGAAGGGAATTGGATAAGCTTGGGCTATAAGCATCTTGCTTTCAGCAGCTTCTCACATTTTTTTCCAGCAGCTTTTCTCCTTCTTCTTCTTTTCCTTTTCACGTTGCTTCCATCCTCCATGGAAGCTTGATATCAAGCTTTATAACCTCTCTCAAATTAGCTTAAATTTCCATGCTTTTGGTGCACCCTTTCATAAATCCTTATGCTCTTCCACTCTCTCTCTTTACAACCCTTGAAAAATCTTGTTTCCATACTTTCTCTCACTAGCTAGGTGTTTAGAGAGAGAAAGAGAGAAAAAGCCCTATAATAGCTTGGGAATTGTCGGAAAGAAATTCAAAGTTACCAAACTATCAAGGTGAGTAGTAAATTAGCATTGGGTTTTAAGTGTTGATAATGTTTAGTGATTGAATTGTGGGTTTATTGTTGAGATTGTGTATTGACTCTATTGTGACTAGGATAGTGGGAATAGATATCCATTTAAAATGGCAATTGAAAGCTAGCTAAGGGGTAGCTTTTAGAGTTTATAAGTATGAATTGACATTATAGTGATGTTAATTTGATGGTAAGTTCCAACGAAGCCCCATTATCCCAATTGGACCATTAAGGAGGTTAGAGTTGGCTAAAGGCTCAACTACTACCGGTGAGTAAACTGCATCTCAAAACTTGTTTTGGGAATGTGAATGAAATTGCACAAAGCATTTGAATGATTTTATACAACTTTATCTTAAAACAAGTGCCTTGGGAACAAGATTTGCTAAATGATTTTATGTTGTGATATGTGGTTGTTATTGATTCATGCACCATTTCATTATGATGATATATATATATGTATGTATATGTTGTGCATAATAGTTGATATTGTGTATGATGACTATAACCATGTGTGTGCACGATGTGGGGGGATGCACATGCTGGTGATGTTGGCGATCTAGGAGATGGATAATGATAGTGCTCATGTGCATGATGTGGGGGGATGTACATGATGGCACTGATTATGCACGATGTGGGGGGATGCACATGATGGTGCCGGATATGTGCACGATGTGGGGGGATGTACATGAGCCGGGTGTGATTATACTGATATTGGTGTTTATCTATGCATTTATATATATACATCTATGTTTATGAAATCAAAGTTCATGAGTATGGTATATGGTTTTACATATGTGAATCTTGCATGTTGAACATTGAAAGTTGCTAAGTATTGTCAAATTGGTGTTCATTGCAACAAGGAATTTGGCTGCAGCGAAATGGATTCTCGCTGTCACCAGAAATTTTCGGTGGTGGTACAGTACTGTCACTTTGACAGCAATTTGGACTACCTTTTGATTAGAACTGGGCAAAGTGGTGAACAGTAAATTCGTAGCCCTACCTCTTATCTTTCTAATGACTCAACAAGCATGTCAATTGGACACATGTAGTGGAAGATATGCTCTAAAAATCGAACCATATGCAAACCGAGAATTCCTTTTTCTGGAATGAGAAATTTGCTGTGACGTTGCTACCTTGCTCGGGTTCTGATATAATTTCCTCCACTCCTTTATCTTCATGATTAAGTATGGGTCTTTGCAATACTAAGAGTCCACTGATCAATGTCCAAAACAAGAGGGTTTAAGAAAGAAATTATATCAAACTGCATTGTTTTCAAAACAAGTGCATCACGATTTCCAAATTCTTCCTTATCAATTGCTTGTTTCCTTCCTTGTTCACTCACTGGGTTTATACTCACCGTTTTCATATTACGAGGTAGTCGGTAACTAGGTCGAGGTGCCTTTGCAGACTTGACTATTGTTAGGTGTCTCGGCATTCAGTAGCAATATGTTCATCGAGTTTTTTCGCTAGACATCAAGTCTCCTTTTGATATGTATAGACAAACTTAATGTAAATTATTAGAATACATGATGTAGATAATGTATGTATATTTTAAATGAGTAGTGCCAGTACGAGTTGGCAATGTCCATCACCATTTTGATCCAAAGTTATAAAATATGACTTAGCAATATTTGATGGAGTAATGAGTAGGATAAATAGTAGGCTTGCTTGGGCTTAGTGGACTACGTCCATTGGGCCCATGCACCGGTCATGGCCTGGAATTTGGGTCGTGACACTACCACCATTGCCTTATTTGATTTCTTGTTTCTCTTTGGAGTTTCTTCTTTCAACAAGGGGCATTAAAACTTGAAATGTCCAGGTTTTTTACATTCGAAGCATGTAAGCTCTTCCTTTTTGTTGGAGTCATTTTTGTTTCTAGTTCTCCATGAAGAACCTTGATCTTTTCTAAACCCTCTTCTAGTTAGTCTCTAGTTTCTTTTGCCCATCAGCTTTCTGAATTTCCTTGCAACCAGTGCCAATTCTTCATCATCATCACAGGATAGCTCGTCCAGTTCTTCTTCAAGAACGCTGACTTTCAGGGCAATGCTCTTCTTTTTTTCTTTAGCTTCCCTCCTATCTTTTTCTTCCTCTTCCTTGAGTTCTAGCTCATAAGTAAGGAGAGAACCACAAATTTTATCCACAGTTATAACATTTAAGTCCTTGGCTTCTCAAATGGCTATCACTTTAGGCTTCTAATTTTTAGGTAGGTTTCTAAGAAGTCTTTTTACAATTTCATTCGCAAGAATTAGTTTGCCTAGTTGACTTAATTTGTTTGTGATGTTTGTGAATCTATCTAGCATGCTAGTGATATCTTCACCAGGCTCCATCTTAAACATTTCATAATTGTGGGTCATAAGGGCTATCTTGGACTCCTTGACTTGATAAGTCCCTTCATGGATAATCCTAAGCTTATCCCACACCAATTTTGCTATAGTATAGCTTGAAACTTTATTGAATTCGGTGGGAGTTAGAGCATAATGTAATGTGTTGATTGCCTTAAAATTAGTCTGAACTCTTTTAGTTTCAGCCTCTGTCCATTTAGACCTTGGCTTAGGGATCATCTCATTTGTCACTATGTTTAGAGTTGAGGGAATGAATGGTCCATCAGTTATGACGTCCCACATCCCATAATCAATTATCCTAATATATATTGACATCCTAGTACTCCAATAAGGATAGTTAGAGCCATCAAACAGAGGTAGTCTATTTGTTGATTGTCCCTCAGCAACTACTGATTTTTGTAGAGCCATTTGGATCTTCCTAAGGGTGTTAGACCATAATAACAAGGGTTAGGCTCTGATACCACTTGTTGGTCCCAAGTAAATGTGCTAGAGGGGGGGTGAATAATACTTTTTAGCTCTGGGCAAGATGAGAAACTAATTTGAAAAGCAATGAAAATAAAAATAGAGTAGACAATGCGTAGGAATTTAGATTGGTTCGGTCCAAGACCTACATCCACTACCTTGATTATTCAACCAAGGATTTTCCAAACTAATCCACTATGAACGGTGAAATTCACAAGCTTTCACCAATCTTTTACAATGGCTTTTACTAAGCTCAGCCAAAACCTTTCACAATAGTTTTTACCGAGATCAGCTAAAACCCAACACCTAACTTTTCAAGGCTAAGTTAGAACCTATACTCAATCAAGCAATTATAGCTTGAATCAATCTCTTAGAGTGACTCGCTCACTTTAAGAATACAAAGAGAGAAGTGATGAGAGTGTACTTATGATCACAAGGTTGATCTAATTGATACAAAGTGAAGTGCATATCACAATTATAAAGATAGGAGTTGAGTGCAGTAAATAAGCAGAGAATATTTGCAAGTTTTTGAGCTCTTTTGTGTTCTTGGAAGCCTTCAATACATTTCTAGCTGTTAGAACCCTATTTTATAGTAGGAAAATCAGCTTTGAAGTGAGTTAGACAGTTTTTGACCGTTGAAAACAATTTTGTTACAGTTCTGGGCGTTAATCTGTCTTCTAGTACACAATTCAAATTTTCTGGCAAAATGCTCTTAGTCAACTAACCGATATCTTAGTCGCCTAAGTTGTCTTTATCTTCTGATCCCAGTGTCTGGCAGTGTGCACTTAGTCGACTAACTTACTTCTTGGTTGACTAAGTTGGTTCTGTCTCTTAATACTCTTTAGCCCGCCAACTTCTGATTTGATCTTTAGCTGACTAACTCCTCATTAATCGACTAAGGGGCTTCTGTCTTGTTAATCAATTGTGACTTCCTTATTCCTTTGCTCTTTGATATGTGCATTTGAATGATTTATTAATTATTTGCATACAATTTTTATCCTGCACACTCAAGTAAAGATATTAGACACAAATGAATGGGAATGTTTTATTATCATCAAAAACTAATGGAGCCAACAAATACTATATCATCGACATAAATTTGGACTACAATTAAATTAGTTTTATTTTTCTTGATGATCAAAGTATTATCTACACTTCCCTTAAAATATCCTTTTTCAATTAAAAATTTAGAAAGTCTTTCATACCAAGCTTTAGGAACTTATTTCAATCCATATAAGGCTTTATGTAATTTATACACATGGTCAATTTTATTAGACCTCAAAACCAAGGGCTGTTCAGCATATACTTCTTCTTGTATAAAGCCATTAAAAAATGCACTTTAGCATCTATTTGAAACAATTTAAAGTTCATAAAGCAAGCATAGGCAAGTAAAAGTCTAATAGCTTCTAATCTATCTACTAGGGCAAAAGTTTCATCATAATCAATATGTTCTTCTTGATTGTATCCTTGAGCAACTAACCTCGCCTTGTTCCTTACCACATTTCCCAACTCGTCCATCTTGTTCTTGAATAGCCATTTTGTAACAATAATTGGGTGGTTGGTTAGCCTTGGAACTAGAGTCCAAACTTTGTACCATGTACATATAAATAAGCCACTGGACAGAGCATGGCAAGGGTCATTTATTGACATATTGATTTTGGCATCTGGTAAGTCTCCCATTTTGGTCACTCATTTGGGTCAAGTCCACATTAGTTTTCGCACTCTAAATTTTAAGCTTAGAAAAAAATGTATTTTGGACATTGTAGGCACTAAGTGGCATGTAATATTGTGTACTAAGGGTTGTTATGTACTAATCCGCCTTGAATGGTCAATGTGTGACCTTATGATAATTGTATGAATTATGTGCCAGGGATGGTGTACTATGTTGAACTTGCATTTTATTTATGAATATGGCATGAAATCCCTTGGTTGTGTGTTATTTGATTTTGAACCCTAAGGCTTGCTCTGGTCTCATGGACTTTGCCTACCAGGCTCATGCGCTTATCAAAGAACCCCGGGTTTGGGTTGTGACATTTATAAAAAGATTTTGAAGAGTACCTTCCACTAACTGTAGCTTTCAAGATAACTCCATCATCAAGTTCACCATTTAGAGTGCACTCATGAATACAAATCCATAGCCTTGTCCACTGATGAAATTCCCCCCCAAATAATTGACGCCTTAATTCAATTTTCCATTGCCAACCACTATCTGTCCATGCCCCATATTCACATAGCTTTTTTTCTTTGCTAATAACCAGAGCAAACAATCTTAGAAACTCACATTTAAGAACCATATTTAAGGCCATGCATCATTCGCAAAAGAAATCGCTTTGCCACTGCCTATTGTCATAATGTGTGAGTCCTAGAACTCAAACGTTTGACGTAAAAAGGAGTCGCCATCAATCTTTTTTAAATAGGTGTAATTGAACACCCAAGTGAATTTATTTTTCCTAATGAGGTCCTAGGCTTGACTTAGGTTCATTAAAAAGAATAAGTTTTAGTCTATGAAGCCAATTAGGTTCGAGAGTTTATTTACGCATGAGGATGGTATTAGCACCCTCACAACACCCATTTAATTGGTATCTAAATTAGTTATGTGTCCTTTAAGCCTTATTAAATAAAATCTATTTCAATATTCAATCTTATTTCCTTTTGTTTTTTTAGTTTTTCAGAATAAATAAATAAAGATTCTTGATATCGAAAATTTTTCAAAATCTCTAAACTCTTATGACATAATTTTGGAAGATTTTCTCACCTAGAAATTCTCAAAAAGCCACCTCTTTTGGTATCCTTGACATTCCATTACTGGAGAATTTATCGATTTAATTCTATATTTTTATCTTTTTTATTTTATTCAAATATTTGTACAAATCCTTAGTATTGAAAATTTTCCAAAATATCTAAACTTTTATGCCATAATTTTGGATGATTTTTCCACTTAGAAATTCTCAAGAAGCCACCTCTTTTAGCATTCTTGAGATTTTATCATTGGAGAATTTCCATAAATCTATGTAAACTCCTAATAAAAATAAAAACAAAAATAAAACCATAATCATATTCATATTCATAAAAAAATAAAAATAAAAAGGAAACTCACCTGATCTAGATGAAAAACCCAAAAAAGAGACCAAAGTAACAAGCCAAGATTACCCAGAAGGATTCACGCAGACTTAATATTAAGTGTTCACTGTCAGAAATAAAGAACTCTCTTTGAACTCTATCCAAGAAACTAAGATGCTTTTTCTACTTCTCTTTAACTTATCTCTCTCTTTAATTGGGATAGTTTCTTTAGAAACTAAATCGATTGTCTTACATCTCAAAAAATAGAAACCCACGAACCAAGAACTCAAAAATTGTTTTCTCTCCTTTGTTAAATGCCTTCGTTGTTTTTTGCTTTTTTTTTTTTTTTTGTTTCTTTGGCATTGATACTTGAGTATATTTATACTCAATGTGTTATATTCCTTATTGAATTGGTTTCTTGAGTTTTAATTCAATCTAACTTAATCTCTTTTTAGATTTTCTAGTTTATCTAGGATTAGAATTGATGCAAACATATGTTGGCTCCATTAGTTTTTGATGATAATAAAACATTCTCACTCATTTGTGTCTAATATCTCTACTTGAGTGTACAAGACAAAAATTGTATGCCAAGAATAAATCAATCATTCAAAGGCACATATCAAAAATCATATGAATAAGGAGCCACAATTGATCAACAAAACAGAAGCCTCTTAGTTGGATAATAAAGAGTATTAGTCAGCTAAAATTCAAATTCAAAGTTGACGGGCTCAGAGGATTGAGAAACAGAGAAGACTTAGTCAACCAAGAAGTACGTTAGTCAACTAAGAGCCTACTGCCAAAAATCTGGACTTTAAGACAGAATCAACTTAATCAACTAAGAAGTAAGTTAGTCGACTAAGTGCTCACTGCCAAAAACTGGGATAAGAAGACAAAGACAACTTAGTCGACTAAGAGCACAGTTAGTCGACCAAGATTATTCTGTCAGAAAATTTGAATTGAGCACTAGAAGACAGATTAACGGTCAAAACTACCACCAAACTATTTTCAACAGTCAAAAACTACCTAACACCTATCAGAGCTAATTTTTCAAGTATTTAAGAGGCTCCCAACGGCTAGAAAAGGTATCCAAAGGCTTCCAAGTCCAAAGAGAGCTCAAAAATTACAAAAACGTTCAGCATATTTTTTGCACTCCACTTCTATTCTTGTAAAAGATTCAAGCACTTCACTTTGTACCACTTAGATCAAGTCAATGGTCATAGGTACACATTTATTTCTCTTCTCCTTGTATACTTAGAGTGTGCGAGACACTCTAAGGGAATTTATTCAAGCTTGGATTGCTTGATTGGGTGTATAGGTACTAACTTAGCCTAGAAAAGTTAGTTTGGGTTTTGGTTGATCTGGGGAAAAACCATTGTAAAAGGTTGTGGCTGAGCTTGCTAAAAGCCATTGTAAAGCTTGGTGGGAGCTTGAGAATTCCACTATTTTTAGTGATTTGATTTCTAAAATCCTTGGTTGAATAATCAAAGTAATGGATGTAGGTTTTTGACCAAACCACTCTAAATTCTGGTGCATTGTCTACTCTGTTTTTGTTTTTATTTTCATTCTTTCTTAAATTATTCCCTCATCTTACTTCAGACTTCTTGTTGTTAATTCTCAACTTACTCGAAATTAGAAGTCAATTTAGTGAGAGCCAAAAAGTGCTATACACCCCCTCTTCTAGCACTTTTACTTGGGACCAACAACATATCCTTACCCCTTTTCATGTTTATCTACTTTTTTTTTGTTAATTTCTTGATTTTCATATCTTTTTTATATTTTCAAAATTCAATAGACACCTTGGACAAAATAGGATGTCTACATCTACAATAACCCCCATGTTAGTTGAAACCTGCAAAAAAATTTGCCAATAGGCAATAGAGGAGAAATAATGTTTTTCCAACTGCTTGAGCATTTACGAGTAACCCAAACGTTAGGTAACAAGGCATGCGGATCTTAGTCTTTCTTTGCAGTCATGATTTTCCTCCATAAATTTTCAGATTCATTCCCATACCTCCATATCCATTTAGTTAACAATGGCTTATTTTTTACTTTTAAATCAATCAAGCCAAGTCCCCTATCTTTTTTGTAATTAATAATCGTATCCCACTTTATGTAATGAATACCACCATTCGAATTACTACTAGCCCAAAGAAGCCGCCTTTAAATCTTCTCCAATTCCTCTTTTACTCCTTGAGGCATCTTAAATAAGGACATAAAAAAGATAGGAAGGCTACTAATTACCTATTTCAACAATATGACCCGACCTCCATATTGTTAGCTTTAAAATTGATTTTAGTTTTGAAATGACAAAATTGGATGATCTCAATATGCTTTAAAATTAAATGAGAATGATTTTGAACTTGAAGAACATTCCTCAAAGTGTTTTGAAGTTATTTGTAAAAAGAAAAATCTATTTAAACACTTTAAAACATAAGTTCCAACTAATAGAATCAATTTCTGCAAATGAAGCATCGATTCTTTGCAAAATAGAAAGCAATATCTCTTCTCTATAATAGAAAGAATCAACTTTTGAATCGTAAAGATTGATTATTGATCAAACAGAAAGCTACTGGAAGTGGAAGAATCGATGTTTGAAAAGCAAAAGATTGATTCCTAAAAAGGCAGAAACATAATGAAAAGACGCTAAAAAAGAAGAACCAACTTCTCAAGTATCCAATGATTGATTCTTAAAGCTATAAAAATGAAAGATTGGAAACTTGTTGAATAAGCAAAGGTGGAGACTAGGACAAGAATGGAATGAGAAAAATCAAATTTGAAATCTCAATTTGGCGTTCAATGGATAAAAAGAATCAACTTTTGGAAAAGACAACGATCAGTTCTCACAAAACAGAATGCTCCAAACTTGAAGTGAAATAGGAAAAATCAATTACTAAGGAACGCGTTAATCAATTCATGCTAAACAGGAAGCATCAGACTCAAATTAAAGCGAGAATAATCTATGAATCAAGAGTAGAAAGATTGATTCTTAGAAAACAAAATGTCTTGGGTTGCAAAAGAATTGACTTCTCACATGTCCATAGATCGATTTCTGAAGGTTGACTGATGTAATTCATATGGTCCCCAACTTTTGAAAATTGAGCAAAACTTCTCTTTAACAAGTAAAAATTTAAAAGACCTATAAATACCTTTGTGAAAGACTTTTTCAAGAGAGAAAAATAGCTAGAAAGAAAAAAGAGCAAGAAAATCACTCCAAGAAGAAAAGAAACAAAAATTTCTCAAAGTTCATTCATTTCTCTCTTTAAAGTAAACTCTCAAAAACAGAGTATTATTTCTTGAGCTTACATTTTCTGATCCATCTTCATTCTTTTAAACTAATCTCACCTCATAAGCCTTTTTAAAGATTTAAAGCTTCCTAACCCATTATTGTAAAGTTATAACTCCATAGCGAAAGGTAGAAAGGTTATACCTCTTTGAAAAGGTAGAGAGCTTGTGCTAAATCCTTAAAATGCAATGTTGTAAAGGTTATACTTGATCCTAAAAAGGTAATGCTTGTTAAAAGGTTACGAGTGATCCTTAAAAGGTAGTTCCTTATAAAGGTTATGCTTGAACTTGGTTGAAAAAGGCAGTTAATAGTGGATTCAAGCTCCTTATGCTATCAAGGGAGAAAACATAGACTTTGAAGGTCGAACCTCTATAAAAATCATGGTTGAGTTTTTCTCTTCTTTTTTATACTCATTACTTGCTTTATTCGTCATCTTTTAAGCTTTTACACTTTGGTTCTTAAGCTATGCTTTCAAAATTTTCATCTTTACCTCTATTTTCAAGAAAGAACAAATTTTTTTCTTAAAGACCAGTTCAATCCCACCCTCCCCCCCCCCCCCCCCCTTCGTTTCTTTATCTTAAGCTTCTTGATCTAACACATGTGATAGCAATTTTGACTTCTAGCCTTTTAATTTAGCCTCAACTCTATCCACCACAAGTTTCCAAATTTTCATCAAAGCTTGTCTAACCCTAATAATAATCCAAAATAAATGCCCCAACCTTATAATGTATTCTAGTTGCCCATGATCCCAAAACCTCTGCATTTACTCCAATACCAAACAGGTTGCTTTTCTGAAAGTTAATCTTTAAACCAAATGCAATCTAAAAACACTATAACACTCTTTTCATATTCCACAAGTCTTCAAGATTTGGTTGATAGAAAAGTAAAGTATCATCTGCAATATACTTGTAAACCACCATCACCAATAAGGATGCCACAACATAAGTTTTCTTCTCTGGCTTTACTCATCATACAACTGAAGACCTCAACTACCATATTAAGTAAAAATGGTGACAAAGGATGCCTATAACGTAATCCCCTTTGAAACTTTATTGGTTTTGTGAGTAACCCATTCACTAATACAGATACTAGAGTAGTTGACACACATTCCATTATCCATTGTTGCTACTTCCTCTCAAACCCATCTTTTCCATAGTTAATTCGAGAAACCTCCAATTCACACTATCATATGCTGTATCAAAGTCCACCTTGAGCATTAGTCACCCACTACAACTTTTTTGCATTAGATCAACCACCTCATTTGCAATTAATGCTGAATCTAATAATTGTTTGCCTTCAACAAAAGCAAACTAGTTTTCCCCAATTACCTCACCAATTACCTTAGTTGATTTGCTAAAACCTTAGCTATGCTTTTGTACACGCATCCCACAAGGCTAATAAAGCGATATTCCTCAATGGCACTAGGGTTTTTGATCTTCGGGATCAAAGTGATAAAGCTTCCATTTGCCCTATACCTTAACTTCCTTGTAATGTAAAAATCTATGACAAATTTCATTACCTCATCTTTCACCACTACTCATTGGGTTTTGAAGAAATTTAAGTTAAATCCATTAGGACCAACAACCTCATTTCCATCACACTCCTTAATAACCCGCCAAACTTTAATCTTTGTAAAAAAAAGACTCCCAACACTGAAACATACTCATATTTCAATGTCCAAATTCCACATTTTATATCTTTTAATCTTTGAGTCCTTTGAGTCCTTACAGAAAGTGCTTTACTTCCTCCTTATTAATTTGTACAAGATCATCTATCATCTAGTTATTCACATTAATACTCACCAAGCAATTGACCATTTATGAAAATGATGAAATAAGAATATCCTCCTCTAGCACTTGTGTTCATTAGGTCACGTATATCTAAATGTATAAACCCAGTAACATACTAGCTCTCTCATCTTTTCACAAAAAAATAGAAGAATTAATTTTCTAGTTTCTAAAGCAAATAACCAAAGTAACAATCTAAGTGACTTTCTGCATTTCACTTTTAAATTTACTTTCCTCTGTACATTTAGTTCTCAACAATTTTCCTATTTCAAAATTTAGAGTGAAAACCTAAATCAAAATTTTTTTCCTCATAATATGATATTTGTTTTGGCATGGACACAGATTTCTTTTTTTTTTATAGGCAAAGACAGTCACTCATTTAAAGGGACAATATTGATACAAAAAGGTTCTAATCCTTCAAGGATCTGACCTTTTAGCAGGAAACTTAAGGCATGGTCCAGCAACCATAAAGATAAAAAGTATAGTGGGGCGTTGGGCAACCTTGCGTCTACTTTATAAACGAATAAAATTTGAATCCAAAGCATAAGGACTAACAATTTAAGTACTGCCACATCCCCTTCAAAGCCAATGCAAGAAATTAATTTAGCAACTCTCAGATTTTCTCACGCGTTTTAATAGTAAGAAGGGCATAACAATTAAAAGGGTTGCGACCAGGAAACAGGCCATATTTGAAACGTAGGCAGGAAAAAGAAATGGAAAAAGGCCCATCAAATGTTTGGTTATTGGTATTTTTGGACCAACACCTTAATTAAAGGCCTTCTAAGCAAGTTCCAAAGCAACAAGCTAGTTTTTCTTTCTAATGACAGATTATATGTAATCATTTACAAAGAAATACCCAGTGCAGTGTAAACCCAAACAAGCAAACCTAGTTTGAGCAGCATCCAATTCTTTTAAGAACAGATCCTTCATCCTTGACATTAATGGTCTCTCCCCTGGACGGAACAGAAGAGGCTGCAGCATCACCACCTGTCTCGACAGCCCTCTTGCTCACAATCCGGTATATCTGAGTAAGAACCTCAGTGAAAGCATTTTCAACATTGGTTGCATCCAGTGCTGAAGTCTCCATGAAATAAAGAGATTCCCTCTCAGCAAAAGATTTCCCATCCTCTATAGAGACAGCTACAAGGTGTCGCAGATCTGATTTGTTGCCAATTAGCATGACTACAATGTTAGGGTCTGTATGATCCCTCAATTCCTTCAACCACCTTGCAGCATTCTCATATGTAGCATGTCTTGTGACATCATAAACAAGCAATGCACCAACAGCTCCTCGATAATAAGCACTAGTAATGGCCCGGTATCTGTCAAAAAAAGTGAGTGAAAAGGACAACTGAATGTGTTTTAATATTTATGGTTTGTAACCCTAAAAATATTGCAGTTTCGTGCACTTGTCAGTTTAACAGGAATAGTTAACAACAGATTTGTTATAGGGCACACTCAAGTATAAAAGAAAAAAAACAACTAAATTTCAGATTGTGAAGAACAATTGCTCAATGGCCAGGCAACCCAGACGTGACCAAAATTACAAAACGAGCTCACTATGGTCAGTATCTACATGGCATTTGGTGTAACACTTCAGACCAAATTCCATGTCCATAAAGAAACTCAAAGAGAAGGCACAAAATGTAGAGGTGGCAGGAGTAGGGTGGCATTCAAACCAAACTTAATAGAAAAGAAAAGGAAATAATTTTCTTCTCCAGAAAACGAATGTGCAGGCAAAACATTATTGGCAATAACCATTACACCACCTTGACAAACAAATGTCACTACATTGGGTAGCTCACCAAACAGAATCTATCAATGCAATCAACTTGTTTATATAATTATATAAGCAAATCAGACTTTGGTTAAATCCTAATGGTTAGTATATAGATCATTCAAAGCATACCAAACCAGTGAAAAGGGTAGCAGAGCCAAGACAGTTCCAATGTAAATGAGTCCTGAAACTTAATAAAACATATACAGCAAAGTATCACTAGATGAATTCTCAGAATGAATTATATGGAGGCAGATCATAATACTTTCTCAATGCTTAAAAGCATAATTACAAAATTCCCCAAGTTTTTAGAAACTATACTCTTCCATCCTTGAGATCCCCTAGTTCTATACATTTACATTCATTAACTGAGTTTATCTCAGGGGGGGCTACAGGTGGAAAAATTTACCTGAACCCAAAAACCCATCCAAACCCACTCGATATCCAATGGATTGACTAAAAAAGGTCAATGACCCCAAAACCAACTAACACCAAACCTCCAAACCCAAGGCAACCCGAATACAAAATAGCTCAAATCCGACATGACCCAAATACGAAAGGATCCGAATCTGAAGCAATGCTATAATCACAAGGGTGACGGAAAAACATTAAACTATCACAAGAAGGTTGTTAAAGGAAAAGTTAATTACACATTTGGCACTCAAACTATAATGAAATGTTAAATCAGTATCTAAAGAAAAGAAAAATTATACAATAGGCATCCTGAGCTTTCAGATAGTATACCATGTTAACCCATACTATACAACCGTTCCAAACTTAATAGGGAAGAAAAGGAAATAATTTTCTTCTCCAGAAAACGAATGTGCAGGCAAAACATTATTGGTAATAACCATTACACCACCACGACAAACAAATGCCACTACATCAGGTAGCTCACCAAACAGAATCTATCAATGCAATCAACTTGCTTATATAATTATATAAGCAAATCAGACTTTGGTTAAATCCTAATGGTCAATCATTCAAAGCATACCAAACCAGTGAAAAGGGTAGCAGAGCCAAGAAAGTTCCAATGTAAATGAGTCCTGAAACTTAATAAAACATATACAGCAAAGTATCACTAGACGCATTCTCAGAATGAATTATATGGAGGCAGATCATATTACTTTCTCAATGCTTAAAAGCATAATTACAAAATTCCCCAAGTTTTTAGAAACTATACTCTTCCATCCTTGAGATCCCCTAGTTCTATACATTTACATTCATTAACTGCGTTTATCTCAGGGGGCGCTACAGGTGGAAAAATTTACCTGAACCCAAAAACCCATCCAAACCCACGCGATATCCAATGGATTGACTAAAAAAGGTCAATGACCCAAAACCAAATATAACCAAACCTCCAAACCCAAGGCAACCCAAATACAAAATAGCACAAATCCGACATGACCCAAATACGAAAGGATCTGAATCTGAAGCAATGCTATAATCACAAGGGTGACGGAAAAACATTAAACTATCACAAGAAGGTTGTTAGAGGAAAAGTTAATTACACATTTGGCACTCAAACTATAATGAAATGTACAAATCAGTATCTAAAGAAAAGAAAAATTATACAATAGGCATCCTGAGCTTTCAGATAGTATACCATGTTAACCCATACCATACAACCGTTAACTTGGCGCACCTATGTGGCATCTGACCAGTCTATTTATGTCATGTGTACGTCATGTGTTTAAAATAATGCTAAAACATTTTGTGAAAATTTTACATAGATGCCATGTAGCATCCAACAATTAGCAGATCTTGAGAGAGATTTTTACCATCCAAGAGAAAAAAACTATATATTTTTTCAATTGCTGTTGAAAAGAATGTTGATGGTTCCATCTGATGTATACATGACGAAATAATTTTGATCAAATGCCAAATATATAAGCCAGTTGCCTTAGCGGTGCAATAGTTTGGGTTAACATGGTACATAATTGAAAGGTTCAAGGTGCAAATTGTACATTTAGTTTTCACTAGGTATCAATGTGTACATTTTGATAAATTTCAAGTACCAAATGTTTAATTAAATCTAATCGGAAATATCACTTGTTAGAGGCAATTTTGGGAAATTATGAAATTGGTCAGATTTTTTGTTTTTTTTTTTTGGGTTCAGTTTCAAGTAAAATAAATTAGAATATAACAATTGTAGATTACCTTTCATTTCTATCTAGAAGTTAGGGTAAAACATTTGTTTACCTTTTGTTTCTTTCTAATTATACATTCTATTAAGTCCTTTACACAGCATAAGAACCAATTTTGACTAAAGGTTAAGTCCCTCTTACAACAATTTTTTACTCTTAAAGGTTAAGTCCACTACCTTTTCTAGGTTAAGACTCTCATCAACACAACTACCAATTGACAACACACTTTAAGCCTAAAACTGTTCTCCATTCATTCTATCATGCATGTTTTATTACAGAGAGTTGCCATTAAATATGAAATTACAAGATCATCTTCTATAACCAGTTGGTGTAATAGCCATCTTGTTAAAGTATCGAATCTTGTAAAGCAGATTAAGTTAATCACAAAAAGTTCAAAGGATGCTTGCTTGACATTATGTCAAATCCAGAACACAACACACAAACATAACAAACAGAAACCAAGTTAGGCTTAACTCTTTGCTAATATCATCCCCAAATTAGAACACTATACAATTTCAATACAAATAGATTACCAAAGGCTTCATGGTATTGTAATGAGCTCTAAAGTAACAAACCATGGGTAAAATCAAGGTTTTGAGCCTACCCATTATAGGTGTAAGGCATCAACAAGATATGAAACAAAACTCTTGAAGATAACTTAGAAACTCTTGAAACAAGGTTTAAAAATATAAAGGGGATGCTCTTAAAAAGATACAAAAAAGAAAAACAAAGAAACAAACAATTTAGAGTGAATGTAATAGCACCAACATTCAAAAATATTAACACTGTTTTCATTCCCCAAGTGTGAATGTTGATGTTTCCGGAGAATAAAGAAAAATAAAACATTCTGAAGATCCAGTGGCATTCCCTAAAAACTTTTTCTACTTTAAGCAATTCTAAGTGAGAAATACAAGACCCCTCAGAGGTTTGCCCAAAAATTCTTCTCCCCCATGCATTCTAATAAACACTCATTTATCCCCCTAAAAAGTAATAGGCATAAATATTCCATTGGTAATAAAAAGCTTCTGGTTATTTCAAATTCCAAGAACACCCTGATTTTCTTTTCCCCCTTTTTCTTGTCTTTTTCCTCCCTCTTTCCTTTCTTCTTCCATCTGCCAGCAAGTCATCATGAAATTAGCAGCCATAATCTGGGCTATAGGACTGCTTCCAACCATCAGCAGGCTGGATCCATCAGATTTGGCCATATCTGGCCTTGCAATGGCTGTTTACTGCCTCAATAGGCTGGATCTGGCCTGCCTAGACTGTTTATAGTATTGGCAGCCAAATCAAACCATGCCATGGCCATTTTCAGCCTTGCCAGGTTGGATTCAGCCCTACCTCTTTCAGAGTTGGATCAGGCTGGATCCAACCTTACATGGCCAGATTTGACCTCAGCAAGCCAGTTCAAAACTTGTCTTGACCATTCCCAGCCTCATCTAGGCCAGTTAGATCCAGCCAACAGCAGCACTGAATGTCTCAAAAGCCTAGTTTCCAATTTGGTACAGGGACAAGCTCCCTGGTGGAAGGCATGAATAAATGGGTGGGGGGCGAGAAGGAATGGAAAAAATGGAGAAAAAGAGGAAAGTACTCGAAAGGCATAGAAAAAGGAGAGCAAATAATCAACATAATTTATATAAAAGGGAATCAGGTGACAATGTAAAAGAGTTTAAAATAAGAAAAAAAAAAGAAGAAAGAAATAGCATATGCACTATCTACTCGATCAAGAAATTGGATATTGGATCTTTGAGGGAACTCAACCACATTCTTGTAAAACCTCACTTGCTGAATTACATTTACTCTAACTTAATATATAGGGCTCTAGGACCCCATTGAGATAAGCCTAAGAAATAATTTAAAAAATAACAAATGATAAGATATCACTTTGAGTGATAATAAACCCAGTGATATATAATGAAATTAACAGAGACAAAATAACCAAGTTAAAATAACTAATTCTAAATGATTCTAAAGGGAACAATATATCTTTTGGTTTGAAACAAACTTGGAAACTAACAGTGTTACTTCTAAGGGGGTAAATTTGTGTTCGTATAGATGTAGGAAAATATAGTTTATTGGCAGGCATTTTAGGGCATTAGATGACTAATAGGGTTACTTCTATATTTATCCCCAACTTTAAAGACCCATTTTCCCCCACATTTGAGAGTGAAATTTAAATCAAGGGTAAAAACAGGTCAGATTAACTACGTCAAGTGACTAGTCACCACAGAAACATAAATAACTGCTGTTACACCATAAACTTGACTGATGACTGAAGTATAACGACAAACTGTGGTACATTCAAAGATGAAATTCTAATGGACACAACATTGATGAATATGTACAACTCCAAGTCCTACTGTTTTCAACTAAACTGAGCACAACATAAAAGTTATAGGTCAGCTATTCGCTCTCTCTCTCTCACACACACACATACATGCACATGTGCTCTCGCACATGCAGAAACAAAAATCTCTGCCAAAAACTTGTAATTAAATGGCCCTCTAAAAATCAGGCATTCAATTAACTGTCCCGTTAAGAATGGCAACTTTGTTTCAATTATAATGACCAGCATTTTTTTTTTCTATTAATGGAACCAACACCACCATGAGAAAAAAAAAAGTCGTGTAATACCTTGAAACCCAGAAAAGAATTGCCAAATTTGTTGCACAAATTTTACCATTTAAAACACTTGCATTAAAAAACATATCCCTCTTTTTGCAAGAATGTTGCTGTGAAAAATTATTGCTTTGGATCAGCAAAAGAAGTTCTTGGTTAAAGCATCCATTCTTGCCTGTAGTTTTAGGACAATTCCTTGCGTTAGCAAGCTTTGGTCAGACTTTCCAGTAGGTCTTCCTAAAAGGTCAACTTCAAGATCTCCTGCCTCATACTTCTTTGAGTTTCTGTTGTGCGGATTTCTTTTTCTTTCAATCAACTTTTGGACACCAATTTTTCAAGCAAACTGGACATGTAAAATTGACATCCCAAAAACTATATTTCTTTTACAGACCTAAAAGCTCATTCTAGGAGACTGCCCAACCCAAACTGTTCTACAAAAACATCAGGCTTAACAAAGTAAGGTTGCATCATGAACTGCATAGGAAACATAAACAGGGTCTCCAGTCTTTTTTTTTTTCTTTTGTGATGGTGACTTTCCCATCTGAATTCTTTATAGGTTTGGATAGATTCATCATTTTGGTGTAATTTTTTATAGTCGACAACCAGGTTTCTGGTATTAGCTTAATGAGCTCATATCTGAATGGCTGTTTTGGAATATGAACCCAGTTGGGTGTGCTTTGAGAATCTAGTACAATAAATAGAGCTTCTCTAGAGGTGGAAAGAGCCAGATCAAAATAGTGGTTTGGAATTCTTTAAGCCATCTAATTGTGGAAGGTGGATGCAAAAGTGTCCTGTACTTACAGGTTACTAGCAATCTGGGATTAGGCTTTAAGGCTGTAAGGAGTCCTTTATCATGAAGGAACACACAGACATTGGAAGAAGATTCAGACTCTTCCCACACTCGAGCGTTTTCTACAGTCCCAATACAAGCATGCTGGTATTTAGTAAATCTGGAGTCCACGAGTAATTCTAGCCAAAATTGTAAGATCTTTTCTTTCATAAAAAGGTTCAGGGTCGATAGATAACTCCAAAATGGAGATGCGTGTACCCTTGGATATCCTTGCGTAGTCCATAGTCTAGGAAATTCAGAAGGGATTTCCATAGTGACGCTATTTTGGTTAAGTAATGGAATAGGACACTAGTCAGATTTGGTAGACTGGACTTACAGGGAAATTTGGAAAAGATAGAGCCACCGGAGAGGGTGCAGAGGATTTATTTGATGTATGTGAAGAAATAGACAAGGAAGAAGAAACGATGGTTGCTCAAAAAGATGCTGAAATGGAAATCAATGGAGATATCACACCTAACAATGCTGGCTCACCTGAATCTATTTGCTAACCTACTTGAGCTACTACTGCACAAATAAGAAAGCAAACCGAAGGGAACGGAAATAAAAGGAGAAAGCATGTCAATGTTGTTATGACAATTTTAGTGTCTGAACTGGGAAAGATTTGCATTGCATTTGAAAGAGCTAGAGAGGAATTCAAGCTGAATGCAAGCATTTTTGAAAAAGAAAGTGCAAGGAGATGAGAGATGCATGGCTTTTTCCAATGAGATTATGAAGATTATGAAGAAGACATGTTGACTGCTAGCGAGATTTGATGAAAGATAAGTCAAAGATTAACTTCTTGTTCACCTTGCCTTCACAATTGAAGAAGAAAATTGGCATGAAGCTGCTTGGGAGCACTCCTATATACAGATACAAACCATCATTTGATTTTGATATTTAACTTCTAAAGTGATTTTGGATCTAGTTCTTGAGATGTGAACCCAGGGACTTTTGGCTGTCATCTCAGGAGTTTGAATAAATATTTAATTGGACTTGGAGTACTTTCTGTGGAAATTTTCATGGTTTTATGGATACTTTTGGCTAACTGATGTTTAATTATTGGCTATAGAAAAGGCAATGGCTGTCTTACAGAACATGTCAATTATTGGCCTTTATAGGAACATGTGAATGACTTGACTGGCTATTTTAGGGAATTAAACTCATCAAACTTGGTTCATGCCTTGCACCAATAGAACAATGGATTGTTACTTAACAACTTGTCCATTCAATATCCATATTCTGATCGCCACCTCAGATATATTAGATCCAGTTGCATTTTATTGGAATTGAGAATTGAAACTGTTGCTTTCCTTTCCATCCTTATTACTAATAATAAGGTTATTTTGAGTATTTTGCACTCCTTAATCTTTTTTTCTATGCAATACCAAAAACAATTATTTAAGATCAGCTGTTCATAACAATATTACGCCAAACATGGGAATCTAGGGTCATTAATGATCAGATCACCACAGTAATCTTGAAAGTGATACCAAAAAATACCTCAGGCTCTTGGGTTCAATTAGTGTAAGACGTGTGTATGGGCACTTTGATGTACTCCCTGTGGGCTCAAGGTTTGGCTTGTCTTCCCAACCAATTGGCATTAAAGCAAAAGATTTGACTTGGATTCAACGAGTTTGTTGATGCAATGTTTCTCAAATGTAAAGGTGAGTGCATTGAGACAACTTAGACGTAGGGAAATGCGTGGTTGAATGCTAGCCTAAGGTGCGTCAATAGCAATGAATCAAAGCAAAGGTGGTGCACTAGGGACAACTTGGACACAGGGGGATGTGTGTGGTTGAGTGCTAGAATAAGGGTGCATGGGTAGCTGAGAGAAACAATGTGGTTTACTTGCACAAGAGAGCTGAACACAACTCACAAGTGAACGTAGGAGATTTGTTGAGGTTTACATGTGAGCGTGTTGTCCCAAATCAAACAGAGGGATGTAAAAGTGGCATATGGAAAAAGAGGATTCCAAGAACCCATTAGGTTAGGATTTGAGCAAGTGCTGCCCATTACATGTATGTATCAGCCCTTTTGTGTGCTTCCCATGGCCTCAAGGTTTGGCTATTTACTCAAAGTCCACTAAATCAAACCGGAATGTACCACTTTCTTCCCAATAGACCTTCTATATTTCCTATGGTATTTCGGGTCACCTTAATAACATTGGAATAGAAATCTATTTAACAAGTTGTCTAAAAGCTTAAAATACTTGGAAGACATTTCCAAAGCATTTCAACCAACCACAGCTGCCAGGGAACACATGGCAACCTTTCTCATATAGCTCAGGCAGATTTTTGTAGTGATGGAACCAATCACAATTGCTAAAGAATGCTGCTTATCTTTCTGATTATGATCCAAACTATGACTACATGAATCTCAACAAAATTATCAAAAAAAAAAAAAAAGACAGCTAGATCCAAGGGAACTTTATTGATATTTAAAAAAGTGCTTTGTTCTTATTGTGTAAGATAAGGACCTTGTGTCTATACTTTTACGTTTATGAATACTGATTTTGCATGGACAGCTTTACCTAAAGATGTCTGCCCAATGTGCTTTCTAATAATGTTCTGTTTCCATCTTCTCCAAAGTCCTTCTACAAAGAACTTTGTAAGAGAAGTATTGGCAGAGAACCCCATGGTAATAAAATTACAATGAGCTTTGGTTTGCTTCCATGGCCTCAAGGTTTGGCTATTTCCCAAAGTCCACTTAATTAAATCCGAAAGTACCACTTTCTTCTCAGTAGAACTTCTATGTTTCCTATGGTATTTCTGTAGCCTCAATAACATTGGAATAGAAATCTATTTAACAACTTTTCTAAAAGTTTTAGAGTACTTAGAAGACATTTCCAAAGCATATCAACCAACCACAGCTGCCATGGAACACATGGCAACCTTTCTCACTTAGCTTGGGCACATTTTTGTAGTGATGGCTCAACCAGCCACAATTGCTTAAAACTGCTGGTTATCTTCCTGATTATGACCCAAGCTATGATTACATGAATCACTCATAGTAACAAACTTATCACAAAAAATAAGCCACCATGATGCAAGAGAACTTTATTAATATTTTAAAAAAGTGCTTTTATCATGTAAGATAAGGACATTGCATCTATACTTTTATAAAAACTGATTTTACATGGACAGCTTCAGCTAAAGAAGTGTGCCCAATGTGATTTTTGTTGTTGTTGTGTGATGCAATCAACCTTAGGTGCTACTCCTGAAGAATCCTAGTGTGAAGTTTAGGGATCTTTTCTCTTCTTCTTCTCTTTCCTTTAGTCAACTTTCCCTTGTTTTCTTAAGTATTCATATCAGAAAATTGCTTTAAACCCTAACTTCCTAGCTGTCCTACATTAATTTGTGCATGCGTCTAGCATATGTAATGCCGCCAATTAGTTTTGAAATTATTTAAAGAATAACATGTAATATCTATTTTCAAATTTTGTTATGTCAAGCAGCAACAACAAAGTTTACCACAAAATAACAATAGCAATAATAAAAGGATTCACCTTATCAACAATAGTTTCAAAGGGTTTGGATAGGAAAAAAGTTTTAAGTTGCAACCTAAGCATGCAGGAAAATGCTTACTTCATTCAGATTATATTCTTGGAGAATAAGGAGCTTATAGAAAATTTTTTAAAATAAAATTAAGCTTGCATAGACCTTACTACCATTTGCTTTGGGTAGCCTTGCAATGAAGTGAGTATTAACTTAAGCCAGACCACCAAGCCATCATGTTGGGCAATATCATAAGTACCAGACAAACTAAAAACCATCAGCTAAAACGATGCAAACTTGCCTAAGAAAATGCCCTGTCAAAATGTAGCGAGCACAAGGAAGAGTTTGTAACCCATAACTTCATTGTAATTCAATAAAAAGATGGTCAAATGACTCTGCCATAATTTAATATTATTAATGGCTTACATCTTTGTCACATTGCATCCAGATTACAGGCCTTTTACTTTAAAATAAACTTATATTTATTATTAAAATTGCTAGGGATTATGTTTTATAACTAAACCATTATATTATAAAGTAATTTAAAGGAAGTAAGCAGCCCTAAAGTTTTTGCCAATCATTACAGCATTCATTCCTTTCCTCTAAAAAATTTTCACTGTCAATATACAAGGAAAGGATAAAGTCTTCCACTTCGAGAAACCAGAAAATAACAGGATTTGTATGAATCCAATAACTTTCTGTATGTTGAAGAAAATATGGTCCAATAGATCTCATCTGATGGGAACCGAAAAACAGGTGGAATAAAAGTAATAGAAAAAGGACAAATGAACTACAATAATGCTATATCCTCACTCAAAAGCAATTCACAAAAAGCAGAACACACCATTCAACTGAAAGAGACAGCAGCAAACATTTGCAACAGACAACTAGGATAGAAGCATAGAAAAATAAACTTTAACTCTTATTGGATAAGCAAGCAATTGAATGAATCATATTGTTAAAAAATGAAGTGTAATTGTCCACTGTAACAGACATAAGCTCATTAACCATGCAATAAACCATTCAAAAACTCACCATAACAACAGTTTGAACATTTCCAGTTAGGTATAAACAAAAGGATGGAATCCAATATGATATTCAAGCTTCACACATCCATTATATTGTAGATAAATTAACAACAAAAACAAATCCTACAGGTTGCATCCTCTCAAGAGCTAGAATCACCTCTGTTTATAATCCTAAAATTTTGAAGGAACAAGAAACTTTCATTTGCTTCACAAACTGAGAATTTCTGAACACAAAAGCCTCGGTGATCTAACAAGAAATATTCATCCTTCCTGCCATCAAATGCCCGTGATATTTCATATAACGCGAAATTTTATGCCAGGAAATTCAAAAAGTACGACAAAACGAAAAAACTGAACAGCTTTCTCAGCATCAAGAAGACAACAAACGAAAAAAAAGAAAGTTAAAACCTAATTCAAAAGTGGCAAATTTGGGGCTAAAAACACCCGAACCCATGAAAGTTCAAATAAAAACAACTAAAACCACATATCAAAAGGCAGCAAAAAGGCTCCAACATAAAAAGTTAAACTAACCTTTCTTGCCCAGCTGTGTCCCAAATCTGAGCCTTGATGACCTTGCCATCAATATTCAAACTCTTAGTAGCAAACTCAACCCCGATAGTAGACTTAGACTCCAGATTGAATTCATTTCTTGTAAACCTCGAAAGCAAGTTGGATTTACCAACACCAGAATCACCAATCAGAACAAGCTTGAACAAGTAATCATAGTCATCTTCGGGTTTGTACCCAGCCATGAAAGAGAGAGAGAGAGGTGAGTTTGGTTTTTGCACAACAGCTTGAAAGTGGAGAGGAAAAGCACTGTTGTCGGGCTGGCTGGAATCCAGGGGAAGTGTAAGTAAACCTGTAACGGATTACCTAAGTTTTTGCCCAAAGTAAGGTATTTATAATAAATTTTTATAGTCCCGAAGTAACATTTCCACATCAGCCTAAAATAACACTATATTTTTTCTTCATTTCACAAATTTTCCTTCACTTTTTCTCATCACCTCCTCTGTCCTCACACACCCACTGCCGCACCTTTCATCATACCGCCGGTCAGTCGACTGCAACATTAGCCACTTATAGCTGGCCTCCCCTCCCCTTAATTTACTTTCAAACTAGCATATACTATCCACAGTCAAACACACGCCCACTCTTTCTCCCTCTCTATATTTCCAATACTTGTATGGGCCTCGATATTTTAAATGTGAGTTCAATAAATCATACATTCTGCACAATTATGTTTTGAAAAACCTGAAGTTTGGTTATCATATCTAATCTTCATGTACACTTAAGATAACTAATTTTACATAAGAATTGGGAATAATCCATTAAACAAATATTTTATCACACATTGAATTATAATAATTTAATATCAAATTTAATTCTTCTTCTATTATTTATACAAAATTGAGTTTACTTACTTTCATTAATTGTTAATTTTGGTTCAATCCTTGATGTTGATAGTGTAGGAATGTGGGCTTACCTTTTCAACAAAATATACCACTCCCTTCTTTGATCGAAGGAGTTTGCCTTACAAATCTTCTTTCGTGCACGTAACAATTTCTTCACTCTCGTTGTTATGGAGTGGCTACTAGAGTCCTCCGCAAAGAATTACACGTTCCAAAATCCTTTAGCCTTTGATGGTACCTCAAGAATGAAGAGAAAAAAAAAGGGAGAAAAAAGCTTTTTGACTTTTCTGACTTACAGAAAAACTCACGTTTATTCTTTTTGTTGCGTTTTGAAATCAGTACGTCTATTCACTATTTATAGACATATTAGGGATATAGAGATATGATATTTTAAATTTAAATAAATTAAATTTAAAAAATAAATAATCTTTATTTAAATTTAAACAAATTAAATTTAAATACAATGGATAGATAATTTAAATTTAAACAAATTAAATTTAAATTTATACTATCTCAAATATTTATTATTAATTATTCAATTAAAATATATCAGAACAATATCTAATATTAATTAATTGAATATTAGTTAATTATCCACAAATAATTAATAAAGTTGCATGTCATGTGGACACACCACATTTAAATGCAACAGATAGAATTTCTATGTGTAATATGTTAATTCGACATTGACCATATTTCTAGATATGGACATGACTTTTAATAAAAACCTTTTTTATTTTTTTTAAATTCTAAAAAAAGTTATAAATAATATATAAATAATGTTATATTTTTCAAATATTTAAAAATTTTGAGAAAATTGGAAAAAATTTGAGAAAATTGGAAATAATTTTTATGCTAAAAAATCCCAAAAAATAGAAATATTTTTTGTTTATTAAAAAATTTTGAGTATTTTTTAAAAATGAAAAGTATATTTTTTTCAAATTCTAAAAACCAAATAATTTTATTTTTTTAACAAAAAAAGCTTGAAACATTAAAAATTTACTCGTAGTGGTTTGACTCAACCTTTTAATGAACAATGTTAAAAGTGTAATTATCATCCCTTTATCTTCTAACATCTCGACAAGACTTGAAGTATGGTGTAATGTTTACTCAAATTTTGTTTATATCATTTTAGCACTTGAATATGTAATCAAACTCATTATGAGGATGTAGACAAACTCCTTTGCCAACGTCTCTAACTACATTGGCCAAGCACTTCCATGAATTATCACAATTCAAGCTGTAAATGGGATATTTCCCTTCAATTCACTTAACTTAATAAATCCTTAATCAATCATTGAATTACCTTCATGTGTCTTTTACTATTCCCAATGTCCATCCTTTTTTAGCATGTTTAGCTTAAACCACTTTAGACAATATCAAAAAATAACATTCCATGTATAAGGTAATCCAATGACCTCAAGTCAAATGATCTTTTACATAACTATCATGTGAAAGTTTTTCTATAAACACTTGAGTAAAATATCAAATGAAATTCTCATAGTGAGTCATGTTTAGTTGTAACACCCTCAACTTTGATACAGATTATGATGATGTTGCTTAAGCTATTTGATGAATTAATTTAATGCATGTGTATATGAACTCAAAGGTATGTTTATGTTTGTGGAGAGTGACTTCAAATTTTGGCATGTTTGAGGAATTTATGGATGATGTTATATACATCTAACTCTATGAGAGTATGAACTATGACACTTGGGCAAAAACACTGAAATTTTGGGTTTATGGTTGATTTGAGGTTGAATGTTGACAATGTGAGGTATGCTTGTTGAATCATGATAATTTAGTACAGTGGATATGAGTTGGAAAGCTTATAAATGGAGTTAGAAGGTTGAAAAATCAAGTTAATTTGACTTTTGGTGAAAGTGTTCTACCTTAAGATTGACTATGGTGAGGTTGTAGTTGACTCTAGGATAACAAGGTTGCCAAAATGAGCATTATTTGTTAAGGTTGACTACATGGAAACCATAGTCGACCTTCAATTATCCAACTTAGCAAGTTTGGCTGGTTTTGAATGGACATAGTCGACTCCCTTTGAACATGTAGTTGACTCTAGCAAAATTTACACAAAAAAAATATATAAGACTTTGGGCATTCCACCCATTTGGAAAAACACAAGGAAAGGAAGCTCTCTTCTCTACCTTTGAAACCCTAAGTCCCTCATTAAAGATTAGAGCTCAGTTGGAGTATTTTGGAGCTTGACAAATGCAAAGTTAGGTAAGATTAATCCACTTAACTATTTTGGATGCATTTTAAACGATTTGTAATGCTAGATTGGCTTGTATTCCAATTAGGTTACATTTTCCCTTAAGTTGGTGAATTGGTGAGCTTAAAATCGCTTTGCAATGGCACTTAAGGTAAGCATTTGAGTATTATAAGCTTGGAAAGTGAAGTAGATGGGAGTTAGGTTAAGTTTAGTGTTGGAAATATATTTGAATGCAAAGAAGTGGTTGTTTGGTTTTGTGTTAAAGAGGATATTAGTATACTAAGCTCAATGCAATAAATACTAAGAAATGATGAATTGGTATTTTAAAATTTTCTTTTGCAAGCTTAATAAAAATAATCCCTTTTTGAAAAACAAATTTTCTTCTTGTGTCAAAACCAAAGCAAGTGATTTTGCTTTGTTAATGTATAAGTCTTAATAAGCAATATACCAAGAGAGGGAGTGAATTTGTATTTAAAAATACTTTTGAAAATTAAGTGTAAAAATCAAGACTTTTGTAATCAAAAATTTCTTCTTGTGTACAAAGTGTGTGATTTTCCTAAGCAAGTTTTCAATAATAAATTGAAAAGAACAAATAATAAATCAAAGTAAAATATTTTCCTAAGTCAAATGCAAGCAAAACATAAATAATGAATCAAGGCAAAATATTTTCCTAAGCTAAATGCAAGAAACAAATCACAATGCGGAAAAATTAAAAGCAAGACACAACATTTATAGTCGTTTGACTTTTCAAATGCCTACATCCTCTCCTTTGGCAACCAAGGAATTTCCAATCCACTGAAAAAAATTCTTGCTTTTTAATAGAATTGTTAATACAATAAGCTCAATAAGCTCAATGTGAATAGTTCCAAGATGAGGGTGAATTGGAAAATTTAAAATATTTTGAAAATTTCTTTTTAATTTCAAGAAAATAAAGTTCTTTCAAGTCAAATCACCTTTTTGAGAATGAATAAGATAATTGATTTCTTATGAAATAAGAGAAGTTAGAAACACAAATGAGATTACAAGAATGAGAGAAAAACGACATAATAGGTTTTATAAAGATTTGACCTCATTACCTACGTCTTCTCCCTTAGATTCACTCAAGAGTTTAAAATCCACTATCAAAATAAGATTTAATACAATGTCTTTCGTAGATCAAGTACAACCTTTCAATACAATGCCTTTTTAAAGTTAAAGCACATCCATTCTTCCTTGTATCTTGGTTAAGGTATAACCACTCAAACAATACCTTTTCAATTAATTAAGGTATAACCATTCAACGAAATACAATAAAAGATATGAGTGTAGCTAGAATGCCTTTTAAAGGCTGAGTAGCAGATTAAGCACAATGTTTGGTGAAGAAGGAAATAAGCAATAAAAGCTCAATAAATGGTATAATAAAAGACTTAAATGCTAGAAAAGAGTACAGAGAGTATTGAATGGTTTGAGCTAAAATATTTTTTTTAAGTTGTGTTTTAAAGTCTTCCAACTTCCATAAATGTGGTGGGAACTTGTATTTATAGTTGCTGAGGTTTCTAAGGTGGTTTGGAATGCATTAAATGTAAAAATAGTCATTGTTCTCTTCATTCTAGTCTCTAACAGTCATATTATATTGATACATGTGTGGATGTATCGATACATTGCTGTTTTAATATTTGAAATTTCGTTGAAATGCATCGATACATTTTGGGATGTATTGATACTTTTGGACTTGGCTAAGGGTTCGAACATTTTGTTTAAAATGTATCGATACATTTGTTAATGTTTTGATACTTTTGAAGTAAAGAGCATTTTGTTAAAAATGTATTGGTACATAGGTAAATGTATCAATACTTTTGAGGCAGTAAGCATTCTATTGAATTTCTATTAGTACATTTTGAGAATATATCGATAGATTGAGTTTGACTTTGTGGATTTTGACTTTTCTCAAGAACATGTATTAATAGATTTAAATTTCTATTGATACTTGTCCAAATGTATCGATACATGAAGAACATGTATTGATAAATTTAGACCAGAAAGAATTTTTAAAATCCTTTTTCATTGTTTTTTTTCTCAAACTCTTTTGAAAGTGCTAAGGGATATCTAAGCTTGATTTTCAAAGCGTAGATGAAATTTTGATCATTTTTTTTTGTCATTTGAAAACATGGGATCAATTTGAAAACTATAAATCTAACAATCTTCCCTTTTTTTATATGACAAAACAATGAGCAAAATTTGTTCAAACTTTTTGATAATAGACTCCCTTGAATTTTAAAGATTTGAAAGTTGTGTGTAGATTTTTAAATTATCCTTTAATTTTGAATCCTTCCCCTTAATCTAAGCTCCCCCTCAATTTAAGGCCTTTTAACAATTTAAAAAAAAATTATTTGGCCATCTTAAGAAAAACTTGATGCAAAATCTGCTTGTTAAAACCATTCTCCCCTTTTTTTTTGTTAAATTAAAAAGAAAATTAGGCATGAAAAGGGAAAATATATAGGATTTGAAAGCATAAATTAAAGAAAAATCATGTCAAGGTAACATTAAAATCATGTCAAGACTTCAAGAAATGAGCATTAAGGTAAAATCATAAGATAGAGATCATAAAAGAGCATAAAGATAAGAAAAAAAAGAACATAATTGCAATAGAAATAAACTATGACCATTAGCGCAAAAAAAAAATAGTTGAAAAGCATAATCTAGTAGAAAATGTTAAATAATCCAAAATCAACCATCAACAGCCATCCAATATAGTGTAGAAAATTAAAGAGGTCAAAACTACCATGATGCACAACTACTATAATGTTCAAGCATGATAAAAATGGTATGATAATGTTGCCATCCTGTCCAAAAAGTGAGGAAATGTCGAAATGAAGTGATGTCCCCAATAAGGAAATCAAGGCGGAGGTGGAAAATGAGCAATAAACTATTCTTTTAAAAGCTGTTAGCGATACCATAAATCAAGATTCTAGGCGCTTAAAGCATTAAACCTATTATCCATACGAGCATCCATAGATGCCATATATGATAACAATCGAGAAAAGGCTTGCTTGAAGTTAAAAGTAGTGGACATAGATGGGTAGCTAAGAGCAACACTAGGGTTCATGCTATAATCAACATTAGGGGTTGCATTAAGCTTAACATGGGTGTCATCATTCCCCTTATCCCTAACTACGTCAAGTTCATTGACAATTTCTTTACGCACTTAAGGGTTGTTGACAAACATAAAACCTAGCTTGTTTATTGCATGCTTATTGATTTTAGTGCATAAGGCATGTGGCTTAGGTGGATCACACCTTGTAGGGATGCTCATTGAATCAATGATAACGCTGATGGCCAAGCCATAAAGCAATGTTTTTTCAGACTTGTTGATGATTTTCAACATGTCATCAAAGATAAATTTGGACAGATTGATGCGATCTTAGGACATAATACAGTAAAGGAACCAAAAATCCCCACTCTTAAGAGTGGAATAATTAGTACCACGAGGGTGAATGGTATGGGACAAAATAAAGTGAAGGATACAGTCGTAAAAAGATAGACGTTTGACATTAATTATACCCTTTTGACTAACGGGGTGGTAATTATAAATTGTGGATAAGATTTTATTTGTAAGTACCCCCTCGACAAAGTCCCTATCTCCTAGATGAACATCAAAGCCTAACATAGTGTCTAGGGTGTGCTCAGCTACCACAATCCTCTTTCCTATGACAGATGTAACAAATATATCATGTGCACTATAAGTTCATTGTCCTCATAATCTTGAAATTTTGTGATGGCATTGAAATAGAACACTCGAACCAAATTGGCATAATATGTACTGTTCATGGACAAGTAACTAGGCTAACCTAATTCTCGAAAGTTATCAATATATGGGAAATTAATGCGCTCAAGATAGTTAAAGTCAATTACCCTGCTCAGCTTGATGTCCTGTTTGGCATAATCCTTTTCAAACTTGCATTCTAGGGAAGGGTGAGAGAAATTCTGCTTATATGAGTGCTTGTCAAGGTGTAGTGTTGGTGGTGGAGGTTGGGAGGCAGAGGCATCACCCTGATCAAAGTCTCGTTGGCAAGAAGTAGTGTGTTTGGTGTGTTTAAGTCAGAAAGCCATTTTGAGGATTTTTTTGATTTTGGGAAGTTTTAGAGGAAAATCAACTAGTAAAAATGATGTAGGAAGTTTAAGTACATTTTTATCAGATTAATTTGAACTAAACCTCAAAAATTGGAAAGTTTCAAAGCTAGGGTTTCAGAAAGGGTTTAATGCAGTTATGGGCTTAATCTAGTGTTCTGTAGAAGAAAAATGGTGTTTTGATGGAGGAAAACACAGTAAAAGTGCTTTAATCAGTGCCAATTTGAGAAAAAAATCACATGAACATGAAATGAGTTGAAAGAATTTTGAAGTTTTGTTCGTGGGAAATGTGGAAACCAACTTGTCAAAGGTTTTAAAACTCACGATGTATCGATATATGTGCCTTTAAATCAATACATTCGTTGTAGATTTTTTATTTTTGGCTACTAGATGAAATGTATTGATAAATGGGGTAATCTATTCATACATGTTATTGCATGTATTGATACATGTGGCTACGTATCGATACATTTATCATAGGATTTTCATTTTGACTATTGGATAAATTGTATCAATAGATTTAGGAATCTATACATGTTCTTGAATGTATCAATACATGGAGTAATGTATTGACACATGAAACTCTAAGTCTTAAAAAAGTGATTTTTCGTTTCTTAAAATCTGTGATTTGGTCCAAACACATTATACAATCAAAATAATGTGAAATTTTTGTTTAAAAATAGTTTGAAACATTGTCTAGAACCAGTGCAAGTGAGTTTCCAACATTAAATCATGAATTTTGAAAGAAAATTTGCTTCGTCAACAACTTTTCCATATACTTGAAGACTTGGATGGCCATGGCATGAATGCACATGAATATGTATATGAGTAAATGACTAGTTTTCATATCAACTTCATAGAAACATACTAGCTTTTATATGTTAACAAGAGTCAATCATCATGCAAATTTTATCATAAACATTATCTTTAAAGCATATGTGATGTGAGCAATAAATATAACTATACATGCTTCATATATTCAACATTTTGCAACAATGTTTATCATATTGAACCAGCTTTAAAATTCTTCTTATCTTAGGTGGATTCATTTTGCAAAATTGTTCTCTATCAAGTGGTTTAGTGAAAATGTTAGCAAGTAGGTCTTTTGTACTTACATATTCAAGAACTATATCTTTTTTTTTTTAACATGGTCTTCAATGAAATGGTGTCTTATCTCTATGTGTTTTGTTCTGGAGTGATGGATGGGGTTCTTTGTAAGATTTATGGGTTTAGTGTTATCACATTTAATGGGAATTCTTTTCATACCTAGTCCATAATTTTCTAATTATTGCTTCATCCATACACTTGAGCGCAACAACTTTTGTCAGCCACATACTCAGCTTCGATAGTGGATTGAGCTACATTATTTTGTTTATTTGAAAACCATGAGATCAATATATTACTTAAGAATTGACATGAAGCAGATGTGTTCTTTCTATCTATCTTGTATTCACTAAAGTTGACATCCGAATATGAGTGGAGATCAAAATTAGAACTCATTGGATACTATATTTCTAAATTAGATGTGTCTTTCAAATACTTAAAACTTCTTTTGACAACACTCAAGTGTGGTTCTCTAGGAGATGATTGAAATCTAATGCATAGTTCTACAGTAAAACTTATGTTTGGTCCACTAGCAGTAAGATAGAGTAAATAACCAATCATAGATCTATAGAGTTTTTGATCAATAGATGTAGCTTTCTTATCTTTCTCATGTTGGGTGAGGGCTGATCATGCATCAAATACAAAAAAAAACGAAGCAGAAATAAATTTAAAAATTAAATTACACCTCACCCTCTTAGGATCTCTTCCATGCCAAATTGAGTACAAAATTAAATTAAAAATAATATATATATGATCATATCAAGTTTACCTAAATAACAAAAGTTGATTTATCCTTTTTTAAACTACCAAATCAGCCTTCAAAAAAGCTCAACCACCTTAACCCGATTGTTGCAAGCCAAAGTTGTCCAAGGAATCCTTCTGCAGCCTTTAATGGTGATCCACACCAATGAATTAGAAAATTCGTCTTTAAGGATTAGGAGTGCTATGCCTTGACAATGTGCTAACACAGATGAGTTTCATAAACTCATAATCCACACAAAAATTTTGGGGCTAAACACAAAAAAAAAAAAAATCAAATGAATGAAAAACTATTTTTCTTCACACAAGGAACGACTAGACAAAAAGAATTTCTAATGTGATGTTCTCTCTCAATTTGTTTGGAGGCTATAGCAAGGTATTTATACCTTGGATTAATTTTAAACCTTAATTACAAAACTATTTTGTAATTACCAATTAATCCAATAATTTGAATAAACAATTTAATTAAGTCCTTAAGAAGCCCAGTTAACTTAATTGTTTAATTTAATCAATTAAGCCCAATAAATTAATTAAATAATTTAATTAATTAGGCCCAACAATTTATTAAATAATTTTAATCAATTAGGCCTAATGACTTAATTAAACAAATTTAATCAATTAAGCCCAATAACTTAATTGTTTAATTTAATTAATTAGGCCCAATGATTTAATTAAATAATTTAATTAATTAGGCACAACTTAATTAAACAATTTTAATCAAGTGCTTGAGAAGCTCATAACTTCTAATTTGATTAAGTCAAACTTAATCATCTCTCCCATTTTATTTTTAACATTCATTTTAGGTGTGTGACCTATTAGGCTTCTAATATGTTGGCAATGAACTCAATATATAATTCTTAAGTTAAACTTAAAATTAGATAAAATTAAACTACTTTAAATTCATCATTAATCAAGTTAACTACATAGAGTTCATAGACAAAGATTGGGATCTAGCAATCCATCGTGGCCACCCAAATGTTAGAAGAGTCAAGATGATTTGACTCAACTTTTCAGTGATCCGCCTTTTAGAGTAATTCATTCCCTCATCATATATCCCGGAGATGATAAGAGCATGGTGCAGTGTCTACTCTTATTGATCTCCACATTCGTTCTTAAAGTTTGATCATCAGCTTTATAAAGACTTATGAACTCCTTTCATAATCTTCAAGTCACCTTGGCCAAGGACTTTAATAAGCTAATATCAACCAAGAATAGTTAGGATATGTCCCCTGCATCACTTGGGGTGATGATTCCTATCTTGACCACTCATTTGGGTTCACATGCTTCATGTTATACCCAAAAACATATTGTTTTAGCATCCTTGGTTAGGCACCCGTAGGGATAAAATCAAAGCATAGCACTCCGCACATAAAACAATCTGGTGTCTCAAGTTTAGGGAGTATTTATACAACTGACACATGGAATGTATTGCATAGACACTTGAGTGAAATACCAAATGCACTTCTCATGGTGGATCATGTTTAGTGAACTTGCTCTCCTAGGCAAGAACCTACATTCTCGTTTCAAGTATCTTTATACTTCAATTTATGAGATCGGTTACTTACGTGTTAAGTAAGGAACATAGAATGTACTAGTCTCTAAGTATCATTGATGTCTAGTCTCAATGATATATTGACCAGGAACATTTAGAGATTACGCTTTGATACATAAGGATCTCATAACTACAACCCATTACAGCTCCTTTGCAAGGCATATTAATCTCATAGACTTGATCCAATTAGACTTATAACTTGTTATAATTGATATCTTATTGATGAAGGAAAATCTTTAATCATTCAATATGAATGATGTTATTGGATGATTGGAATCAAACCTTAATCAATCCCAATTAGCTACAGGGCTCACCCCAACATCTCAAGCATTGTTGAGGTACTCATGGGAGTATAGTATGTTCTTGTGCTTTCCATGCCAAACTTATTGAGCAAGTCATTTGTGTACTTGGCTTAATGTTTTATTTTTCTTATGTTTTATTTATAGCCCAAAGAAGTAGTTTAGTTCACCCATCACACTTATCTCCAATTCTCCTTTCATAGTTTTAACAAACTCTTAACAAAGAAGCTCATTAATAGCACCAAAAATAATATCATCAACATAAACTTGCAAAATTAAAATGTCTTTGCCCTTACTTTTGATGAAAAAAGCTTTATCAACCTTCCTTCTATTAAAATAATTTTTGATTAAGAATTTTGATAATGTTTCATTCCAAGCTTAAGAAGCTTGCTTCAAACTATATAAAGCCTTTCTTAATCTAAAAATATGATTTGGAAAAGTTGGACTTTCAAAGCCGAAAGGTTGTTCAACGTACACTTCCTCATTAATTAATCCATTAAGAAAAACACTCTTAACATCCATTTGATATAGCTTAAAGTTCATATAGCATGCAAAGGCTAAGAGCATTCTAATTGCCTTTAGTCTTGCTACCGGAGCATAAGTTTCATCATAATCTATTTTTTCCTTTTAACTATATCCTTTGGCGACTAACCTTTCTTTGTTTCTAATTATTGCTCCATTTTCATCCATTTTGTTCTTAAACAGCCATTTAGTGCCTATAATTGGGTAATCATTTGGCCTAGGAACTAACTCCTGGACTTGACATCTTTCAAGTTGATTTAATTCTTCTTGCATGGCTAGTATCTAATAATCATCACCTAATTCAATTTAAGAGATAAAGGCAGCATACTCATAAACATTTTTAATTTGAGCTATAGTTCTTACCCCATGGGTAAGATCACCAATGATGTTGCTTTCATCGACTTCTTTTCTTACCATTAGTTAACTAGGCTCTTTTTCTTCAATGACGTGCTCAATTTGTTGCTCTTTTTCATGTGATGCTTCTTTATTTTGTTTGGATCCTTCTTGGTTGAGATCAAGTTCTTTAATTTGCTTTTGAAGGGTACCTATATCATCATCAAAATCTTCCTTTCTAGTTGGTGGATTAGAATAATCAAACAACAAATGTATTGACCGTTCAACAACTAATGTTATTTTATTAAAAACTCTATATGCTTTGGAAGTTAAAGAGTGTCTTAAAAAGATTCTTTTATCATTTTTAGCATTAGATTTTCCTGGATATTCTTTTCCATTGTTTAACACAAAACATTTGCAACCAAATGGATGAAACTATGCAATGTTGGGCTTTTTACCTTTGTATAATTCATAGGGTGTTTTCTTTAATATTGGCCTAACCATTACCCCATTTATAATGTAGCATGATGTGTTAATAGCTTCAGCCCAAAAGTACCTAAGTAAGTTGTTTTCACACAACATAGTTCTAGCCATATCTTCTGTCAACTACTCCATTTTGTTGTGGGGTTCTAGAAGCTAAAAAATTATGACTATATCCTTTCTCATTGCATAATTCCTTAAAGTCTACATTTTCAAACTTTTTTCCATGATCACTTATAACACTAGTTACTATATATCATTTTTCATTTTCAATTTTTCTACAAAAATTTGTAAAAGCATTGAAAACCTCATCTTTTGTTGCTAAAAATAATACCCAACTGTACCTAGTATAGTCATCTACAATTACAAAACCATATAATTTTTCCCCCAAACTAACGGTTCTAATTGGTCCAAAAAGATCTAAGTGAAGTAATTGCAATGGCCTAGAGGTTGCAACATCATTCTTGGATTTAAATGAACTTTCTCTTATGTTTGCCTTTGGCACATGCATCACAAAATCTATCATTCTCAAAGTTCAATTTAGGTTTTCCTTTTACAAGATCTAAAAAGGATAATTTTGAAATTGTGTGCATGCTTGCAAGTCCAAGTTTTCTATGCCATAACAAACTATCTTCATTTTTATTAGCCATAGAGCATACATTACTTGCGCATAAATCATTTAGGTACACAACATATAGATTACCTTGATGATTTCCTACAAACAAAATTTTATTTCTTGTAATGTTAACAACATGGCAAATCAATGCTTCAAACATAACTTTAAAACCTTTATGACATAATTGACTAACACTCAACAAATTATGTTTAAAACCATTTACAAATAAAACATTCTCAATTTGAGATGAAAAATCTTTACCTATTGCACCAATACCTTCTGTATGACTTTTTGAGTCATCTCTAAAAGTTACATTTCCTCATTTCTTTGGTTTCAATTCTTTGTTCCTGGTCATGTATCTAGAGCATCCACTATCAAGGTACCACATTGCTTTTCTTTGCACCGTTGACTTCAAACATGTGTGTTTAACCTACAAAGAGAAATTTTAAATTTTTTATTTTGGTACCTAAACTTTCTTGGGTCCATATGAGTTAGTGCTTTTGGTTCCTTTTGGAACCCACTCTAACTTTACTATGTTTCCATGTAAAGGTTTGGTTCCTTTTCGAAACTGTACACTATTCACAACTTTTCCTTTATATATAGTGATTCTTAAAGGACAGAAGTAAATGGAATGTCCTACTTTATGGCAGCAAATGCAACTAGTGAATGAACCATATTTTTCATTTTCTTTGACAAAAAATTTCTTTAAATGAGTTCCTTTTTGAGTACCATCATAACCTAGTCATTCTTTATCAAAGAATGCTCTTTGTGTTTCTATCATGCCATTCAATTTTGTTTGACTAATGTGAAATTTTCAAAATGATGCATGTAAGATTTCATTTTTCTTCTTCAATTCATTTCTCTTAATTTCAAAGTCTTTGACTGTGCCTTTTGGCTAAATATTTGTTTTGACTAAAAATTCATTTTCCATTTTAAGTTTGGATATAATACCCTTATATTTCAAAGTCTTTTCTTCAAATTCAAAAACTAGATCATCATATGCATCTTATAGTTCATCAAATACATATAAGTTCTCATCTAGAGTACATGAGCTAGAATTATAAGAAGTAGAGCATACCTTAGAGTCTTCAAGTGCCATGAAGCAAAGGTTAGCAACTTTTTCTTCTTCATCTTGAGAATCATCACTATCACTCCAAGTGGCAACCATTGCTTTCTTCTTGCAATTCTTTGAGGTACTTTTCTTGTTTGGGCATTTATACTTACTATGTCTTGATTTTTACACTCAGAACATATTAAGTGATCCTTGCTATGTTCTCCTTTGGGCATATCCCTTCTAGGGGGTTTCCTACCATTGTAGTTCCTCCTCATAAATTTGCTAAACCTTTTAACTAGCGTGACTATGTCTGCATTTTCCTTACTATCATCTCTCATGCTTTTCTCTTCTTCCTCAATTATGGATTTTAATGCAATCCCCTTTTTCTTAGTGTTCTCGTTCCTTTCATTATCTCTCTCACTTTCATGTTTTAGCATTTCATAGGTGAGTAGAGATCCTATGAACTCTTCTAGTTTGAAGTTGTTCAGGTTTCTTACTTCCTCTATGGCTGTCACTTTTGGTGTCCATGACTTTGGTAAACTATAGAGTATTTTCTTAACTAGTTGAGAATTATGGAAGTTTTTTCCTAAAGCCTTTAATCCACCAACTATGGTTGTGAATTTCTTAAACATTTAGTTTATAGTTTCACCATCTTTCATTCTAAACAACTCATAGTCATGTGTAAGCAATACTACTTTGAATTCCATAACTTGATTTGTTCTTTCATAGGAGGTTTCTAAGGTATTACACGTTTGTTTTATGGTTTCACACATGATTATCTTTGTCACGACCCAAGCCTAAGGGTTTGTGATCAATGCACGAGCCTAGTAGGCAAGCCCACTAGACCTAAGCGAGCCTTAGAGTTCAAAATCAAATAACACATAGCCAAGGGATTTCACATGTCATATTCATAAATAAAATTCAAGTTCAACATATTACACCATCCTAGGCACATAATTCATACAATTATCATAAAGTCACACATTGACCAATCAAGGTGGGTTCGTACATAACAACCTTTGGTACACAATATTACATGGCATTTAGTGCGTATAATATCCAAAATACACTATTTTCCAAACTTAAAATTTAGAGTGCATATGCAAATGTGGACCTGACCTAGGGAAATGATTAAAACAAAAGACCTAACGGATGACAAAATCAATCTGTTAATGGACGACCCTTGTCACGCTTTGTCCAGTGGCCTATTTATCTACACATGGTGCAAAATGGGTGAATAATATAATACTCAATGAGTGGTGCACACAATCAGAATCATATACATACATTGGACACATAATAAATATTGCACTCCTAGTGCATCGACAAAATCTAGCAAACATCTCCGAATAAGGGGCATATCATTATCCTGAAGTCTCTAATATGAGAGTATATCATCATCCCTAACATCCTTAAAGATCATCACACATATATTTAAGCTTACTCTTGAAGCCAATTCAAAGTTAGTCACATCATTCTCCATGACACATTCTAGTTGCTAGAGTATCGTATCGATTCATATCATGTTTATCTAGGCCTTTCCAAGGTTTTCGCATGTCGTATACAAATCAATTCACATCACGTTAGATCAGCGAATGGTCCTCCTTTAGACAAAGTCAAATCATGCACAGTGGCTAGCTAGCGGAGAAACAAATCACATACAGGGCAAAGTCGCTGGTGGAACACAAGTCACACTCGTGTCGAAGCAATAGGTGAAAAATCAAATCATGCCCAATGCCAAAGCAGCTGGTAAAAAATTATATCATCGATCGAAGTAATCTCTTAATGATCGGCATCGCCTTGAGTAATCTCCAAACGAGCAGAATCATGGTACTATAGGTGGAAATCATA
Source organism: Theobroma cacao (assembly GCF_000208745.1). Classification (NCBI taxonomy): domain Eukaryota; kingdom Viridiplantae; phylum Streptophyta; class Magnoliopsida; order Malvales; family Malvaceae; genus Theobroma; species Theobroma cacao. The sequence continues at coordinate 18,520,714 of NC_030851.1, read as the reverse complement.
GGTGGGACTAAACCATGACCCCTAGTACCGCCATCCCTATATGCTCATAGGGTAACGGGACTTACTCAACCTCAAGTCAAATCAACCTTCGAAATTCATTCCTTGGACGAAATGCGATTCCGCAATGAGACCATCATGTCTTTATCTTTCCATATGTCCACAACATAGCAACAATCACATTTATTGAGCTTCATTGTCAATAACCTCATTAAAATTCTAAGTGCCTTAATAATCATGGCTCACTAGTTACATATACATCAACAATCTCATTTTAATTTAATCATGCCTTAATGGACGCATATACATGAGTACTATCATAATAGATCATGGGTCAATATTTCCTCAACATATGGGCAATCTAGTCCTAGATCGTGGTATCACCATCACACTGATTTAGTCGTAACATATCGATTAGCCATTAATATCATACAACACCTAAATGTCTAACAGCTCATGCTTCTTAATAGCATTCACAAGCAAACACATATACTAACATGTACATTAATAATATACTAGCCTAGGCACACCCGTTTAGGCAATCACATTCACATATATACATACACAGTTTTCTAGCTTAGGCATGTTCAACTAGGGTTACATTCAAAATATAGTACTAGTGTAGTGCATTTTTCATGCATTATGCATCACATGCATTTAATTAACTCGCTCACAATGACAAATTAGAGCAAACCACAGCCCAATGTCAATTCTTAGCCTCCAACCATATTTCAGCTCACAAATATGCCTAAAATTTATCAATCTTCTCTTAAGCACATTAAAACATCACAAATCTAGACAAATTCTAGGTTTCGAAAATACCAGCTATTTTAAAAATAATCAAATCTTTAGCAATCTAATGTATAAGCTCAAATCCTTCAATAATGAGCTAAGCCCATACCTTAAAACCTAAATTGTACAATTATTTACTCCGAATCCCTAGTTAACTCAAAGGGGCCAATTTCTTCAAAGCTAGACCAAATCAAATCTAAGTTATTAACAAATTAAATTGAAATCAATAAGTAAAAGCACTTAAAGTTACCTCTAGGAGCGTTTCCCAAGCTTTAATCCACTCTAAATAGCTTTAAAAATCAATTTGGGAGGTTAAGGTTTTAGGTTTTGGAGAAAAAGTAAAAATCACAAATCAAGCTTTTGGAAGTTAAAACACCTTCCAACACTTCAAAGCCAAGATTGATTATTGGATTTGAATGGTTTGAAGAGTGTAAATATTTAGAAGAATTTGTGGAGGAATGAAGAAAAAGAAGAAAAAATGAGGAAAGTTTGATTTTAAGGCTTTTAAGCCTGATTTAAGCTGATTTGGTAGTCTAGGATTGACTATGGTGGACTTGTAGTTGATCCTGGACTAGTAAGTGTGCATTTCTCCCATTTTCCCTTCTTAAGATTGACTATAGAGGGCCTATTATCAATCTTGGGCCAGAATACATGACTTCCCCTATATTATTCTTCACAAGATTGACCATCTATGCACTAGGATCAACTTCTTAGGTCTCGATTCATAAAAATTGCTTCTTTTAAAGCCTAAACCCATTCTAGATCTCCTCCACAACCTTAAAGCATTCATATATGACTCAAATCCTACTCAAATACTCAAACATAAGATCAAAGCCTCAATCTAAGCATTACACCTTTGGATTTCTCCAATATGTTCAATAAATGGTTGCCTAACTATCATAAGGCATGCTTTCGACGCTTAACACATCCAGATATCATTAAAGAAGTCTCCAAATATACAATAATTTGAAGATCATTCTCTCTAAAATATAGTTCATACACATACTCCACAAGCATACACATTAGGGTTCAAATTTCACTCTTCAATAAGTTAGCCCCTATCACATTAGTCCATGTCAAAAAAAATCAAGGGTGTTACAATCTCCCCTCCTTATAGAAAATTCATTCTCGAATTTAATTACACACCATAGTTTAAAGCACATATCAAACCTTAAAAAGATGAGGATATTTCTCTCTCATTTCCTACTTGAGTTCCCATGTGGCTTTTTAAATTGAATGGCTTTGCCACAATACTTTTACCATAACAATATCATTGAAGCGAAGCCATTTTACTTGTTGATCTAATATGGCTACGGGCTGCTCCTCATAATTAAGTTTGTCTTGTAACTAGACTTCATCATATCGTATCACATGTGAAGGATCCAAAACATACTTTCTAAGCATAGACACATGAAAGATCAGATGAACATCAGACAGATTAGGCAGTAATGCAAGTGATAAGTAATTGCACCAATGAACTTTAACAACTTAAAGGGTTTGATGTATTAAAGGCTCAATTTTCGTTTCTTTCCAAATCTTCTCACTCCCTTGGTAGGAAAAATCTTTAAAAACGCATAATCGCCAACTTTAAATTCCAAAGGTTTGAGCCTATTATCGGCGTAGGACTTCTAACGACTTTTAATCGTTACCATCCTTTCTCGAATTACATGAACACTTCGTTCAACTTCTTAGACCATCTTCAGTCCTAAGAGTTTTTGTTCCCCAACTTCAAACTAATCAATAGGCGATTTACATCTTTGTCCATACAAAGCCTTATACGGAGCCATACCTATCATGGCTTGATAGCTTTTGTTATAAGTAAACTCGACCAAAGGTAAGTAATAATTCCAAGAGACTCCACAATTGAGCACAATTGCTCTCAACATATCTTCGAGTGTTTGGATAGTGTGTTAGGATTGACCATCCGTCTATGGGTGGAAGGCCATACTATAATCCAAACTTGTGCCTAAGGCATCTTGCAATCTCCTCCAAAATTAACTTGTGAACTACAGTACTCTATCGGACACTATCATTATTGGAACACCATGTAGCCTTATTGTCATGACCCGATTTCCAAGCAGTGACCGGCGCATGGACTCAATGGACGTAGTCCATTAAGCCCAAGTAAGCCTATCTATATTATCCTGCTCATTATTCCATCAAAGTTACTAAAGTCACATTTCGTAATTTTGAACCAAAATAATGCTAACCATTTTCGACTCTTAGTGGCATACCAATCCAAATATACATACATTGTCTAAAATATATGTCTTAACAATTTACATCAGGTTTGTCTATACATATAAAAAAGAAAACTCGATTTCCAACAGAGAAACTCAGACGAATGTACAGCTACTGAATGCCGAGACACCTACCAAGGGTCGAATATACGAAGACGCCTCGACCTAGTTACCAGCTACCTCTTGATCTGAAAACATGAAGTTGAAAACGATGAGTATAAATCCAGTGAGTGAACATATGAAGGCAACAAGCAATATAATAAGGAAAAGTTTGAAATCATAATGCACTTATTTGAAAATGATGCACTTTAGTTTAAGTCCTTATTAAAACCCTCAATTGAACCCTTGGTTGATAAATCATGTGACGATAGAGAATTCATATTCAACATGAAGTTGAAGAAGTGGAAAATATGGCAAAAACCAGCCAAATGATAACGGAACAGAAAGTTTCATTCTCGCTGCAGCGAGAAACAGAGCAACAAGAAAGACTTCCTTTCATCCCAAATAAACCATTTCACTGCAATGCAAATCAATTTGGAACACTAAAAAAAATGCTTAAGGTTCAGCAAGCAAGATTCCACATACATTATAGTCACACATGTTATTCATAAAATCTTTATTGCATTAATACATGTGAACATATGCAAACATATATGTATATATATACATCCACTGCCTCCCTAGCACATGTGCATCCCCCCACATCGTGCACATCTAATGCTGTCGTGTACATCCCCCCACATTGTGCACACGAGCAATATCATCACCCGCCTACCTGCATCCCCTCACATCGTGCACACATACGATTATATCCATTACACAATATTATCTACCAATGTACTATACATATATATGTATATATATATATATATATATCAAAATTATACTGAACCACATGGATTCATCACACTATCCATTTCACAACATAAAAACATTTCATAAGGGCTTGTTCCCAGGCACTTTTTTTTTTAAAGAGAATTGGATAAATCATTTAAAATATTTGTCCAAATACATTCACATATCCAAAACAGTTTTGAAATGCAAGTTTACTCACCTGCCTTTGTTGATTCTTAAAGCAACTCTAACTTCCACTTATGCCCCGAATGGTGATGTGGGGTTTCGGTGGAGCCTATCACACATTAGCATCACAATCAACTCAATCACATAACCATACTTCTAAAAGCTATCTCTTAAATCATGTTCCACTAGTTTCCTAACTAGCTTCCAACTACCATCAAGTGGTTATTTATTTACACTATTATAATCACACCAAAATGAATAAACTACCTCAACTACAAAACACTCATAAATCTAACTATTAATCATTCTCAACAACTAAAATAT